>NW_009269687.1:0-1789 GCF_000687185.1 Egretta garzetta
AGCTGAAGTGGGGTTCTCCTCGCAGCTCTGAACTGGTGCCTAGAAACATCCACCCTCACCATCCCTCACAGCCTGCGCCCATCCTTTGGGAGGCAGACCCCTTCTACCCCTCTCATCTGCTTTCAGAGCAAGTGCAAACCTGAGCTGGAGGCAGGTGCTGCCCGTCAGGGCCAGTTGCCCTCCAGGCAGGTTCCTGCCCTCCTTCTCAGCCAGGGCTGCTCTACGGCCTCCCCGGGCAGAGCGTTATCGCCATGCCCGACTGCGTGCCTTTGCCCAGCCAGGAGACGCTAGTCCAACACACAGCACAAAAAGCCCCTCTGCCAAAGCCTTTATTGCACCCTTCGAGCGCGGTGCCTTGCATGTGGTGTAAGCAGCCCTTGCCTGGCCTTGCTGGTGTGGGGCAAGGGCTTCTACTTTCTTCTCACTTGACAGCAGCAGTGGCACGGGCAGGTGCAGCCCTTTGTGTGGGGCATCTCCTCTTGCTCTTGGTCGTCGTCTTTTTGGAGGCCGAGGCCACGCGCTGTCTTTGGGGGGCAGCCCTGCCGCGGCGCCTGGGCACGCCGCCTTGCAGGAGCTGCTTGAGCACAGAGCTCTTTTGCAACGCCGCCTGCAAGTGCGCTGGAGAAATGCGCTGCTGCTTGCTCTTCTTGGAAATCTTGCCAGCCATGTCGATGGTCTTGTGCGTCACACACTGCAGCACCGCAGCCAGATAGACGGGGGCCCTGGCTCCAAAGCGCTCAGCAAAGCGGCCTCTGCGCAGCTGCCTGTCCACGCGGCTCACGGAGAAGAGCAGCCCGGCCCGGGACGACCGGGAGGAGCGGCCCTTTTTGGCCTTTGCTGCGCTGCCTTCGGAGGGGCCCGCACAACGTGACCCTTGGGGCTCCCTCTCCTGCTCGGGCAGCGTGCAGACCTCCTCTGCGCCAGACATGCCGCTCGCAGCTTGCTCCCGCACGGACCTCCACGCTGCGCCTGCCTCTGCCCTGCCTGCCTTGCCCGCCTCTCCTGGCCTCCCCTGCTGGCCCTCGCTGGTCCTGGGCTTGGCTGCGACAAGCGAGGGTTCTCCTGGGCTGGCAGGGACCAATGGGAAAGGACTTCCCCCGTGACCTCACCTCCCCGCTTGTGACATCATCCCCGCTGGCTCCGCCCTTTGTGGCTGAGCTCGGGGACCGGCTCTGCTCCCCGGCTCCGCTCCTCTTTGCCGTGGCAGAGGCTTTCCCAGCGCTTGGCACGGGGGGAGCCGCTACAAGGCCGAGCGCTCTCCTCTCCAATGCGTTCTCCTCCCCGGCCCTGCCCTGCGACAGCTCTGCCTTCAGCCCTTGCCCCTCCCCTCCCACCCGAACCCGCATTGCCACTCCTGGGGCACTCCTGGACCTCCTTTCCCATGCCGTGGGATCCAGGAGCCACAGACGGCCCAGACCTGTGTCTCCTTGGGTCCTGCCTGTCAAGGCCTATCACCCCAGAAGGGTCCTTTGTAGAGACTTTAGTAGGCAGTGACAAAGCCCGGAGGCTGAAAGTTCCAGTGCCAGCATCCGTTCTCCCCTCCTCCATGCCAGCCTTGCCCCTCAGCTGGAAAAAATACCCTCTATTTGTTTCAGGAGTGTGAGAGAGAAAGGCAGGGACTCCCCATGCGAGTGAAGTTCCACCAAGTCATTGACATGGTGTCTGAAAAGTTGCACTCATGTGATACAAATCTTCAACGATCTGTGATGTTTCAAAAGAGACCTTTGGGTACGGGGAACAATACCTTCTCTTCCCAGAAGATATCAGCCTTGCCTTTGTTCTTCTTTCC
>NW_009269688.1:0-1804 GCF_000687185.1 Egretta garzetta
AGAGAAAAGCCGTGGTCACAAAATGGCTTCTCAGAGGAGGCAGCTGGGAAGGTGCATCCTACAGTCAGAACCTGGCCTTGCTTCTTGCTGTCCCCACCCAAGACCTTCCTGGGAAAATGTGTGTATCATTTGAGACATGGCCCTGCAAATCTCACTCCAAAGAGAAACCACAATTTAATTTATTTTGCTTTGACTGTGTTAGACAACCACGAAGATTATCATGCAATTCCCTGCAGGCTGGGGCACTGGCATGGGCATTGAAATGTCACTCAGCTGTCACGGTTTCAGATCAGCCCCTTTCTGCCCCTATCCCTCAACATAGGTTATTGCTGTCATTGCTATTCCCTGCCCTGGCTTGACACTAGGGCTAGAGCCAGCAGAGTCAGGTTTACTTTGCCGCTTGAGTTTTTTCAGAAAAGGGCCTATGAGCCAAAGACCGGTATTAAGCCTGAAGCAAGTCACTTTGAAGTTGGCATACCCTGATCAGAAACACTGGCTGTTACCGCTTGTTACTATGCCTTTACTTCACAAACATCATAGGTGTGCAAACTTCAAGCTGCAGAGGAGGTCAGGCTGCTGTGGATGAGTGTCAAAGTTGCCTATGAGTGTAAGAGGGAAAGGCAGCGATGCCGATGACGGAGGCAGCAGTTGGCTGTCAAGCCTCGGTCTCTGGCACATTACACAAACTGAGCTTTGTGTCACATTCCTTGCGTGCACCTGCCAATTCTGTAAAGCACAAACTTTGCCGAGGGAGAGTTTCAGATGGTTTCTTGCTATTTTGTGAGGATTTGGGTTTTTAGAAAGCAAGTTTGATTGTTTTTCTTCGCAAAGCTGTAGAAATAAGAAACAGATAATGGAGGATGGAAAGTAACTATTGAAGTCAGCAAAAAAAAATGTATGTTAATTGGTACGTTTGCTTCAATTATGTTGGAATGCTTTGGTATAAGATTGTCCTCAGGGTTCAAAAAGGAAGGTGCCCCTTATGTATATGATAAAGCTATTCTTGGCTATTACCATTTACTTAGCCCTTAGTAATAAAATGTTGAAGAAGAAGTGAGCAGAAGCCAATGACGTTTAGCAAAGTGGAATAATTAATCCTGAATTATGGCTTAGGCATGGATGTACATGATCAATGTTTCAACTGCACGAGGGGAAAAAAGCAAACCTCATCTAATATGTGAATGAGAAGCAGTAGGATACGCAGTGAAGGAATAGTTCAGCCAACTGGGGTAAAACAGCGTTGGTGACAAAGGTGAAAGCAGAACAGGATTCTACAAAAACAACTGGTAAAACAAAGGGCTTACACTTAACAGCAATATTTGGAAAGCAATATCATGTGATGATGGTCTTCCCTGTTTCTTGCAACTTTGAATGAAATACATCTAGTTCCTGCACTGTTCAGGTGAAGGTGATGTGTTCTGCACATGATCTCAGCCTAATTTTTGCAGACAAGGTAGGTGCACATTTCCAGATTATGTAGCTGATTGCCTCAACTTGTAGCAAACTTTAGACTCTTTTGAGGCTGATACATCCACTAGGTCTGGGGTACCCTGAGATGTTCATTCCTTGAAGTTTCACTTCAGTAATGGAAATCCTTGGATTACACATTGTTCCTGATTGCTAGTCACATATCTCCATTACTAGGATATATAATAACCATCAGTACTAAATATTCAGAAAACCTACCTAAAGACCAAACTGTGAGCTGGAAAGAAACTTCTAATGTTGGTGTGGGTAGTCAGCTAAGACACTGTTGGGATTTTAGTATTTTAAACCTTAGTATATTTTGGTTTTCTTTAAGCCA
>NW_009269689.1:0-1806 GCF_000687185.1 Egretta garzetta
GACTTTTTTTTGGACATACAGATAATTTATATTTGCATAAAGTGGACCTAGGAAGTCACAGTTATGAGGCGTAGATTATAGCAGTGCAGGAAGGAGGCCCTCTAAAACACTTGATGGATGAAAAAGCAAGGCCCTTGACAGCTGGGTAACAGCCTTTTCCTCGCACAGCATCCTTGTATCATCGCCAGCTGCTTTGTGAAGTAGTTTTAAGACCGCCTATGCATTGCAAATGTTGTAAGGCTCCTCGGGCTGTTAGCCCTCTGATTTACTTCCTCATCTGAGCATCGTCAATGAACACTGGAACATATCGCTTTGAGAATTTAATAAGTTAATCTATGATTATGAGTGATTCCCCCACTGAATCCAGAAGGTTAGTAAAAAAGAAAGCAAAAAACCACCTCCTGTAATGCTCGTTCTACAGGAGCCTTTTAACCCAGGCAAATATAGGAATGTTATTCTATTTAATTTTATCCCCAGCTGGCTCCAGCAGCTCCCATACACTCCCTGCACCCGAGAAAAGCAACATGGGAATGCAGGACTGAGCGGTGCCTCAGCAGCCAACTTGGGCTACTACTTCTATAAATTAAGCTGACATTAGAATTCCTGTTGGAGACCCTTATTCCAGAACCCCATTCCTCAAAGCTTATTTCTTCTTTCAGAAGCCTGAAGTTACATTTAACCGATCAACAAGAAGACGCGTGGCTGCAGCAGCTCTGCAGAAGCTCCGGCGATGGCCCAGAGGTGCAAGGCAGCACCTCCACCCCCCGCCAGCCCCTGACTTCACCCCAAAGGTGGTTTTGTATTTGAGCCATCACCCAGACTTGTTCAGCAGCCGCCTCGGCACAGGAGTAGCAGGTATCCAGGTGCCTTCACTGCCATTTTCTTCCCCAGCACAACTCTTTGCTTCCTTAAAGTTACATTTTTTAGTAAAGAAACCACAATGAAAGCCTGAATTTAAGCCAGTTTCCAATTTTCTTCGCTCCCTCGAGAAACCCAAACATTCATACAGGCTAAATCTAACAAGCAAGCACCTGATAAACCTGCTTCTTTATCACTAATCAACATCACTTGGTGCCATTAAACACGCACTGCCACCTCGGAAACACACAAGAAGCAGTTAGCAATTTTCAGCAATAGCGGCCCTTCCAAACACCAAGAAGAGTAAAGCATCTCTTTCTTCTTGGGAACAGTACTTTTGTGCTCCTGCTGGCACTTGCAATAATTCAGGAACATTTAAGGTCTACAACAGACAATACATTAACACACGTGTGAACCTGCAGAGCTAGGAAGATGTTGCATCTAGTTTGAAAATTTCTTGAATTACAATATCACATTACTGCCTGTCCTCCCACATTTTAAATCAAGCCTAGCAAGGCTTTTGTTTAGAAGAAACTCTCACTCAGCCATTACTGCCTAATGGGAGAGGACCCCAGGGCAGCACTTTGAAAGAGTCATGCCTCTCTTTACAGCAAGCTCCCTACAAGGATCAAAACATCTCCAGACTAAACCAAGGCTTTATTAGAATACAAATCAGAATAATTCACTTTTTAAGTAGAGAAACACAAGAGCCTCCAAGACACAAAGAAAAAGAGCTCCCAACCCAACCGAGCCGGCTCACCTGGCCCATGAAGCAGGTCCGCGTCTCCAGGCTCGATGGCACGCTGAGCATCCAGGCAAGAGCTGGGCCCAGCCCCATCCTGTGTCCCCAGAAGCAGGCTCTCCCCCAGAAGGGCCCTTTTGAAGCAACACCACCCAGCGAGGAATGCCCAGGAAAAAATACCCACAAGCCCTCCCCAGGACAGCTGC
>NW_009269690.1:0-1810 GCF_000687185.1 Egretta garzetta
TTTTTTCCAACAGTTTGGTTGGAAACCTCCTTTCCTGAGATTGCATAAGAAGAGGAAGGAAAATGAGATCTCAGGGAGGGACTCAAATATCATAGGGCAAAACTCCAACACTAGCTCTTCTTACTAATCCAGCTTATGTCATCCTCATGCACTCTTTAACTCCTTTTGCTTGGTATGTGTCTAGAATTTATTCAGGAGAAACTCAGAGTGATTCAGATAACTTTCCTTTGGCTTAAGAGTTGTCTGGGTTTTAACAAGCCAAACCAGGCATGATGTTATCAGATGTTGAGAAACAAGGAAACTGAGCTGGGGTCTTCTGGGAACGGAAGGTCAGGGGGAGGCTCAGCAAGGCCCTGGAGGAACAGAGCTGGGAGAAGATGTCTTACGGTCCCCAGACCTGCTAGTATCTCTACAGCAGCAGTATATGAGGGTTATTTGGAGTGATGCTGTTCAGGGCCGTAAGGCCAGAGAGAAAGCTGAAGATCCATCTGTGCTGGGGCAGAGCTGAGCTGGAGAAATGGGCCATAACCACAGACCAAACCCTCATGCCCCTAGACTGCAGGAGAGGAAAGAAGCTGGGCTAAGGGACAGCACATCTGAGATCTGGCTTTCAGATGTTTCAACATGGTGCTGGCAATATTATATCTAGACCTTAAAATCAGGGTGAAATGGAGTAATTTTAGCAGAACCGCCCTCATCTACTTTTCCAAAGGGAAAATGGAGGGTAACCCATGGCTACAGCGGTACCTAAAACCCCAAGTGAGGTCCTAGCATCACTTGGTGCTGCATGACCTCAAGCAAATCCCTTTCTACTCCCATCTTTCATCCTACCCTGGTGTGTTTAGGCAGCGAACTGTCTGAGACAGGTGGGGAAACTTGTCCTGTGTGGCTGGCGTGGCTTGTGAAGGCCCAGCCCATGGGACCACACAGGTCTGGGAAAACCCTGGTTTATCTTTAAGAAAACATGCTCCCATGTGGCAAAGACATAGAAATGGTAATGGTGGGAAACGTGACCTTAAGACTAATTGTCCTCTAAAAATGACCTTGGTGTTATGATGATAATTAATTGGGTTTGATCTGCTGGAGGAATCATCCATCTTGACTGTCTTGATGTCTTGACTGTCCATCCAAGGCACTTTGTGATGGAGGGTTTCACGGTGCAGAGACGCAGACCATGACAGCAGGAGGTATCACTCTGTCATCCCTCCCTGCAGGGCATGGACCAGGAGGAGGACACCCCACTTCCAGGAGAAGTGTAGATGTCACTGGGAGATGGTTGTGGGATCTAAGAAGCAGAGATGGACACGCACCCAGCCTAATTTTGTATTAGCATCACACCAGGCCTAATCCCTACCCACAGATCACCCAGAATTAAATTGTCAGCCCTCTCCCCAGTTTGATTTCGGCCAAATCCATCAAACTGGGAAAATTTTATTAAAATCTCTCTTAGCATTAGATGTTCAAGCCAAAACACCTCTCAGTTGATTATTTTTTTAATCTGAGCAACAAAATTTCTGAGTACACAAATTTCCCGCGTCCCTCTAGCAGCAGCTATTGCAAAGCATGCTCATTTTAGGCTTCAAATAAATAAAACAAAATTTGAAGATCTTACTTTAGCAAAATTCAGAGGTTTTAAGCCAGGTTCATGTTTTTCAGCTCTTCCTTTCAAATCATCAGACCTGGCAGTGCTGACCACTGGTCTTTATTTCAGCTCCAGAGTTTAATTCCCAATTTCTCCAGCTTCTAACTGTCGTTTTGCTTTACTGAGGCCAAATTTGACATGGCAAAGCCTAGCATGAGGCAGGGAAAA
>NW_009269691.1:0-1816 GCF_000687185.1 Egretta garzetta
CCCGCACTCCCAGCATCTGAATCCTTTTGCCTTAACTTGCTCCACTGCAAACCGCTACAAAATGACCCTTGTTGGCTCACCCACCCCAGGTCCCCGACATTTCTGGGACCCCTGCGCAGTTGTTCCTGGCCCCCCATGCGCTTCATGCTGGAGGAGCCGTGCGGCGGCAGCGATCCAAAGAGTGACCAGACCCCTGCCGAAGCACCGGCAGTCCCTCTGCTCTCCCCTGCCCTGGAAGCACGAGCCTGGTGTGGCGACATGACCCAGCACTGCACCAGTGAGGCAGGAACTGCTTGCGGGTGCATCACAAACTTGCCGTTCCCAAATGGAACCAGCAAGGTCCTTGTTTATTATTTAACGTAGCCAAACCATCGCTGGAAAGCTTCAAGTTTTCAGAGTTAATTTCTTTTTGGTAAGTGTAACAGAAAAACCTACCTTCTGGAAACACCATTCGGAGCTCGTGTCCCAGAGTGTGCTGCGTGCCCCGGAGTGTGGCGTGCTGCGGAGAGCCCGGGGAAGCACTGGCCAAGGGCATGGGTCCCAAGAGTGGGTGCAAAGCAGGGAGAGGGAGGAGTAATGGGCTGTACCCTGCTCCACGCTCCCTGTGCTGCAGGGAGAAGAGCCAGCAGGGAAAGCCCCTTGCCGAGGGCATGGCAGGCAGGCAGCAAGGAAAACTCCCGAGTTCCCAAGAAAAATCAGCTCACCTCAAATTTCTGCCTCAGTTCCTCGTTTCCTTCTTCTCCCTCGGGAGGCACTGGGACGTTGAAATACTCCCCCTCCTCCTGGCTCAGCAGCTTGAACCTGGAGGGACACAGCGAGAAGGGCAGGTCAGGACGGCAGGAGAGACCGCAGGCAGCAGGACTGCACCTCCCACTCCAAGCACAGCTCTGCCTCTGCTGGACCGGCACCCAGGTGACCCTTCCCCATGATTAGCAGACACCCCTGAACCTTGCACCCCCCAAACCGTCCCGCTCAGCAAGCTCCCGGACATGCACCCCAGTGCAGGGTGGTTTCTGGGGTCCCCAGCCAGCGCAGCTCGGGATGCACATCCACTGCCTGCTGCGGTGGCCACCGCAAAGCACCGATGTCTCTTACAAAACACAAGCCTGACCAAAAAAACCCCACAGGCCAAGCACATCCTCCTCATGACGGCCACGGGCACACACGTGGGCAAGCTCCCTCCCTGTCAGCTGCCCCCGGTGCCAAGGCAGGCTGGGCTCCACGGGGAGAGCACGCGGAGCCTTGCTGGTGCTGGGCTGGCACCCACAACCCCAAGCACAAAGTCAAGAGGCTCACCAAAAAAAAAAGAAAAAAGTTTAAGCAGCAATTATCAGAAATCATTGAAATGTCATTCAGATCTGAGGCGTCTCACACAGCCACGGGCAAAGCCTTGGCTCCATCGGCGAACCCCTCCCGGCACGGTTATCGGCTGGGTGTTATCTACCCGAGCTGCACTGAACCAACAAAGTGCCATCTGCGTAATACGGGGACAGACTCTTCCTCTGAGCTTGTTTTCTCCATTAACTGCAGTTGTTTAGATATGAAATATTCATCACAGCTCCTTCTAGAGTTTATTCTAGCCAAATGCTATGACAAGGAAAATGACTTAGATCTCCACTTACATGACTTTTAAAAAGCTGGGAAAACGCTCAGGCTTTGGGCCGCGGCAGAAGCCGGCAGTGCACCAGGCTCAGCCGACACGCACGCGTCCTTATGGGTGACTGGAAATGGGGGGGAAGTGACAGTTTTCTTTGGGGTTGTGGCAAGCAAGGCTGGCAGGCTGAGCCCTGCTGCAAGCCACCCGCATGGTGGCACG
>NW_009269692.1:0-1798 GCF_000687185.1 Egretta garzetta
AGGGACAGGACATCCTCCATCCTTCAATGCTTATGGACAATGAGCAAAAGACAGCCAGTGCAGCCAGGTGGGGCTGGCCAGAGGAGCTTTCTGTGGTGTTCTTGAGCTCTGGCCCTCCAAAGCACAGCCTGCCCGTCCCACAGCACTCTGGGGGCCGCATCCCTTCTGGCAAGGGGACAGGCCGTTTGGCCGTCCCTTTGGTGAGCATTTCCGTCTGGGAAATCCAGGAGATGCGAGCTGGGGATGGCCGAGCCTCCCGCTGACTTGCCGAGGATCTTCCCTCTGGCCAGAGCGTCCCTCCAGCTGGGAGCTGCATGAGCGTCGCTTTGCTCTGAGGCTCAGGGAGGCTCTGCTTTGGGAGCAGGGCGAAGGAAAGGGCTTCTGGGTGCTCCTCCACATCCGTCAGGCTGGGCGTGCTGCCGGCAGGGCTGGCAGCGAGCACGGCCCTGCTGAAGGGCGTGTTCCTCGCCTCTGCTTTGGTGGCACGAGAGCAGCGGGTGGGCCCTGGGGGACTGTGCAGACAAGCAGCGTCGCTCTCTGCTCCCAGGCTTCCCAGTCCTTGCCAGGGTGCGGGACCTGGTCCTCGGGCTGGGTCCGTCTGTCCTTGTCCTCCTTCAGGAGGTCAGTGCTGGCGGGAGGCTGTGGCAGGAGCGCTGGTGGGTCATGCCTGAGCCTCGGCGGTTGGGAGCTGGGAGTAACGGGGGGAGTTGCCAACCGTGTCTTACAGGCGGAAGGAGGCCTTTTTGCCTGGGAAACCCCGGAGGATGGAGCTCTTCGAGCCCTGTGCATGGACATCCTGGGCTCGCTGGACGTCTCTCTCGGAGGGATGAGCAGAGTAAGTTGCCCTCTGCCCTGCTGCTGTGGCCGCTTCTTGGCTTCAGGACAGTGTTCCTCGTGGTCCCCCATGCCCTGAACCTCTCCCCTCACGGGTGCTGAAGCGCACCTGGCTCAGGGAAACGCAGACCTTCCTTTTAGTCTCCGAGCTGAGTGGCAACGCCAGTGTGGCGACTTGCCCGGTTCTTCTCTGCAGCTCCTGTGGCCAAGGCTGCTGCGCTACGTGGTGCCAGCCCAGTACAGCGGCATGCTGATCCCGCTCTCCCGCTGTCTGCGAGCTTTAACTGAGAGACGGGAGAGAGCCGGGCGCGAGGAAGAAGCGGAGGAGCCGGCTGCCATGGACTCCCAGGAGCAAGGTAGGAGCCCCAGTGAGTGCTGCTGGGTTTGGCCGGGGGTCAGGCCAGGCCGTGTGCCCCTGTGCCGCCCCCAGCCCTGAGCAGGAGCCCAGGAAAGCCAAAGGGCACAGGCAGGCTCTGCTGCTGGGCACGAGGGGCTCTCCTGGGCTCATTGCCCCTTGCCCTTGGCTCTCCTGCTCGCAGCACTCTCCTGCTGAGCCGGGGCTCGTTCCTGGCCATGCTGGAGCTGCCTTCGTCTCATGCTGGGCAGCCCTGGGGAGCCCCCCCGGGCCAGCGCTGTGGCCGCGCAGTTGCTCTCAGCTCTCAGCCCTGTGAAGGGCACTGGAGGTGCAAGGGGCAGGGCACGGTGGGGGCTCGTCAGCTCACCCAGCCTTTCTTCCTCCCCGCAGCCCGGCTGCCGTCTCCCCAGGCCCTGTTGGCTCGGCTGCTGGTGAGTAGTGGGGCCCTGGGGAAAGAGCTTCTGTGGCCGGGGTGGTGGGAGAGCCCAGGGCAGAGATGCGGTCGAGGCCAGTGCCGTGAGCCCCGGAGGAGGAGGCAGCATGCCCGAGCCTGCCCCAGCCCATCAGGGATCGCCCTCCTTTCTCGGGGCTGGCAGCAGCCCGGCTGCC
>NW_009269693.1:0-1811 GCF_000687185.1 Egretta garzetta
TTTTTTCCTTCGCCATTCCTTTTGCTTCATTGAATTCTACAAGACTGACTATAAATTTGAAATAGACTTGGAGACAAGCTCTTGGCTTTTTTCCCTTAACACAAAGGACACACGCTCTTCATTAACCAAAGAGATAAAAGGAGATTAAAAGATGGGATGAAATGAACTATGTGTGTAAAGAGAAGGAAGTAATGCTACACTGAACAGGTACAGGAGACACACAATGCACAGTATGGATGCCGTCTGTTCGCTCCCCGGGTTTGAGCTTACATTACAACAAAATGCCCAAGGCTTAATAACTCACAGTGTATCACGCAATGGCACTTACTCATCAGCCATAGAGATGAATACCTTCTGTAAGATTCTTATCGCTGCAGATGGGTTATTGAAAAATGTTTCCTGCGTGACTGTTACTTTAAGTGGAGATTGCAGTGTCTGCCATAGGGAACCTTTTCATTGACTGAAACTTGTCTTGTGCCTCTCTCTTGACATAACCTCATTCATCTAGTACAGTAAGTTCTGCTGGGAATGCCCCAGGGACAAAGCAGCTTTATAACCCTCCAGCGAAGCAGTAAAGTCTCATAGTAGAGGCTGGGAGAGTTCTGCTACTGTCTTTCCCCATGACCTTGAGCAAGTTGTATTCACCATTTTCTTTTGAGTCCCGCCAGCTGCCTACCCCCCACATACCTATGTGTGCACGTGCCCAAAGGTTGCTTTCTGCAAGCTTATGCCAGATTCCCATGCCGTTTGAGGACTCCAGAAACGGCTATGAAAGCAATAAGAATTTGCCGCCTTTGATGGCAATCTGAAGACCAATGAACAACAGCAATCACCCCCTTCAGCACAACTTTCCAGTTATGTCTGTGTCTTGCATGGCTTTATTTGTCTTTCCAGCTTGACAGATGTTAAAGATAAGATCTTTAATTGAATGTAACTAGTCACACTGCAGATGTCTCTTAAGAAGGTTAAATTACAGAGCTTTTCAGGATTGAAAACACAGCGACCTTAACTAAGGCGTATTTGATAAATCAAAAGATCCTAGACACCTACAGCGATGCATATCATCCTTAGACTTCTGCCCAGCTCCTGAGGTACAAAGGCTAGGTCCTTTTGGCTGAGTGGCTCAAGGGAAGTAGAGAGGTTTGATTCACTCCCTTTTATCTGTTGAAAACATAGGTGTCTCTCTAAGACTGGTCCATGCACTAACAGAAACACATCCAGACAGCTGCCTGTTCTATTCTAGGATAAACATTTTCTTTTCTAACTGGAGGCGAGGATCCCAGACAACCCCTTTTAAGCTCACTGCCCAGCTTCTAGCCAGGTAAGTCAAGTGAAAGGAATCCAACTTTCACAGTTTATAAGACAGCAAAGCTCCCTCCGTCATCAAAGTGTCGTTGTTGCAGGTTGTCAGGACAGGGACCTGGAGAGGTGAGCACTGGCACTGAGGCTGAAATGAGTCCCCTGGGGATGGAATGGGGGAAGGTTTTCTGCTCTGGTGCGTGTGCCCTGGCCAGGCATTTTCCAATGAAAACATGGGAGGGGCTGAGCTGCTGTCCTTCAAGAGACAGAGCTAGAACTGCTTTTTCCAGAGTCTTTTTGGTGTTAAGCGTTTAGAGGAGAAATGCACAAATAGGGCTGGGAAAGAGGCTAGGAGCCCTGCCCAAGGGAATGCCGTAACTACTTGCTCCTTCTGGTCACTGTCTGATCAGCAAATTGCACGGTTTTATCAGGACTGCCCTGACTCTTCAGCAACTCAGAGTCTCGTAGTGAGGCGAGAGGCAAGCCTGAAATTCCTCTGGAGCAGGGAGGTG
>NW_009269694.1:0-1802 GCF_000687185.1 Egretta garzetta
TCCAGGACCTGGATGAAGAAGTCAATCCCGCCTCCCTCCACAAATCCCAATTACTTGCATTCCAACATCTTGCCCTTCCAGCAAGTGTCAGGGATGCTCAAAGCCCCTGCCCCCACAAGAACTGGGTGTGTGATCTAGAGACTTCCCTGAGCCATTTAAAGGAGACTGCACTCACTTGCTCATCCTGATCAGGCAGTCAGGACACTCACCTCTGCCATGACTCCAGGGCAGTTTCCAGGCAAGGACACAGAGAAGAAGCTAGGAACAGACAAGGCCAAACACGCTCTACTTGCTGATAATCAAACTACCTGCGGGCTTTAATTCTTGTCTTAGTATGCCACCAAAGCCAGCCTATTTCAGGACACAATTGTACATAAAAATGACAGTGCGATCAATATAGAATGGATAAAATGCAAGCACAACCATTCCGATGGATAAAATGTAAACGTATTTACAAAATGTAAATACATTTACAAAAATGGATACAATGTGGATAAAACATAAACACAATCATCCAATAATAAAAAGAAAAAAAAATAACAAATTCCAAGACAGAACATTGGCTAAGCTGCAAACGAAGCACAGCAAAACGGGAAGCACCGGGAAACACTGAGCTCAAATCACTGGGTCGGTTGAGGGATCTTTCATTCCCACAGCTGGGCTCCTTCATGCCATTCCCATTTATCCAAATCTCCCTGTGGTGTAAAGAGAAAAAAGGGGAAAAGGTGTGAAGACCAAGCATGACACACTGCAGTGGTTCCTCAGAGCAGTGGACAGCCAATTTCAGAAAAGCGGCTTCCTACGGCCCCCCGTGTCCCCGGTACCGAGCACTTACATTGACATTGAGGATACACAATCAGTCCATCTATGCACTTGGCTCTAAATTTGTCAGGGTGTGAAACTCGTTGGTACAACCATTTGCATTCAAAAAATATATAATCCCCAGTGCGAAAGGTGGACCTTCTCCGCAAGCTTGATGACTGTAGTTGAATATTGTTATCTTCCATAACACTTTCTTGCAGTATACAGTCCTCTGCAAAAAGCGCTTTCATTATTTTCCTGTTGCCCTCACGCGGGACAGACAACTGATGCTCTGTGCCAGCTGAGAGCCCCTGAGAGCCCTTTCCCAAGAACTCTTTCCAGCTCAGGTACGCCAGTCAATGGCTTCCTGGGGGCACTGCCCCTCACTGCCTGCAGCTTACAGGATGCTCCCACATCCTGGTGCCCGGCTACTACCTCCCCAGAAAGCGCTTCCCCAGGAAAGCTAAAGGCTTTCCCCTTGGCTTCAGCACTAAAAATACAACAACGCAGTGGTTAAGCTGTGGGCAAGTGGAGATGACTTACTGCCTGGCTTGCACTGTGGATATTCTAACGTCCCCTGCATACACTGTGCTCTGAATGGGGGTGACGCTGGGTCCTGCAAATATCCTCTTTTACACTGAAATTCAATAAAGTCACCCGATGTGGAATACAGCTTTCTTTCTCTTTTCCATTTCAGTTCAACATTGTTCCTGTCCATGTCTTCTTCAGACGCTGTACAGGCCACTTGAAAAAGGCAAGAGAAGAGTGTCATCACTTTGTACAGATACAGCACAGGTAACGTTTTCCCCCCCAGAGCCCACAGAAGTTCTTCACATCACAAAATGCTTCCAGCTATTTGCTCTGACCCTCTGTTGCTTGTGACAGGAAAGACATTACCATCCAAGCTAAAGGGAAAAAAGGCCATGGCTGAGACCCCACGCAGAGCTATGGAGAAGCCTTTTCACTCTGACAGCCACAGAAGGCAAGATCGAGGCACGGGT
>NW_009269695.1:0-1822 GCF_000687185.1 Egretta garzetta
TTTTTTCTTAAATACACATTCATCATGTTAAATGCTTTCTTAAATATGCATTTGTCCTGTTAAATGACTATATCAGGGCAGAAACACTTCTTCATATTTTGACAGCATTAAAAAGGTGATCTTTTGTGTTTCTTTTGTTCATGGCTTAATCACCCTGGTCCATATAAAACACAGAGCTAAGCTTACAGGCCCTCCCTTTTTAATGACTCTTTCTGCCATTTCAGTAGCATGACCCGGAGGGAGCCAATCAATTATACTTATGAGTGAGGTACAAATGACAGCCATAAATAATCATGAATTACTAATGACCAGAATTCAGCAAGTGCGATTACCCACTTTCCCTCATCCTCCAGATTTGCCCACGTACAGAACCATGCCTCCAGTGTGGCACCCTGGGCTGCTTCTGCTGTGACGCTACATCGAAATGCTCTTGCCCTTCTCAAATGTGCTCCTCCTGTGAGGCAAAACCTATGTCTATGTACTCATCTAGTACAGCAAATTACAAAAAAAATCATTTTTTTAAGAATGAGAATTTACTTTTTAAAAAGCTGTGTGTTTCTAGATTTACATTTAAAACACAGACTCCTGTAACAACGGGTCCCTGTGCAGGCAGGTGTGTAACTCACTGATGTCCTGAGATGTCTCTCCTGTATCGTTCTAGCACATCATTGGAGTCACCAGAGGAGTTGCCATACTGACAGTGTTTCATCCATACCATGTGATCACAAGTATAATACCCAATGATAGCAAACACCATAAAAAGATTAATCGGTTTGGTTGAGGGTGTAATGTTACGTGGATTTAAGCTAAATTGGAGTAACATAAGGAACCAATTAATGTACTGCATCAGGCCAAAAGCCGCTGCAGACCAGTCGCCTTTCTCCAGCAGGGTCATACAGAGGGTGCTTTGGGAACGGCCTAAGGGTAAGGCATGCTCAGAGGAAGCTTTCCCTGCTATGCCCTTCCAGTACCTACAGCTCAAATGGTTGACAGTCTAGCAATATTTAAAACTACACCTCAGTTAAAATCATAGTAGTACAGGTCAGTGTATAGAACAGGCCTTAAAATAATACAAATATTATTTTAGTAGCGTATCAGACTATGCAAACACAGAACAAAAGATGGTGCCTCCTCTGGAGAGCCGGCTCCAGGCAAAAAGACAAAAGGAGAATTGTACAGATGAGAAGATGAAACACAAAACAAGTTAGTGATCTCCCCGAGGTCATGTGAGAGCACACCACAGCTGAAACCTGAATTGCTGATCTCCCAGACACCGCGTTTAAGACCATTCTAATTCATGACATTCCCACTTCTGCACTGTTGCTCATCATTTGTAGTTTTTGAGTCTACCCTCTCCCTCCCTCCCTTCTTCCACAAATGTCTCAGCAACGTAAGACTGGGAAAGAGGAATTGTGGATAGCTCCGAAGGTATCTGTGCTGAAGAGGGTTATTGAAGTTGCTGTCAAGAAAAGATGGAAAAAATTCCCAGTGCTGCTACTCGGGAACCTAGCAGCAGTGACAGATCCAAGTGGGTTTGTTAACAAGAGGGCCTGCTCCTTCAGTAGCTGCCTGGTAGCTGCAGAGTAGGCTTGGTAATCTTGGGCTATCTACTGCCAGAAGTACAGCAGTGTTCTCAGCTGACGAACACAAACCTCAGAAGGTGTCGTGTTAGGTAGAAGTCCCACCACTACCTCACTCTACCCTTCCAGTCCATGCTTGACCATGGCCTAGAACTCTCACAGTGTGGTATTGATAAAAACACCTTAATCTTCCCTTTTTTGGCTAAAATTGATGGCAGTTACACAGGTACTGTCAGGTCAGG
>NW_009269696.1:0-1822 GCF_000687185.1 Egretta garzetta
GGGATAAAAATATATGTGTGGTGTAAAGCCAATGTGTACATATGTATGTGTAACTTGAAACTGAGCTCTGACGTGGATTCTCTCTCTGGGATTGCTGTGATGTGAATGAACATAATTGGATTCTTCCGCGTTTTTAGGCAAGTGTTTTTCTGGTTAGATCCTGATGTCTAAAGTGTACAGCTCTTCCTGTTGGATTAACTTACAGTAAAGGTAGGTACGACAGAGTGCTCAGAGAATGGAAGGAGAAGCTTAGCTGGGAACTAGGTCCACATAGTACCTGACATGCTCTCAACAGGTCCCTTAAGGAAGGGAACGACAATTGGCATCGTGGCAGGTTTCTTTGCTTTGTACGTGCCGGCTGACTTGTTATGGGAATCTTCTTTGGCATGTAATTGAACTGCAAATGTCCTGAAATGGGCAGAGCTCATGGGTAGTATTCACTTGATCATGACTTTTTATACGTGTGAGATAGAGTTACTAAAACATTTAATTAGTTTTAGAAAAAAATTGCTTTTTTGATACCCGTTTGCTACTGATGAGAGGAGTGGCCTAAGGAGAAAGGAGCAGCAAACACAGCCCTTTGTTCTATGTAGTTGCTCATACTCTTGTCCACTGAAGCAAAAGACATGATTTTTGTGTAGTAGGTGTTTCTACACGCTTCTCAGGCTCTTCAGGACTCAAGTCACGAAAGCATTGGGTTATAAATTGATAATAAGGGAAGTCTGACACAGAAATGGTATGACCCATTTTGAAGTATCTGTAGCTAGTTGGCTCATTAGTTACTGCAGCAGGTTACTGGCTCTTGTTATGTTCTGTTGATCTCCTGCTTCAGTATAGGATGGTAAGACTTGGATTTTGGGGCTGTTTGTACCCTTCTGGAGCGGCTGATAACAAATTCCTCAGTAGTTTTCATGACCTGTAGTAGTAAGTGGCTAGTGATTTCAGAGCAAATACAGGGAAAGGGTTTTTTTTTTTTCAGTATCATGAAACGCTTCCTCTCATTACAAGTAAGCAATAAAGCACTTAAGTTGCCTTAAAACATCTTATTTTTTGAAAGCATCAAATAGTGTGGAAATTCCTTATCTACCTCTTCTGATAGAGGTCTTCAGCAAATATGTAACCTGAACAGAGCTTGACTAGTAGATGGAAGTTGTGTGTTGGAAAATAGACGGAGAGACCTTCACTTTATGGTCAGAGACACCTCAGAGTCATGAGGTGTCATTCTGCGCTAGTGATCCTGTGTGCCACAATGCTCGTTTGAGCTCTCTGTCCACCAAGCTTTATTTACATGGGGAGGCAGAGAAGTAATAGTCTATGAGGGTGTAGGAAGGCTTAAAATACCCCATGTACTCTAAAAATCATTCATTTTGAAGGCAGAGTTAAAATGAGAACTGATTTATTCGAAAAGGAGAGGAAGGAAAGTTTCGGCAAAGCTGGAAAAACTTGCAGGCAAGAGAGGAACGCACGAGTCTCTGTAAGCCCCCTGGCTGGTTGCTGAGGAAATAGATGGTCCCTTCATTACTGTACTGCCTGGCCTGGCACAAGACCCCTCAGCTTCTCTTGATGTTAGCAGGTTTGGAGGCTATTACATCTGAATAAACTCAGGCCCTTGTGTCACCACCAGTCAGGCGTAATCTCGCTATATTTGGGGCAAGGCCCAGCTTTTCTGTGCTCAGGGTCTCGAGCAGTTCTGCAGATCACCTCTGACCCTGTCCAGTGGGTGACCATTGTCTCGTGTATCTCAAAAGATTGAATATATTCCAATTGTTCTTGACTTTCTTAAGCATAATTTCTTACTGTGTTGTGGAAAAACATTGAAGTG
>NW_009269697.1:0-1821 GCF_000687185.1 Egretta garzetta
TTTTTTTTCTGTAATTCCCATTTTTTTAAAACACTACAAGATCATGATGGAACAACAGGACATTCTAAGTGTGAATTTAGAAATTCTGACCTACCTGATATTTTAAGGGGGGTGATTTGCGAGTGCTTTCTTCCTATCAAGTGAGCAGAACATACGGCATGCATCTCATCCAGCTGAATAGGTGGTGTCCGTCACAGAATGTCCCTTGAATTCTGTTTGCTTGTGCCTTGGAATTGCATTTTCTTAGAGCAAGGCCAAGGAAATGAAAACTGTAAGATTATACCTTCCCAGCCCCAAATTTAAAGATTATGCCTCCCAAGGGTGGAACATGATGCTAAATCAGCTGGTAGCCTTTAGTCAGTTTGGTGATAATGCATTGTAAATGAGATTGGGGTTTTTGTATTTTTTTCATTTTCTTTAAAAAAAGACTCAGAAGGGGCTAGCTGTATACAACAGAGAACCCAACAGACAGATAATAGTAGTGGCTATGTTCTTAATGTAACAGTCTCCAGATTGCCTAATATATAAAATGCAGCTGACTGGTTATGTGGGGGTAGGCTGGAGGAGGGGGAAATTCTCTATTTCTTCTTATTTCAGCCAAGGTAAATAATATGATAAGGGAATGCCCTTTAAACTTGGAACTCAGGAGGTTCTGAGGGAACAGTGTTAATTAGTTTAAATTGTTGCATAATCTTGTGGCCTGATTTCACTGTAAAATGGTAAATTCTATTCTCTTTACTGATGTAAAGTATGCCAAATGGAAGTTAAATTCTGTAAGTCTGCTGTTAGGGTATTTGGAGAACTAAAATAAATGAAAACAGTGTTTTCAGTGAAATAACTTGTTGCAAAATACCTTTGAAAATCCGGTTAATTATTTACAGAAGTAATACTTGGGGAATTTTCACAGGTGGTGGAAACTATTAATGGAGACGGTAATGAAGATGAGATTAAAAAGCTGTTTTTTCTTTCTAGTTATGATGTATTCAGGAAAACTCTTTGCAGAAGGTAAATACACTGAATTCTGTTGTTAATAAGTGTACATTGAATCTAGAACATGCAGTCTAAGGGAACTTAAGTCTTTCATATCTTTACCAAGAGTAAATGCTGCTTTTTAAATACAATTTTGTTGTGAGATGGCTGATGATTATGATTCACCTGTCGCTGTGGCTTGGGGCTACAAACTGAAATCTGAGCTTCAGAGCTGTAGTACTGAAAGGTTCAGACTTTTATGCAGAAAAAGTTTTCTTTTGAAATATGTTTGAGAGGTTTTGAGGCACTTGCACAATATGAATTTTGTACTATTAAAGCATTTTTTATATTGAAGTGTCTTGGTGATTGAAGTGTTTTGGCTTACCACAAAGCAAAGGAGTGGAAGTTAAATGGAACCTGCAGAAGCTAATCTTGGGGTGGTTCTGCATTTCCTATTCCTATTTTCAGTATTGTTTAAAATTCCTGAGTTTATGTGGATTGCGTACCTCTTAAACTGCAAGTTCACAAACCTGTGGACTGTGTATAAGAGTACGCCTCCGTTAATTGAAAAGGTGCCCCTTTTTTGCATTTCATTTTGTATCTGCTAATGTATATATTTAATTCCAACATATTTGTTGCAACTACCTCTGTCTTCACTAGAGTTTTGTGCTTATGCAAAGCACTTGAAATTACACTGATATGCTTCGGAAAGTCAAACAAAAGGTATGTAGGTAGCAACCATTTCTGTCTTTTAATTACTTAAAAATCTTAAGTACCCTCAAGTTTGGGTTGCTTTTTTCTTATTTAGATGTGATGCAGTGGCTGTGTAAGAAAGGGAATTATTAAAAAAAA
>NW_009269698.1:0-1826 GCF_000687185.1 Egretta garzetta
CTCCTCACATGTAAGAGCTCATCCCCTGACACTGTGTTGCCACACAAAGATCTGGGAGACTATTTTAGATCTGAATCATTTCTTTTTACCTGGTGGAGGGTGAATCCCACCAGAAGTAAATCAGGCTTCTGTCTGCCAAGGAAGCCAGTGACACTGATGCATCCATGGGACATTTTAACAAGACAGAGAAGCAGCAGTTTACACATAAATCATAAGTTTTCAGGGTGCTAAGATACAGTTTTATGTAAGCAATCCAACTGCTTCATACAGTTTTCAGTCATATAGAGAAGAAAGTGATTAACATTGGGGGATCTCCCTACGATACCCACTTTTACTGGACAGGTCAGGCTTCTATACCTTCTGACTGAGCCCTGAATAATTCAGCATGCCTAAACTGGCTGCTCGGTCGCTTGGACTTCTGACAGCTTACAGATCCAGCCGAGAGCCCATTTACTCCCATCCCAGCCCTGCAGTGCTTCCCAGTGCCCTGCAAGCCCTTGCAGAACCAGAGCAATGCTCTTGCTGCCTGGGGAACTGAGCCTTCCTTTTGCATTTCCCACCTTCCCAGAGCATAAAGGCTTCTTGCTGGGCACACCTGAACGATGTGAGGCTCAGGCAAGCGGCACTGGAATAGCAGGTTGCTTCTCATGCACAAGAGATCCAATGGAAAGATGTTGAGGAGTCTCAGTTTGACATGGAGAAGGAATGGCCTCTTCCAGGCAGAGGACGGAGGGTGCTGGCTGTGCCTCTCCAGCTATCGCTACCTCCCTTCGAGAAGCCTTCTTAAACTCTGATGCATTAATGATGAGAAGAGCAGGTCAGGAGAGCTGTCATAAAAGCATTCAGAGTAGCCAAGTGAAAAACACACGGTAAGTTTCTCAAAGGAAAGATCTGGATTCACAAAAACATGTGATCCTTACAGTTTGATTCTTTTTCCAAGGTATTCCTGCCTTTTTCCTGGGAGTTTTTGTGTCTCATAGAGGTGCCATTCAAGATTCCCAAGACAAAATTCAGGTTTGCATAAGGGAAAAGTCACTATGATTGTTTTCAAATCTACTTACTTAGTCATATAAATGTACAGAAAAATAAAATATCCTTATTTTCTGAAAAAACGGGGGGGATACCCACATCTATTTTAAATTAAGGCTTTAACTCAATGCAACCGTCTACATGCAGATTATCCACATACCAGCATTTCCTGCTTGTTTCAAAATGTCCTCAAACATACAGCTTATTCTTTTTAACTCTCAGATGTCTCGGTGCTTCGGAAGATCACAGGCGGAGCACGGTTCAGGCTAGCTTTGCTCATGGGAAACTGCCAGGGTACTTCTTATATGGTGACTATCTCATGGGCAGTATTTTTCAAAGCTGAAGGAAGCCCGTTCCAGTGAGTCCCACCAAGGTGGACACGTGCCTGCCCCTGCTTCTGGCAGTGCCTGTGCTGCCACACTACCCCAGCATTTCAGGGCATGCCAAAAGGGATTTACTGCTGCCAGGAGCCGAGAGGCAGGAACATGCTCCTCGGTTCATGAAGCTGCAGGAGGCAGTGGTGACGCCTTTTCTCTCCATCGTTCCCCTGGATATGGCTCTCTGGACACCTCTCTGTCACTCTCACCTGGTTATAAGACAACAAGTAAGCAGCCTCAGGGGAGAAGGTGGGGACGCTGGTGCTGCCACTGCTCCTCCCTGGACACCCACAGCACCAGGAACAGCCCTGAGAGGTTGAACTCTGGCTGCCTGTGGTGTCTGCATGCTGGTTGACATGCAGGAAGGTCCTGGAGAGGAAGCTTGGGTTTGAGACACATGCACGGGAAGGCAAAAAAAAA
>NW_009269699.1:0-1822 GCF_000687185.1 Egretta garzetta
CACTTGGCCTTGTTGAACCTCAGACAGTTGGCCCATATTATTGTTTATTTCTTAAATGAGTTAACCAACAAAAATCAGCATCAGAAAAGCTAAGCCTCACTCATTAAATTCATTGCGTTATGTGAGGACAACCTAAGGTCCTTACATATTGATTAGCTTACGTGAAGTTTATGCTGTTTGCAGTGCTGATTCAGTAAATGAAAATATGTCAGATCAGTTTTGTGGGGTTACTATTAACAAATAATACAGCTCATTGCTAATCTTCTTATTGAAAATGTGGCACATTTAGAAGTCAGCATGAACATATGAATGGTTTTGCACGATATTACGACCTTTTCTTTTGACAGTGGAAGTCAGAGATATCCAAGTTTCTATATGTCTTGAGGGTCTTTTGCCTTAAAGAGATACAGTGGCTGCTATAATTACCATGTCACCTCTGTCAGTCTTCAGCTGTAGCTGCTGAAGGACCAATTTTCAACTGCAGTTGCAGTCAGTGGCAGAAAACTCTGTAGGGGGCATAAATATTCTTCTCATATATTTATTAGCCTTCTTGCAATATCTATGTCCCATATTTAACTCCTGTCTGTTTGAAAAACATCTCAGATTGACTGCAGCTTTTCAGAGAATGATGGTGCGTTAACAACTTCCATGCCGTGATTTACTGACATACAGTTATGACACTTAAAGTCTCTTCTGTTTTGAGAAGGCTGATTTCAGGCATTTTATCTCCCATTCTATAGCAGAAGGAACTTAATTAATGCAATAGCTATGTCTGTCTTCTAGGATGTTTTAAAAATTATTTCTATAAGCCACAATATAAAAATATGTGGGAGACCTAAACATTAATTTTGTCTCATTTATAATAAATGACCTTCAGTAATATATGTCACCCTCATTATAATGTTCATACAGTATTATCAATATTAAGCTAAATATAGATATGTCATACTCACCTTTATTTTAATAATACCTTTGTTGAGTGTGTCTGATTCTGGGCTCCCAAGGATGTTATACTCAGTATGGAATATGATGCCAATAAAATTAATCTTCTGTGTAATATTAAGAACATGTTTCTACTGTTTAACAGTGCACCCCTGGAGTCGCTTCTAGCGTTGCTGAATAGCAAAATACTAATGTTCTCTCTTTAAGTTCTTCTAAAGAAAAAGATTGTATTCATTTATAGACATGCTAGTGTTCTATCTCTTGTGGAATGAAAAAGTATGGGAGAAAAAATTCTTAACTTATTTAGTATGTTACCAGTATTTCTGAAAATAGAGAGTACAGACCTCATTTCAACTTTATGTCATCGTTAAACACATTATTAAGTGGAATCATTTTCTTAACAAATATAGCTTGTGTATTGACTCATAGGAACAATGTTCTAGACAATATTACACATGTCATTTAAAACATTTAAAGATTTACTGTTTTCTATTTCAGTCACGCAGTATCTGTTAAGAAAATCATATACATTGATATCCCAGTTCAGGAAAGAAATCAAACACTCTCTTTAACCTTTTTATGTACAAAGTGGATATATAATTCATACGTAATTCAAAAGAATTCAAAAGATTCCAAAGTTAAGCACATGCTTAACTTATGAATATACATGCTACATCTATTCTACACAAGTATTATTGAATCAAAGACTGAAGTAACATGCATGTACACGAAGAAATCACTTATTCCTTTTTAATGGCAGTAAAAAAGAAACATTTAAAATCAGAAATCAGATAAACATTAATTAGTATTAATGTTGTCATTGTTAGTTGTTTTGTTTCAGTGGCTAGTTTTAGTAGCCCTCCTCTGGACCCGCTCCAAC
>NW_009269700.1:0-1826 GCF_000687185.1 Egretta garzetta
CCAGCCCCCATGTGGGCTATCTGGGAAGAATATAAGTAACACTGCTATTCAGTGAAGTTTTACTGGAGCATTTATTTTGACTGATCCTCTTAAATTCAGAGCAACATTTTATGTAGTACATAAATTAGTGTGGTAATCAGTTATCTTTAGTCAAAGCTAGAGTAAATACCACAACAAATTCTAATAATTAAAATCAGTGTTATAGTTTTAAATAACAGGAATATGTTTGGAAGACTGTTCTCAGACCAAGGAGTTATTTTCCTTCTACTTGAAAGAAATATTCTTCCTAGCAGAGCACTTTTTCTTGTTCAGTTCTAGGGCTTAAGAAAACCAATTATCAATTTGCATGGCTTCACTAAACAACCATATAATGGACTAGTAAAACAGAATGAACAAGGCAGGCTAGGGATATTTCAGATCTGCTGTTCATTCAGTCTTGAAGAAAAGCATGAATCTGGGATTATAGTGTATCTTTGTCTTGCTCAGCCATTGATGTACAGTCAGTCTGGATGAATCAGAAGGATATCATCCTTTCTTGCATGTTAGAACAAATTCCAGGAGAATTATTTAGTAAACCCATCATTCCAGATGTCATAATGTGAGCAAACCAGAAAGCTCTATATGGTCAATCATGTGATGCTGAGGAAATACACGAATATAGTCCCATTCTAAATAGGTATAAATCATGTTGTTTGGATAACCCTGTATCTAGCTGCCCCACAGAACACAACCACCAGTCTGAGGTAGTTCTAACCAGCTGCTACCTGAGGGTTGCTTGTGCTGGCCCGGAGGCTGAACCAGGCTTGCTCTGAAGCACCTGGGAGGTGGCACCCTCTGGTGGCGGTATGCTGAGATGCTGGCTGCTCATCCCTTTTCTCCAGAGAGGCATCACCTCTTGACATGAGGCACCTTTCTAATTATTTGGTTCTTTCCCCTTATTGGAAGGGAGATTCTGACCATAGCCCCTGCTAGAGCAACCCCTTGCTATTTCCCCTCATCAGATAGATTCTGTTTCTTAATCACAGAACTCTTGTGCTCTTACATCCAAATCCCCTCATTTTTTCTCAGTCTTTTTTTTGCAGCCTTCTAGAGCTCTGCCCAGGTTAACAGGCTCTGACAGATACAAAGCTGTCAATTAGATCAGCTGCCTTTTAGCCCTTTTCAGCCTGGTGATAGTAGAGAATGTGCTCCATCCACTGCACACACCTTTTTTCTTATCCTCAAGTCAAGAACAATTTGATGCCAGGTGTATAACATCAACTTCCTTTCAGTTAACAGTATTCCCAATCTTCCAAGCATTGGTGGACCTTTGTTTACATCTGTTATTAATTCAACAGTTTCTGCATTTCTAGTTTAATAGTTAATAGCTGAAATCCACAAATAATGCATTCTGCATGACTTCCATTTTTAGCAATGAAACCTGGCAATGAACTACAGCACTCCCATTTTATTCAGTTTGTTTCCTATAAATATCTGCCAATCAGTACTGTAGATGATCTAAAAAGATGTTGCTCTTAGATTTAGAACTATACAATAATATTGTAAAAACAACTAACAATATATTCTAAACAAACTTAGGCTGCTTTAAAAGTACTGATTTATTAAGTAGAACCATTGATAGCACTTCTTATGCAAATGGTAAGAAAATAAATTGAAATATATAAGATAAAATATAATTGAGATAATACATATTATCAGTTAAAGTAGGCATGCAGTATAAACTAAAGCCTCACAGCATGTACTTTGGCATAACTGTGCTAAGGTCAATGAAATTATTGTGATTCATGCCAACTACACATCTGCAGCAATTGAATTATTTGAAAAAT
>NW_009269701.1:0-1832 GCF_000687185.1 Egretta garzetta
GATCCTGGCAAAGGGAAAGCTGGCGAGACCGTGGGCTGACAGAGATAAAGCTTCCCAGGAGCATAAAGCGGAGGAGTGTCTGAGGCTAGTCCTTGTACTCCCTCAGAGCTTGGTGGTGGAGGGACCGCGGATTCTCTCTTCCCAAGTCTCTCCTGCCTGGAAGCAGCTGGTACATTCATCAAAGCTTCTGATCCTCCAGCTCTCCACACTTCTGTGGAGCAAACCTTCTTTCACGGCCTCTTGCCTTGTCCTCTCTGCCTGTGTTTCTCCTTCCCCAGTGGCACAACATTCTGCTTTTCTTCTGTTTCCACCCGTGTCAGAGACCTGGACTCTCAGTCTCCTAGAGAGACAGAGGAGGTAGGACATGACAGGGGGGTGTAAAATTATGAGTGGCCTGGGGAGAGTGGGGAAGCTCCCTTGCTGTCTCTTCCTGTACGAGAATTAGGGGGGGCAGCAAGCAAAGCTAGGGGGTTTGGCAGGTTCAAAACAAGCAAAGGAGAGCTCCTTCTCTTTTAGGAAAGCTGCGGACCCCTTTCCACTGGGCTTTTTTTAGGATGCAAAAGGTTTACACAGCCTCAAAAAATGAGGGGACACATTTGTGGAAGAAAAATCCATTGAGGGCTCTGAGGTTGAAAGACACCCCACATGACCACCCTTGTCCCCAGCAATGGCCTGATGTTGGCCAGTTCCCTGCTACTATGTCCCAGTAAGAGATCAAGGAGAAACGTGGAGCCCTCTGGACTCTCACCCATCTGCCAGGGTGTTTCCCACGACCCAGAGAAGGATAGTCAGGGCTTCCAAAGTCCTGCGAGAAAGTCTGGAGAGCTACCCAAACTCATCCCTTCATTTTCTGGAGCATAGATGGGGTCCTGGGAGCAGCTCAGCCCCTTCTGAGCAGGATGGGAGGGGCCAGGTCAGGGCTGACCTGACAAAGATATGTGTGTGAGAAGGTGGGTTTATCTGACAGTGCTGCCGTGTTGTTCTTGTTCAGGCTGAGATGGGTAGCGAGGATGGGGCTTAAATGATGGGTACATTTGCCCTAATGGTCCCTGCTTCCGGAAGAGGCTTGCCTGGGGAGTAAGATACCTGGCTTTCCTAGGCAACATAAAGACTCCTCAGAGCATCTCTTTCCAGATGACTCCTCTTGTGTTCAGGGACTAGGATCGCTCAGAAAGGATGCCCAGGTAGAGATCCCCTCTGCCTTCCTTCCCCTATAGCTGGTTCCTGTATTGCTTGCACGAACCTTTAAATCTGATCCAGAGAGCAACTGATTGTGATGCACGTTTCCTTCTCCAGGTTTTGGGCAAAATTTCCCTGGGTCCTGGAAATTCTCCAGTGGCCTTGATGCATATTTTTTTCCTGCCCTCCTCTTTCTTCCTTGTCCAAAGCACAGAACCCAGGCACCTAGAGAGGACTGTGGCCAAGGGAGGCTGTGGCGCCTAAGATACAGCATCCAGTTTTGGTGGAGAAGGGGCTGGGAAACCAGGAGAGGGAGGGGCAGAGGGAGGGACAGAAGGAAGGGGAGAGGGAGAGGCTCTGGTTGAAGAGGGAGAGGGGTGGTTCAAGACACTCTCCAGGGAGAGTGGAGGGAGCTGAGGTGAGTCATTGTAGGCCAGAGGGTCCAAGAAGAGCCAGGATCAACTCAAGGGACACCAGAGCTGAGTTATTCTGAGCGATGGAGCAAGGGGCAGCAGGCAAAAATCAGATGCCAGGGGATAAGGCTGAAAAAAATACAAAGAACCCGCTCCAAGACTGGGACCTGCCAAGGATCCCTTCCCAGCTGCACCTCTGACTGCCCAGCTCTTCCCCAGTTTCAGAAGTGGGGTCCCCCC
>NW_009269702.1:0-1827 GCF_000687185.1 Egretta garzetta
GCGTAATTCTATTTCAAGTCTCCCTTTACTGCATTGACAGGAAGAAACGAATCTTCCAATGAATTTTTCCAAATGAAAACTCTTCGTGAAACTATCTGTCCCCTACTGACAGAGAGCTCACCAGTGTATTTCAAATATTTTCTGTGGCTGGAAGAAAATTAAAACTGGAACAACTATTCTGCAGTCAAAGGAGCTAAAGCTTATTTTGACTTTGCATGAATTCTGCCTTCAATCTCACAGTTTTGCCTGTTCTTCAGACACTTGACAGTCCTGCCTGACTGTCCTACCTGACAACAGATGTTCTCTATAGCTTCCTGCAATTTTGGAATTGAATCTCACTGTAATCTGAATACTGCAGATGGGCATTTTAATTTTTATCTTTTCAGTTACAGTGGATTCCAAATCCAATAACCATGGCAAATAGTCACATTAAAGAAAAGCTCTATTCTACATAGAGTCCTTTTTCTGTGGGTATTCAAGTTAGTTCTAGGAGTTGTTTCATATACCCATAGTTCAACATGATAAAATCTCCAATCCTGTGCCTGTCACTTCCTGTTGCTCACTAAGTCGTGCTTCCCACAAATCAATTCAGCTGGTTTTCACCTTCTCGGCGCATGTGATCTTCTGTTCTCCTTTAGCAAGCACTGCAATAACGAAATAGCCACACTACTCACAGGCCCATTGTCCCCTGATAATGCCCTCCCTGAAATCTCTGTATTTACAGGAAAAGAGTGAATTCATAAGAGAATTAGACCTAGTTTCACAGCATTCTTATTAACCACAATATTCCACAATTAAATGAGAAGTAGTCGCAGGGAGCGCACTGCCCCATTTGTCTTCTTAAAGACATTCACATTCCTAAATACCTTGCAGAATTAGATATTTACGGTGCAATGATGCAGAATGGGCATTAGGAAGCATTGCCTCCACCATCCACAACTGAGAGTAGTTAGAAAGCCAGGTGCTCAATTTCTGCAGATGACGAGCCTGCAACTTAATAACCTGTCTTTAAAAAGTCATTTGCTTCAGCTGAGACAATGACAAGATTGTTGCATTTCCTGACAAAACATCCTTCCCAGTTTGGGTGCTGGAGGATAGCAAGAGGCATCTTTCAAGGCAGTTTTGTTAGCAGGCAAGTTGTCAACATTTTGCTCTTGCAGAAAACAGCTATCCTGTCTCTGTTACACTTTGTGTTACTGCGTCAGCCTTCAACAGGTACAAGAACACTTCTCAGGGAGGATGAAAGAAATCACACTTAAATATGGAGTCAGGGTAGCCAGGCATGGCTAGCTATCAGCTCATCTACCAGGAAGGTTCTCCCCCACAAAACTTCTTGTAGACCTCAAGCCTGCTTGTAGATGAAGTCGGGTGGACCCACCTCCAGCAGTACAAGGTCTCCTACCCTCACGTCCTTTCCCATGGTAGACGTTGGTTGTCTCTTCCACGAGGAGAGGAATGTATGCACGTACCACTGCCACGCCAGCTCACTGAGATACACGAGTTCCCATGCTGACAGAGGTTGCTTTGAGCAACGCATATTGAATGCCTACTGGAGTTTGCTGCACAAAGCAGTGTTGGAAGCCTTTGTTTTTCTTCACACTCAAACTTGAAATTGTCTCTGAATCACTTTTCTTTTCTGCCTGCTTTCTATTTTTAGAAGAGATTTCTGGTGTTTCATGTAATGTCATTGGGGCAAACAGAGACATTTGCATTTCTGAGAAAGAGCAGACACATCCAGACTTTGGTTTAATATCTGCAGAGGTCAATGCAATCTTAGTCTGAATGTGAGGGTTTTAGAGCTTCCAGCTTTTCCTCTCATAGATGCTG
>NW_009269703.1:0-1833 GCF_000687185.1 Egretta garzetta
CGGGGGGGGAGGGAAAGACAATGAAATACCAAACAGACAACAGTTCTGTTCTTTTGCTGAGGCTCAGTCAGTGCAGCCTTGCCATCCCATATAAACTTATAGCTGGTATTTTGTGTCTTGCTTAAGAAATGCTGGAGCTAGTCAATATAGAAACTTTGGAGGTAACAGAGCCCTTAAAAATATATTAATAGGAAAAACAATTGACTAATTTAATTCTGAGCACAGCACTAGGGCTTTTGTAACCTATCTTTCACAGATCCCTGTGATCTCTACAAATCAGAGCCTTCGGAATCTCCAGTTAAGTAAATGATCTACTGTACAACAGTTTGCAACTCCAGATTTTAACATCGAAGTCTCCACATTTAGTTAATGTGGTGAGACCTACACTGTTGTGTTTACATGTAGTGTCCAAATCATTCCAGTGTGGAGCCTTTACTCACAAGCAGAAGCTCACACGACAGGTATTTTAAAATATACTGAGAACATGTACTCCTTCTGTCTAACAGAATTGGCTACATTTGTTCTTCCAGCTCATTGGAGGCAGCTATTTAGAGGGAACACATTTACTCTGAAGTTGCCAGAAGACTGAGGAAACACCTTGGAAGCAGCTGAATCACCAGGTGTGCTGCTGTGAGCTTTGGTCTTCAAGTTGGACTCTGAACAACTTCAAATTACAAGGTGCAGGTTATGGGCCCTCAGTGATACACAGAGAACCTTTACTGATCTTCAGCAGAGCATTGAAAACACTTCTTTCAAATACTTCTGCAGTAACTGTACTGCCTCTGAATTCTCTGATTTGCTCAAAGCCTTTTAAACTGTCAAAATCAGTAGCACATCCAACTAGAATCTTTTCTTATAGGGTACTAAACATGGCACACACTGGTGGGAGAGATGTTTTTCCATGGGTCCCTGTGAGTTCACTCCAACCAATCTCTGTGACACTCTTAACTTTCAGAGTGGGGGATTTTGTTGTGCCCAAATGAGTTCAAGCCAGACAAGAATCAAAATGACTAATTTACTTCAAGGTTCTGGGTGGCAGCTTTCCCTTATCTCACAGCCTTCACGCACACTCTTAAAAAAAAACCAGATCAGCCCCCTCTGGTTAATTACCATATATCAATCCTTGCAATATCTTTTAGGTAGAATGCTGTGCTGTTTGCTCTAGGGCCTGGCTGAAGTCCAGGGCAAATGCATCAGTGCATAAGGGTGAACCAACCTCTAATCAGTAACTGTCTTCATCTGGTGTGCAATTAAGTTAATCAGGGAACTTCACCAGACAGATAAATGCTCTCATTCATTCTCTTGCATTTCTCTGTCTTATCCATTAGTAATGAGTAGTTTTAACAAACTTCCTCTGTCAGCATGTCTCAACAATTATTTGTTTTTAAGACAAACAAAACAAAAGAAAGCAACCTTGTCCAAATCAGTGCTCATTGATTTCCTAACAATATTTGTGTAACAAGTAATTAGTCCCTTTGCATGTCAGCAACAGAGCTACACAACTACAGCTTATCAGAATACAAGACATCAATTGATTATGTAGATGTTCTTTTTAAATAAAATAATTTGATCTGAACATAGCTTCCTTTTGTGCAAAGAATACTGTAACATATAAGCACAGGAAAATAATTCTACAGATCTTGCGGCTTTAAAAATTTATAAGAAACGGTAGCCTCCTAAAAAGTTATTTGTTCAGAGCTGTTTTGGAGCATTTTTGGTTAAAACATTTTATCATCAGTTTGTTAGAACAATTTCAGAGAAACTAGTACAGTCTGCTGGAAACTTCCCCCTTTCTTCCCTTAAATATTATTCCTCTAGCTAAAGGAGGTTCAC
>NW_009269704.1:0-1836 GCF_000687185.1 Egretta garzetta
AAAAAAAGGGAGCAAAAAGGCACATAAGAAATAGGCAGACACTTTCAGCCGGTACTCAAAGCAATTTTAATTGGTATTTACTGAAGGAATATGTTCCAAGGTGATAATGTCCCTTTAAAACACACATAAAATAAGTATTTTCTGGACAACATCCTTTCCAACTTGTATTGCACCATTCTGTCTTCTTCCTCTGTAAAATTCCACTGCAGTGCAATTCTGTCCATTGACTCGCTCCTATCTTACTTTAAAGGGGGAAAAAAAGTAATAAAATTTAATTTCTGCCAGCTGAATATTCTGGCAGATATTTTGCACTAAACACATACACCATAATTTAAAATAAACGTTCAAAAAAAGTTCAATCCATGCTCACTCAAAGCATTACTATGAACATCAGCGGTTCCTTTCCTTAGCTCGTTAACACATATATGAGCTTGACAAAAAAGTGTATTTTTAATTTCTTTGAGCAGCAAAACTAAAACTGCATTGTAAAAAGGGCAACAGCAGGTCTGCCAAACCAACTTCATATTTTAAAGTTGGTTTTGATACGAAAGACTATGCTTTGTATGTGTGGAGGAGAAAAATGAAGAGAGTGCTCAAGTATATATTTGTAGCTTTGATGGAAGTGAAACTTTTTCTGGTTCTTAATGTGATGTTTATAAACAACCCAAAAGTTCTAGATACTGAGTCATCTCTGGCTTTTGGCTTGGCTTAAGCTGAACGGATTTTACAGAGTTTAGCAGGCATCGTTCGCACTTTTCTGGCGCACGCGATTACCATTACAGTGTTTATGCATAAACACGCAAACAGAATCAGTCAGAGAACAAAGAATGGGCATGCAGTTATAATACTCACTTAGCACTGCATATATTATTCTGGATCTCTCCCACTATCTCTTCCCTTTTTTTTTTTTCCCCCCCTCTCTTTTTTGGTTGTCTTTTCTTTTTTTTTTTTAATCTCCATCAACACAGCAAACACCTGCAGCCTTCCAAATAGTAGCCTTGGCTCCACAGAACCTAGCAGGAAGACCACGGACTGTGTTTCTTTATCATCTGGATAACTGTAGATTTCCCTACCAATATGATGCCATGTTCAACTGTCCCATTCTTCTGAGCTCTGTGTTAATAAACTTGCACATGACCGCAAACATTTCCCCACTGTTCAAGAGAGGTGCACTGCACTGCCCAAACTGAGTAAGAACACTGCTAAGTGGCTAAGAGCAAAATGATAGTAAGAGAAGCAGGTGTATAATATGCCTTCTGAAATGCAGGCAAAGGAAGTTTTAAGTGTGGATGCCTTCTATATAGACTTTCCATTATCAGGAATAAAATTAAAGAATTGTCTGCCTAACTGGAGAAAGCAGACAATAGAAGTGGTAAGAAAAACCTTAGTATCCATTACTATAAACCCACAAAGACTCTTTCTTCACATAAGCATTTGCTTGCTAGAAGTGATGAATATTTCAGATGTTCTTTCAAAATAAACAGAGAACCTAATACAGTATTTATGGCACAGCAGAAATTTCCTAAATGACTCCTCCTACAAAAACCAGAAAGGAGCACTAAAACACAAGTGTGGAAAGCGACAGATAGTAAGTAAACGAAAGGTACAGTACCATAGTATGTATCACTTGTGGTCTTAACATTTATGTCTGTCCAACCCATTTTCAACAGGAAAGCACTGCTTGTTTTCACACTGTACAGAAGAATTCGCAAATATGTTGGTCCTAATCAGCTCAATTAAAAAGAGCACTAGCCCTCCAAGTAAATAAATGTGCAGCTATAAAACTTAGGATGATTAGAGAGAAATACAAACTCCATGTATTATTGGAAGAGAGTA
>NW_009269705.1:0-1839 GCF_000687185.1 Egretta garzetta
ACTGCAGGGGGGTTGGGCTAGATGGCCTTTAAATGTCCCTCCCAACCCAAACTATTCTATGACTTTATGATTCTATGACCGCTGTAGTCCACAAAAGGGTTAAATTAGGGTTGCCTTAACTTCAGCAATCCCTAGCTTTGTGTCACTCTTTTAACATAGGACAAGTTTTATTCTTCTAAGGGAGGGGTTCCTAAAATGCCTCTATTTGACTAGCATGTTACTTCCACGTTTTCCTCACTAATTCCTGCTTGCATACAAATCTGTTACCTCAGCTGGCCAGACAAGAGAGAGACCAACTTCTGCTTTTGCTTTGGATGGTCACTAATGGCTATTCATGAAGCTGGTGTGGCCATATAGATATTTGATGCCTGTTTCAAAGGGTGCTGTATCACTTGTGTGTTGAGTGTGATCTGAGACATTCTGTGTTTACAGAGTCCATTTTCATTTGCTAGATTTCTTATCTTGATTTTTTTTTCAAAATTTTATATGCCGTCTGAGTCAATAATTATAATGGACAAATAAAATAGCAGGGGATGCCAAAAAACTTATCCTTGGTGTAGCTATCAAAACGAAGGAGGTTTGGTTTTGGCTTTAAGCGAAAATTACAAGGGAAAAATATTGTGAGCTTATTGGTGTTGTTGTTTCAGTAACTGAAAAATCTGTAATGTTAAATGTGTAATTGGAGCCTATATATTTTAATTAAATCTATCCGGGCCTCTGTTTTTAAATTATGTCTGAAAAATAAATTTAAGCCAAAGAGGACACATTAGAGCAAAGCTAACTGAAAATCTGAAGTCAGTTTCCAACCTGCCCATCCAGATGAATGATTTTATCAACCCAAAAGATTAACACACCCACAACCCTCCCAGAGAATGAAGAGAGTTAAATTAAGTGTGAATATTTTTAAGTATGAGCTACTAAGTAACTCTTTTTTATCGAATGCACATAATGCTCTACCTACAAAATTTTCCTCCCTCCACCTCCATTTTATAGTCATCCAGAGAGGATATGAAGAATGTTGTGATACATTTCCATTATTCTGAGAAGGGGAAGAAAGTTGTAAGAGGTTTGTTTTTATATAGGCCTTGTTTCAGCATGCATACCTCTGTAATAAAAATTTCCCTGGGATTTATGGTCCAAATGAAAAATTAAGAGATGGGTTAGAAAACAATCACAGCAATGTTTCCATTTATTTCTCTTCCCTCCCTTCCTCCTGCCTTGTATCCTCTGTTGTCAGAGAGAACAGATGGTTAAGTAATCAACTAGGTGTGAAAATATACAGTAATGTTGCTTCACACATCTGATAACAGCAAAGGCCCATTTATGGATGTCTCCTGGAAAAAAGAGAGGTGACAGGATTTTTTAATTGGATTTATCTTGTTAGGAGGAAATAAACTTTCCATATATAAGTAATTGAAATTTACCTAAACAATGAATTCTACTATTTTTATTGTACTAACTGAACTTACATGCATCTCTGTATGAAGAGTTAACATCATCTGGACCTTCCCTGGCATAAAGATCCCATCATATCCTGTAAACAGATGAAGAAAGGGCTGCAGTCAAGTGACTGGAGTGCATAGACACAAATGCCTTAGAGGACGCTTCGATGCCTACCTGTCACTTTGGTTGTGAAAGTACAACATTTAGAGCCTCAAAATCACCTGTGCCAACCCCAAAGGGACCGCTGTGACTATGTGGAAATGTCTCGGGTGTCTACATTTCTGCTGCTGGGTATGCAATAATCCTCAAAGCTATGACACTTCCAAGCTTCTTAGTGCCTGGGGCCAGCAGGATTAGTCTCTCCTCTGCCCATTTACCTCTCTGCTCCCAGGGAAA
>NW_009269706.1:0-1848 GCF_000687185.1 Egretta garzetta
GCAAGCACGGGGGCCAGGAGCTGGGGGGCAGTCAGGCTGCTTGGCTGCTTTTCAGCACAAGGTATTAATTGTGGGGCTGCAGGAGCATGAGGGAAAATAGCCCAGGTTTCTGACCTGGAGGGAGACTTGGAAGCTGGAAGTCAGGGTGAAGAGGCAGATCAGAGCACAGAGGGCCTGAATCATTACAGATGGAACTGGGGCTAGGGGCAGGTTTAAGACCTACGAGCCCAACCTGCACTTAGGTCTCAAGGTAAAAGAAAAAGAGCTAGTACTAGAAACTCAGGAGGCATCAAGGAGTTTCTTATAGCATTTTTTTTCTTCACAATATATACCTGAACAACACTTCAACCACAGCATTTCCTGGTTTAATGCTATGTTGATACCTATTTTGGTGCCAATGACTGGGAAAATCCCAAAGCTAGTAAACATAAATTAAAAAAAAAACCAAAAACCCACAACCCGTTTAATTGTTGTACAACTGATAATTCTTTTAAGAAATATTTGCTTATTTGTAAATAAATGCTTACTTAAATACATGTACTCTGATTAACAAGCAGACTGCCTCTGACTTTAGATGGGCAGGATCAGGACCAAACTGATTTTTGGGTTCCCCTTTGGGGGAAGGTGGAAGCTAACCCTGCAGTCTAGAACATGTTACAAATAAGAAGATCATTCTACAGGCTGATGGGACTCTGTCTAAATTTTGGCATTTTCTGCTTGAGAAGAGGTAAAAAGCTTCAAATTGCAAAGAACACTGACAGGTGGTCTGAGATTTGCTTACCCAATGCCCTCCAGATTAAACAGAAAAGGAGGGTGAAGCTAACGAAGGCCCAGTTCCACTCATGGTTCTTCCCAACTGTAGACACTCCCATGAAGATGAAGATTAAGGTCTCACTGACACTGCTCAGCATCTTCATGAAATACTTTATTGTCGTATAGGATTTTTGAGAAACATTTTCCTCCACATATTTATTCATGGTCATGGCACAAGCTGTAATCCTGAAAGGAGAACATTATCCTGTATTTCACTGGCTTGATTTCTTTTTAGCCTCTCTCATTTCTATAGAATATTATTCACTTTTCCATAGTCCTCTTTACAATACAAAGCATAACTCATTCCATAACCAATCTCAAATGTATAGACTTAGTGAACCTACAGTTTGGAGCAAGAGATTTTTTTTCCGCAGTGGGGAGTTTTCTTGAGAAGACTCAATAGAGAGTTTTGTCACATACTAAATCCACATGATCTGTGCAGGGATCGCTCAAACTCTGTGTTTTGAAAGAGGCAGAGCTGAGGAGAGGCGGGGGCAGCCCTGGATTGCTGCTTCTATTGCTGCTGAGGGACATCAGACAGGATGGCACCTGCATGTCCTGGGGCAGGGCTTCCCTCCCTTCCCACCAGCAGCTGTCCCACCAAACTATTCCTCTCCTCGATGGCGGGAACCATAGCCAGCTCCTCATTCCAGGCAAAGTAAGCAGCAAGGACTACAGACAATTTGTCATTCTCCACCACCCCAGGCCACTGCTTGCTTTGCCTGTCCACAGGGCTGAATAGGAGAAAAACACACTCAGAAATCACACTGGTGCTGTTGCACATTTAAAACACCTACAAAGGAATGAAATGGGCATCTCAGCTGATACATGAGAGAACAGACAGGGCTTACTCTAAGTATGCCTATGTGTCCATGCTCTGAGCTTGTGTTAGTGAACAGAGTTTCTTAATCGCAAAGAATGACATTACTGGCTGTACATCACTGGCTCAGTACGGTGGCCCATGGCTGAGGGCCACCCAGTTACAAAGTTTACAGGTTTAAGGACAGTTAGCAGAGCTGGCTGGAGGAAAAGCAC
>NW_009269707.1:0-1842 GCF_000687185.1 Egretta garzetta
CTTGACATGGTTGTCCACTTTTCAAGATTCACTACATGTTTTCTGACACAGAACAAAATTCCAGTGTGGGGTGGAGGAAGAGTTTTTGAAAAATCGCACGCAAAAGCATACATTCCCATTTGGCACTGGGGAACTCAATGCTATCATATTTTTCACAGTTCTGTTTTCAGCCAGTTTTGAGTAGGGCTTATTTGCTTATAGTTTCATTTTGCTTATCCTTAAATGCCATGAGCATGTTTTGGGTGTCTGGATTTTATGGATCAATTATTTTACTATGGAACAACTACAACAGTGTCCATGTTTTACCAAAGGAAAAAGGCAAGTAAATTTTCCAATTATCAAGGCAATGTAGCACTTGGTGTATATCATTATGAAACTGTTAACAAAAATGCTACATTTTCATTAGCTAAAAGGCTATTTATCCCTAATGAGTTGTTAAAGACTAAGGGCAAAATTCTGCTTTCAGTTACACCAGCGTAAATCTGTAAACCATTTGAGTGCCTCTGGATTTATATTGATGTCAGTGAAAACAGAATTTGGCAAGAATGCTCTTGGATTTGACTTTGTAATCTGTTTCCACTTTAAGAAAGTAATTATTCACCAGTAAGGACCAATCAATAACAGTAATACTGGGGGGAAGGAGAAATCAAAGGGACTTTTTTTTCCCCTATGGATACTTTAGGATGCAATACATCTATTGAAATACGAACTATAGCCTAAAATGTGTAAAGCAAGAACGTATTTCAAGAGCACTTTGCAGCCTAAATGCTGATGCACATCTACATCTGAATGACAAACACAGGAACTGAAGCTGGCCAATTTCTAGGGCTTCCCTTTCAAAATAACAGTAACTGGTAAGCAGGCATTTGACCAACAGTAGGAATGTGTTCTGGGACCATTAAGAGCCTTCTGAACTGTAGCCTACCTCAGTAAATTACCTTTAGCACAATAGTCAGTCTTATTAAACATTCGAGTTAATTTCTGAATCATGGCCTTTAAATTGGAGAAAACTTGCATTTGGTGAGAGTTTTCCACTGGCTTCAGTGAAGCAGGAATCTTGCCTTACAAGATTTATAGTGAACTGATTATATGTGATAGATTTATACAATGAAGGAAATTACAGGTGTATAAGGGCCTTACATGGACATAACATGTCCATTAAAGTCAAATATGCTGTAACAATGATGTTTATGTTACTAATACACTTAATATTTCAAGTGTCAAGATTTTGAAAAATTAATAGAAATGATAACTTTTAAAAGCAAATGTACAACAATAGCAGAGTATCTGAAAGTAATTAATGTGCTAATTCCTGTATGTGAGCATAGCTCTGCTGGGGGCTGACCACAGGAACCTTAACAACAAAGTATTTATTGGTAGCTAGTGATACCATACCATATGTGGTATGGACTGCTTTTTCTTTATGTTGCTTTATAACTGTAGCATATTGTACCTGATTACACAAATGCTACATCTGTTCCTTAGATGAATTAATACATCTGACTAGTAAATTAACTTCCATAGCTATTAGTGGTACTTCTGCATCCTGTGATTTTGCTGCAACTCTTTAAAATATTCGGAGTAATATTTAATATTCTAGGAGAATGATTCCTTACTGATGCAATAAATTTCTCCCTTATTTAGCATTACATAAAACCAAGAAAGGTACTCTAGCCATTATAGCTGCAAAGGTACAGTTGTGAAAACACAACAGAAGTTAATATTAAGGAGTCAGAAATATGCTGGGAGATTGATCCCAATATAACATTTTCATGAAGCCTAAATTAATAGGTCAAAATATTAAAGAGAAACTGCAATGGCCAAGATTTTCAAGATCTATAA
>NW_009269708.1:0-1850 GCF_000687185.1 Egretta garzetta
GTCAGTTATTGAGAGGTATCTGAAAAGAGCGTGGAGTAAAAGCGAGAAGCATCTTTCACAGTACCTGACTGGTTATCCCATTCAGGTGTTGGCAATCACAGTGAGCTACCAGTTTCAAACCAAACCCTTGGGGCAGGCCACCAGATTTATTTCTCCCTGGTGTCAGGACACCACCCCAGGCAGCACAGCTCAGCGCAAAGAGGGAATTTGCTTCTCTGGACCCAGCCAGGGTAACAACACATTCGCAACCGCTGCCCCGTGCAGGCAGAGGCACCGCAGAATTGCGGTGTGTGGGTCACGCTCTCCTCACCAGAGAAGCTCAAAGCTCTCAAATACAAAGCTGGCATCGCATCCACTCCTGGCATTTCACACTTCTGCCCAGTTATCCTTGTCCGCAGAGCCCAAGCGACAGCTTAACCCAGTGCTACCAGCTCCTCCAGCACAGCTCCCCAGCAGGGTTCGCGGAGATTCACATCAGCTGCTGGGAAACCAGCTCTTGCACCACAGCTCCCCATTCTCTGCTGGGGATCAGGAGCAGCAAAGTTGAGGGGTTTAGTCCCTTGAAAAAGAACAAGTATTTCCAAATGTAGCATGAGTTAAAATAATGCTGAAGAACAAAAGACTTATTCTCCTCCAGTAAGAATCCCCCTGGCGTAAGGAATTCAGTAACTGGTTAGGAAAGTGCACCAGTGTTTGCAGAGTTTTCAGTGTCACACTGCGCCAAATGCACCCCATAGGATTCAACTGCGTATCAGCAGAAATACAAGAGGGGGGGGAACCCATCACCAGAGGAACTAAATATTTTTATTTATTTGATGTAGAAGCTCACCTTTACACTGAAGAGTTTGCAGATAGGAACCAGGGATTTTAACCATTTCTCAAAGAGAGACGGGCCCAACAGCATCCTCCAGCTGCAGCAAAGCTGACCCTTCCCCAGACCAGCACCAAACCTGCATCAGCACCAGCCAGAGCTCCCCAGAAGACCCCAAATCTGCATCCCCGTGTGCCACGCAGGGCTGCCTTTGGTCACAGGAGCAGCCAAAAGGAACTGCTTGCTCACCATCACCTTCCTGGGCTACAGCAGGCGTGCCATGGCTGGTGAGCACATCCATCCACCAGTCTGCATGGCATTTTGAGAAGGGGTGCGTTGGGAGAGCAGAGAAACCCTTGCAGAAATCTGTTCAGTCTGATGTCACTGCCTCAAGGCAACGGGAAGGTGGGAATCCGCTGAGCAAGGCAGCCCCATACAATTACTTTCTAATTTTTGTATTTAACTCTTAACTATTTATCTTATTCAGTATCCCAGGCTTAGCTGTTCCTCCCCTATAGCTAGCTGCAGGTTTAGTCCCCTCGCAATGAAGCCACAGCAGCAGCTCTTGGGAAGGTAACACCATGTTCCCCCCCCCGCCCAGAGGTAGGAATTAACCCAGCTACCTGCTTTAACTCACATTTCACATTTGTTTTGCAGTACTTAACAAGCATTTTCCCAAGTTTCATTAAATTAGTCTCAGGTAATTCCTAAACAGCTGTCACCAACTGGCTGCCCATAGCAGCACAAGTTTATCCAGCCAGCTGGTGGAAAAGCAGCTCCCCGAGCTCCACACTGCTGCTGCCAACCCACAGCCTCATCCCCCAGCCCTTCAGCTTTTGCTGTAAACACACCCCAAACCCCTGCTCAGCTGCTGCGCGCCCCCAGAGGTTCCTCATGGGAAGTTTGACACTGAAGCTCGCTGAAGGCCCAAAGCTGTGATGTCAGGCATGCCCATCTGCTTCCTCACGCCTGCAGGATTTGTTACATCTCTGCTTCCACCACCACAGAAACCGTAACGGGCTCTGTGGCAGGGAGGGAC
>NW_009269709.1:0-1860 GCF_000687185.1 Egretta garzetta
TTTTCCAACCAAAGTGGTTCTATGATTCTATGGGGAGCGGGGTCGGCAGGTGCCAGCGCTGGGCGAGAAGCAAGGAGCGTGCGGACAAGTGAGACGAGGAGGTGTTGGTACTCATGGGGGAAGGAGACTTCAGGGGAAAAAAAACAAAACAGAAAAGGTGGCAAAAGGCACTTTTGGGAGCCAGGAGAATGAAGCAGGGTGGGGGACTGAGAGCCACACGGGGAATAGCTGGTGAGGGTGGCTGGGACGTGGCCATTTGCAATTAGGGACTGGTAGAGGGACACGGAGGGGTTAAGTTGGGGCAGTGAGAGTGAGGTGGCATTTAAGGGACAAGGAAGAGACAGAAGGAATGAGTAGTTGTGGGCAGGAGACCAAAAAGTCACTGGCTGGATAATTAGAGCTTCCTGGAGAGGTGTGTTAACAGCCATGTTAAGACCAACCCCCCACTCATTCAGGAGGAGTGTTTTGTTGGTGGTAGTTTGGGGGGTTTAGTCTAATTTGACAAATGAGCAAACACCATCTGTTTTCCCATCACTAATCAGCCAGGCAAAGAACAGAGAAATGCATCTTGTGCTTTGGCTGGAGAATTTTCGTGACGGCTCTGTGAGACATTCAGGCTCCATAAGCCGCTTTCACGAGCAGCTTGAGCAGCATAAACAAGTTCTGTTTGTCCTACCGTGGAGCCATCTTTTCCAGACAGGCAGGTGAAAGCTGTGACTGCAGTAGCTGAGCTGCGGCTTGAGCCCTGGTCTGACGTAGCTGCACCGTAAACCGTAATTAGAGCATATTAACGGCAGGGCCGGGTGCTGCACGCTTTCCTTCTGCATGTGGTGCCTTCTTCTGCAGTGTCCCCTTCACTTCATTTGGTGCTGCACATTAAATAAATGACAGCTTCAATGTAAAAAGTGTTATAAAGTCAGGACTGAGGGGGTTTTGAACACGCCCCATGTGGAGCACGTACAGTGGTGAGAGCAGTCTTTGCAGGAAAGAGAAAAAATGTCTGATCTGTAGGAAAGCGATTTTAAAACCAGCCTCTCGCTGCTGAAGCCCTTTTCAGTAGTAGCATCGTAGAGCTCCTAATTTTCTGCTTTATTCTGCAATGGAATCAGGTCTGAAGTTTGCTCCTGCGCTTAGCCGATGCGATCAGGAAAAGCAACTCACATTGTTGCCCTGCTTGATGGTACGAACATGGGCTGCGAGCATCAGCGCTCGCCAGTTCCCGTGTCCCACCGCTCTGCCCCTGCGGCTTGGCAGCGGTTTTCGAGGGTTACTGGCGGAAACAGGGGATGGGGGATGGAAATAATGCTGCTGGATTGGTGCTTGAGCATTGTTTTGCTCAAAGAGGCGCTTGAGAAGTAGGTTTTGTAGTTGGAAACGCTAGTAGTTAGACATCCAAGGCCTAGGAAGGAAAGACTACTCCAGAAATAATTAGCCTATGTGAAAGTTATGCTCAACGTATGTTATCTTATTTTTTAAAAAAAGTAATTTAACTCTTTAGATTACAGTGATCAAATGAAATTTTTTCTTTTGCAGCTTTCCATGTGTATTTTGTGGTTAACTTAGGGCCCCGACCACGCAGAGGGTACAGATAAAGGCAGTGCCTTTTTATTAAGCAAGCCACTGTAGTTGGAAAAAGTACTAAAGCTTTCAGGCACACTGAAGTAGGGCTGCTGTGCCCGAAGTCTTTTCTGATTTATTTATGTTTATGAGTTGTTTCATTGGAGGTATTACCTCTACTTGCAGATTTGGTTTCGATTAACATCCAAGACATATAGCTATATCCCCATTCAAGTAAAAAGTATCATCTTTTTTTACCCCTTTTTTATCACTTTTAGTATCACCTTTTTGGCACAGACAGCT
>NW_009269710.1:0-1859 GCF_000687185.1 Egretta garzetta
CTTCTCTAGTTGAACTATTTCAGAATGATAAAACAAAGAATAGAAGGCGTTGTACTCTGTGAAACCAAAACTGGTACATCGGTGAATTGTTAAGAGAGTAGCTGTGAAAGTTTGCCCTTGTTAATCACTACAAGTATTGTCAACAAACACTAGAAAGGGGATCAGTGGAGTCTGGGAGGGCTCCAATATGTGACATGCTGTTGTCTTTAAGGTGGGTGTCCCGCAGCTCTTCGACAGCCTGCCAGGACTGGTGGTGCAGAAGTGACAGACCTGCACATTGCAATGGCAGAGCTATTTGGCCATCTGCTCCGTAGGAGGTATTTGGGAGTCTTGATGAGGCCTTGGCCTCATGCACACCATTGTTGCCAGAGGATAGTAGAGGGTAACAGCAATAAATTCCCATCCTCGAGCACAGGAAAGAAGCAGGGTCGAGGAGTTGCAGCTCCTTGCCAGGTTGAGTCCCAGTGATGCATTGAGGGCGACGCACCTCTGTCCAACTCAAGTCCTTTCTCAAACATCTACCGGGCAATTTTTGCTTCCTATACTGCAGCTGCCCCAGCAGCGTGTCTGCCATCTGCAAGGTCATACTTTGGTTTGCAGTAACAACCAAAAGTTATTTTGTGATGGATGAGGCATATAAACTCGGCCTAAGCTCAGATGTGCTTTCCAAGGTTTCCTCTTCCATGAGCCTGCTGAGAGCCAATAAACATGATGGCCCATCTTCATCACCAGTCAGTCTTTACTGTACCTACATGCAGAGAACGAAAATAAAGAAGTGTAATCGTGTTAAGACAAGATGCTAACTTACAGAAAATACTACGTAGAAGATTCTGTTCTCATTATTAACATCCCAGGTTGGTGGTAGCAATGCACTACAGTGGGGGAGCACGTTAAAGAAAACTGAAAATGGCACAGATAACAACTAACATATTAGCTAAAATATGAATCTGCTGCATTGTATATTTTAAGTGGTTTCTATGAAATTACATTGAAAGAGTAATGATTAGTTTACACACTGTGGAGTTGTTATATTTTGGAAAGAAAACTAATATCCTCACCTTTCTGAAATTCTGTTTGAATCCTTTTTGCCAACGTTGTAACAGAATAATCAGTCACTTAACACATTCGCCCTTCCTGCAAGTTCACTGCCGCTTACCGTAAAGTCTATTTTTATCTGTTTATTTAATGGTATCTTCAGCCATCACTACTTAATAACCTAAGTGCAAAACCTGTTTAATGATTTACTCGCTAGGTTTTAATGTTGTATTTTTCGTAACAATCAGCCTGGCCTCTCCTCCTTGAATGGTACTTCATAAAGTTATCTGGCACATAGTGTCTAAGATTCCTGGTCCTACGGCCTATTTGTCTGTCATGAAATATATTTTACTTCATTGTTAAAAGGTACGTTTTAAGCTGGTTGATCTTTGACTTATTTATTGAAACTTTTCAGCACATTCCAAATTCTAAGTTGCTCAGGAAGAAGTTGATTTAAATGATTATATTTTGGTCTGATGAGTATTTCTTACTCCAGAAAAAATCATTGTTTGTAAGCCTTTAGCCCACGACAGCTTTGTAGGAAGTGCCATGCATGTACTTGTAAATCTTTGTGGGGGGAAAAAGGTGGGTGCTTGACATTTATGAAAATGAGAAAACATATGTGTACATTAGCTTAGCTATAAATGAAAGCAACATATGTTTTGGGATGAAATATTCTTTAACTTATTCACTACCATCTCCTGAAATATAAATAAGCCATATGACTCTCTCTTTTTTGGTCCAGTGATGTTTAAAAATAAAACCCATACATTTCTTCCTAGCGCCATAGTCCGCTTGCTTACGCTAGTTTTCTTGCCTGGGTA
>NW_009269711.1:0-1852 GCF_000687185.1 Egretta garzetta
AAAAAAAAAAAAGGCAAGTATATTCACATTCTGTCCACTGAAACTCAGAAGCCACTTAGAGGCCAATATTGGATTGGTACAGACCACTAGCTCATCTGGAAGTGGAGGGCAGGGGCAGCAGAGGGAACAGAGAGACAGTTGTAATAACTCAAGTATCTCCAATCCTTCCAACCAAAATGAAAATACCAGTAAAACTACCTTCCCTGCAAAGAAGGGAGCAAATGGCTTAAAACATTTGTTCCATCAATGTAAGGGCAAAAGTCAGGCACCACTGAAGCATCAGGTTTTAAAAGGAGCAGAAGGAGAAAGGGGGCAAGAGACAACCATTTCCCCTTTATTTACATAATAAAGTAAAAGATCTTGCATGCAATACAGGTATTTTTGTCAGATTGACCTCAGCTGTGCAATATCTAGAGGTCACATTCCTCCAAGACACAATTCAAAATGTTAGTAAAAACGCTTGCTAAGAAGGCGGCTATGTTCTCCCTTATAGGAAAGGATCTTTCCCCATGATGGCAAAGTGATGCCTAGCAGAGCTCCTCCTCCTGACCAGGACATTTCTAATATGCAAGGAAGATCCATTTGCTAGTTCTGAGTGCCACTGACAGTCTACATTGTGGAAATACTGAACGTTGGATGTCAACCACAAGTCTAATGTAAGCAGACCAAGAATAGAGCAATGCCCTGTCACTCCCCACAGATAATCAGGAGATTCTTTCACCTGGCTTGGCAAAACTAGAAGTAATTTTTGAGATCAGGGCAATAGAAGGCAAAGAAGTCTCTGAGGGAAGACACCTTCAGTGAAACACATCTGAAAGAGACCCTGAGAAGAGAGATACTGCAGGGTGCAAGACAACTTTGTTCCAGTAACCTAGGATAGTCCTTCGCTTCTTCCCACCTGAGTATGTAGAGTCTCCAGCACGTTTTATCTCACTGACACAGTAACCCAGGATAGTTCACCTTCCCCTCCCTCTTCTGCACCCACCTTTGCATGGGTGCCCACCTGACAGCCAGCTGTGCATCTCAGAATTCGGACAACAGCACCTGCATTACATCAGCGACTTCACTAATGAGCAAAATGGGACATTGCAGATATATGATATGTTAATCGGCACAAGCTTTATTATTCATCCCTGCGGTGCCTTCCTTTGAGCTTCAGTCCCAAGCAGGGTTCCCGTTGTGTTGGGTCCCCATGTGCTTAGCGTTGGTGACCCAGGGCTCCCACCACGGTAATGTTATGCTTTTGTTAAAGCCAAAGCTTTCGCTGGCTGGGTGTTGTGCCTTCTCCCTGAGGGGAAGATGGAACTACGTGAGAAGATGACATCCTTGGTGGGCTATCTACCTCATCCAAGCACTCTGGATTTCTCTGATACAATGCTGTGATCACAAAAAATTGCGAGAAATTATGTACACATACATACCCTTGCCCTCCTACTACGTGTCATAGAAATAAGAGCTGCTGCAAGGCCCCGAATAGAGGGACATTCTCACCAAAACATTCAGTTGCTTCAAAAAAATACAAGAATGAACACAATATTCTCACTAGGCTGGAAGTGAAATGTAGCAGTGAAAAGTTTCAGTGCTGAGATTGGGTAAGATTTCCTGGAATTCATTACAACATTTGCAGGATGGTGGGGGTTTCAAGTAAATCGTGCCCAGAAAAAAACCAAGGTTTTACCTCCTCTTCCAGAAAACCAGTGAATTACCAGTGAGTTAGGTGGATTACAGTGTCCCATTTCTCTTCTGGTAGACCGTAATTACCGCCGGGGTTCTAGTGAATTCCTCAATGTTATACAAAGCCTGAAAAGTAGAATCTACACCCAGGTAACCTACCATAAAACAAATACACTCT
>NW_009269712.1:0-1849 GCF_000687185.1 Egretta garzetta
AAAAAACCTGTCCTGGTACCTAACCAGTTCCTCTGGTGTCACACTCCTTCTTCTGCTCCTCTGGTTGATAGCACCAGTCTTTCTCAAGGAGGCTAGACAGGAGGGGAATGCCACAGCGAACCAAAGGTTTTTATTGGGAAGAGTTCAATGCAAGTAGCAGGGGGTCCCTTCCTCCCAAGTACTGAGGTCTCCTTGCGTTTACACATATGCATATTCTTAATACAGGTCCACTTTTTTAGATCCCAGTTATTGAGCCTCTCTGCTAAAATTAGGTTTACCTGGACAGGACTAAATTGCACTTCTGCTGGGGCTGCTGCTTGACCACTATGGTTTATTTTTACAGTCTTTGACCTCTGCTCATCCTCGTGTCATCCCGCATTCTCCTTTCCTACACCACATTTTAGTTTGAAGTCATAGACAGCTCCATAACTGCTCGTTAGTGATATGGATCAGAGCTAAACTGAAACTCATTTAGGCAGCCAGTGGGGTGATTGCTAAACAACTGCTATCACAGCTAAACAAGCTCAAATCAGCCCAAGAAAGGGCAAGCCCAGAGATCCTGCACTGTCAAGTCCATGCAGAGCCCATGTTCTTTTATCAGCAATGGCAAAAACCATAGTGATTGGGCTACACCAGCAACACAACTTTGACTGAACGGAGCTCCATCCTCACGTGAACAAGACTAAGATTGTTCTCAAGATTTTTTCCTGTAGAGTTTCTTACACAGGATTCTTTTTTAGGACATTATTTTTTTTCTTCCAGTGCACTTGCTGCTGGGAACTATTGCAAAATACAGGATTAACTAACATACCAGTTGGCTTTGAGTTGCTGCTTCTCCCTTCAAAAACACACATGGCCTTGTTTTGTTTACTGAATGATAACACCCATCTGAGGACCAATAGTATTGCCATTACTATGTACACTAAATTAATTTCATCATCATTGATATGCCACTTCATACAACTGGCAAAACTTCAGAGCACCTTGCAGAAAGGCTTTTTTCTAAAAGCCCACAAAAGTGTCAGTGACAAATGTCCAATATTAATACCTATATTAACCATTTTTCAAGGAACTAAGCACATTCCTTAGAGAAAATCAGGGATATAAATACTCAACTAATATTTTTAGAGGCACGTAGCATTGATTTGTATTTTAGATTCTTACATGCCAGCCCAACATGGCCCTAAACACTAATTGTCATTTATGAAGTCCTGGCAGGTTTGTGATACAAAACTATGAACCCCACAAACAATATATAACAAAGCTTTCTGGATTTCACTCCAAGTCCAGTCTTTCTGACTTGCCTCTTCCTCACCTTCTAATCCTTCTGTGCTTCAGAAAGACTGGTCTCTCACGCAGGAATTTTTACTTTTAGTATAGCACTAAGAAGAACAAAACAGGTGAACTAAAAGAAAATTAGTTACCACCTTCTCTGACACCATTCCTGCCCCTTTTTATAGATTATTAACTTGTAAAGGTCTGCACAGGTCATTAACTTTTAGTCTTATTTGTAAACTCAGTCACTGGAAAACACCAAGTCACCTTTTTTAAATAGCAATTGCTGATCAGACAGCTGTTTCCAGTAAGTTAGCTCCAAAATGGTTGTGTAATTATTATTACCACAGCATGTAGATTTCTTTCTTTTCTCTCTTTTATTTTTTCTCTTTCTCTTCCTTCTCTCTTTTCTTTTCTCTCTCTCTCTTTTCTTTCTTCCCCATATTTCTATTTCAGTTGATCTTTAACTGGACTCACATGCAGATAAAATCAAGTAGCTTGGGTCTACATGATTAGAGAGGCCGCTAGCAGGTTATGCTGACAATCTAATTCATAGTGAAAAAAAAAAAAAAAA
>NW_009269713.1:0-1867 GCF_000687185.1 Egretta garzetta
AAAAAAAAACAGTAATCGATTTGTTTTCTTTAAAATGTTACATCTTGAAAGTAAACATAGAGCTTGCACAACTGTAATTTTGACTAGAACTGCAGAAATGTTCAAGCAGGAAAAAAATGCATTGAATTATTCATTTGGTTCACTTCTCCATCAGCTTCTCCAAAGCCAGACATTCCTTAAAGTACAGTGTTTTATTTAAGCAGTCCAACACTGGGTTGTTTTTTTTTTCGAAAGATCTCCTGCTTGGAGAACGCTCTTCTCTGCTGAACTGCGAGAGGAGTGTGGAATCAGTGGGGATTAGCGCCTTTTAATCTACTACATCTGTAGTGGGTCATCCAACACTGCAGAACTCGCATTACTCTCGCATGCTGTATATGATTAAATGACTGAAAATATTCAACGTTGACCTTGAAAATGAAGCTGTACGTGTTGGATGAGCAGCTTCAGAAGACTTTGTGTTTAAACTAACCTTTCCCCTTGGTAACTTCTAGCCTTGGAATATGTTGTCTGAGAGAGGACTAGTGTGTTAGAAAACGCAAATCGAAAGTGAAGTGTGGGAGCATTTGAAATGCATCATTATATAAATTATGGCCTCACTCAGCTTGTTCATGCTACGTTTCATGAGTAACCCAACATCTTACCAGCCCATTCGAAATGGGAGGACGGTATGGCTTGAACATACTTATTTTTGTGACCGGTGTTTTTCCGTAAGCTGGTTTCATATTGACAAGCAAACTAGAGTACATCATCTTGTAGGTAGCTGCTAGAGCTGTTGAAATCAGCAGAAAACATGTTGCTTAATATTTTTTGAACACTAGCCTGTATAAAGCTGTAAGTAAGCACCATCTTTTCATATACATTTTGTCATGTTATGTGTTTATTGCTAATTTTCATGCTGCCAATAGTTTGGGGCATGTTAAGTCCCTCAAAACGAAACTTGTCCTCTCCCTTTTCAGTGGCAGGGGCATGGTAAATTACCTGTGTAACTCACTTTATCTCGATTTAGCTATAATATGACATGCCTAACATATTTCAGTGCAGACTTCTTTATTTTAATGTAGTGTATAGCTTTCCGATATTTTCTTTCCAAATAATGGTGAAGGGAGGAGTTGAGTGAGTTGGTCACGAGTGATTAATACGTTTCATTGAACCTTATGAAGGCCCCGATCCTGCCAATGCACACATGGTTAGCGAAACATTCAGCTGGTTCTGGCGAGGTCAGGGGCTTCTTTAGGCTCGCAGCTAAGTGCACAGGCAGTTATTTGCGGGATCAGGGCCAAAGTGGGATAACACTTGGAGGTTAACTTATGAACAGTATGAAATACACTGTGTCTTTAAAATATCTAAGGTATCAAATACTGCACTGGTGAGGAAACATATTTTTGGCCCAACCATCTCCTCTTCTGTCAAGCAGAACTTCCCTTTTAATTTCATTGTGTTTTAGCAATAGTGTTGAATTAGCTTCTTGAGAAAGGACAGTGCTGTATGGTCCATATTTTAACAAGATGCTCCCACAAAAAATGCTTTCCCTAATATGCTCTAAAGCCTTTACGAGGAGGGTGAGGTTATTCAGAGAAAGGAGTGAAAGACTATGCTTTCAAAATCTCAAAACTGTATTTTTCATGTACTTTCACATATCCAGGACTATTTCTATAACTCCCAAAAGGTACAGAAACTTTTAACAGTCTTAAATATAAGCAACCTACTTGCTAAAAAAACTTATTCATTGTTCCTAAAAATATCCTAGCTCTAACTGTAATATAAACATGTCAACCAAATTATTATCTAAGGAAGAATGGGAGAGATCCCTGCAGGAAAAACTTGATGCTTACAACCAAGGCCAGGTTGGATGGGGCTTTGAGCAGCC
>NW_009269714.1:0-1870 GCF_000687185.1 Egretta garzetta
TCTCTCATATCTCAAAATGCTCAATAGCCTCTTAGGGCAGTCGTGGGAACTCTCTCATGTGGGGCTACCACAAATAAAACATCCAGCTGCATCTGCGTATGTTGTTGGCAAATCTCGAAAGACAACCTGTGATTTCCAGTTGAGTACCTGACATGCTTTGCACCCTCCCTCCCACTTCTCCCTTCCCAGCCAGTACCCAAACAATAACACAGCATTATACTAATGGACATTCTAGGAGGAAGTGATGTCACTTTCAAGCATGCTGAAAAAATTTAATAAAAAGTCAATAAAGCACCTGACTACCCACAGTCTAAAATGAAGGTGTCAGTCAGCTCAAGAACTTTGAATAAGGCACTGCCTCCCTAAATTGTTGCTGCACTTTTAGTGCCAAGAGCTGTCTTTTCGCTTTCTGCCCCTCCATGTCAGTTAATACTCACTGCAAGCATCCCTTTTTTATCTGACTGGGTACTACACTTCTATTCTGTATGGATAGATTTGTAGATTGATTTTATCAGCCTCTGAAAAGCAAAACACCTTGCTGGTGATTTTTGTTTGTGTCTAGCATTAAAGTGACCTCTGGAAATGCCTTTAGGATCTTTCCCTGCATTTCTGTGCATAGCCAGCCCCACCAGCAAATTGCATTTTAGAAGTAAAAAAACCCAGAAGTATTAGCTTGTACTGATGACAGCATCATGCTATTCGTTCTGCCCAGGCACTGCTGAACATGTATCAGTCTGCTCCACATTCAAGCTCACATTCAACAACTGAGCAGTTTCATAGAGCGGTTGAACATCACAAGAGGTAATTTTGTTCAGAAAAATCTCTCCAAATATTTCAGAACCAACATCTATATTGCCCATAAACTCACGCAACTCAGACTACAACATCAACTCCAGCAGAGGAAAACTAACAGACTAAAAGCAGTTTACTGGATCAAAGGGGAAAAGATTTGTTACACGTCAAATGTTGGGACTTCCGTTGGTATCCAATGGCAAAATAAGGCTTCTGGTACTCAGACAAGCATTTAACCCCTTTAACACAGCAGAGATTCTTGATCAACTTACAACTGATTTCCTATTAAGTGTCTCTTACTTTTCAGGACGTGTTGAAGTAATTCCTTAAAGTCCTCATTCATAAAGAGAAATTTTTCAACACATTAAGCCTTCAAGAAGTTGCACGGACATCAAAACTCCCATGAGGAAAAAAATACCCCAGACAGGGACCTATAGCCCCAAGATTTCAGCAGATGCTCCATCAACAGCAACAAGAGGTGCAGAAAGCTCTGCTTAGCACTGCTAGCATGCCTATTACTGTCCACAGCATGGAAAAATGTAGTCACCTAGGAAACCATTTTGGAGATCTGCTGGTGTCCAGGGATAAGGTTCAGAAGCATGTGAACATAACAATTACTCAGAGGCATCCACAGCTTGTGCCCTTTGGAGAACCTGCTGGAGAGCTGACAGTTACCATAGAAACACTGTGGAAAAAGCTTAAAAGTGAGCTTCCTCCCAGCTGTTTCACTTCCGAGTGCAAACAACAAGGCCCAGCAATAAAGTGAGGTGTCTTTTTCATTTGCTAAGTGCAACAGCTGGACAACAAGCAACAAGGCCAGAAGAGTGAAAAACATTTTCACATTACAAGAGGTTCATCTTAGCAGTAAGCAACACTGTCCCTCCCCTACCGCAGCCTATTTTGTTATCTGCTTGCTTGGTGACAGCTACTCCCTTTAAAAGGCATTATTACTTTACCAGCTCAAGAGCATACATGTTGCTCTACAGAGCTCCAAGTCCTCGCAGCAGCCACACTGTACAGAATTTGTGTACATAAGCCTCTATAAAAGACCAGGTTGGATGGGGCTCTCAGCAACCTG
>NW_009269715.1:0-1871 GCF_000687185.1 Egretta garzetta
AAAAAAAAAAAAAAAAAGAGAAGGTGACAGGGCCAGAAATAATTAGAATGTAAAGATACTGTATGTCTGTGTAGCTTTTTTTTGCTGGAGAAGTTCTCAAATTTAGTAGTAACATAAAGCACGTACTATGAAACTAAAAGCTAATGACATTGTCAGCTCTGAAGGGCTTTTTGTGCCAGATAAATTTCATTTTACACAGTTAATTAAGAGTCAAATGGTATTTCTGAAAGTAGCACATTTTTCAAAGTTTTCAAAATTAGCTTTCCCCCACTAAATTAGGTAAAGAAAGCTAAAAGCTAAAGAAACGTATGATGAACATTTGCAATAAATTGAAACCTGAAGTTTCCATCTAATGCTGAACATCCAAAGTTGTTTTTTTTTCAGAACCTGTTTTACATTTACGCAAAAGCAAATTACATGTAATAGTTGTGCTGAAATCCATTATCTTCCCCAAAGCAATGAGAAAAAGCACTTGACATTTCTGCTCTTTTAACCCATCATCCTCATGCTCTAAAACGAGTATCTTCACTATTACAGACAAAAATCCAAACCCTACCCAAAATAATTTTTCTCAGCAATAGGAAAGTATGCATGGATCACCAAACAACCAAAAAGAAAATTTTTACGTGTTACCTCTCTAATAGGCGGCCTTGTAAATCTTCCTTTCCCCTTCAAACAGCAACCCTACAAACCTGAAATCTTATATCCAAAGCAGTCCTGAAACTGCTATCAGCTAGCAATCTGCATGTAAGAGAAAAGGCTTCTGTGTCACATAGGATCACACAGACCTCCATCCTTTGACTTACACACTTGCCTGTGACCTGTTACAGAGGTGAAGAAATCATGTATCTTACTCCATTGTGTGATATTTTAAAAGATCCAATATAACCCTTTAGTGAAAGGTATCGCCTTCAGTATAGAAAACAAAATAACCACTTTTCCAAGCTACTACAGACCTAGGAAAATGCTGGCTTTGTACCACAGGGGAAATCTGTGGCAGGGTTTAACTGGACCAAGGAGGACTAGATTTTAGATCAGCTCCATAACCTCAAGATAAAATTTTCTATCCCTGCAGATCTTACTCCAAGAATATGTAGCCTTCCAGTTTCTTAAGTAAAAAGTCCTACAAACCTGCAAATCAGGGTTCTGGGTTTGGATCTGGAGAGTGTGTGGGGAGGTGGTTATCTAGTGAGTAACTGCCCAGTTTAGCAAAGAGACGCAACCCATTTATTCTTAAAGTCAAGGTAGCTGCCACATTAGAGAACTCTGTTGTACAGCTGATTTCATGCAATCTCTCTTAGTCCCCTATTTTAAAGGGAAGTTATAGCTGTTGTAGGACCTTCAATCAATCACAAAAGAATTTCCTGTATTGCAACACTTCGCTGACTGTAGGATGATGTTAAACAGGAAAGCAATTTTGAAGTCAGGCTACAAATGCTTTGCTCCAGCTCAGCCTGACGGCTGTAAATCTAGTCTATAATTTGTGTTGCATTCCTATGCAGGCACGGTATTTTTTAGCCACCACAAACTCACAGTTGAAACAGTTTGCTGTAAGGTCTTCATGGCTAGCAGAGATTTCCTTAAGGAATAGTGGCTGTTTCACACAACATTAGCACATTTTGAGCATCAATGGTAGTTTCAGATTAGAAAGTGAAGTTCTGAAGAAACCTATTGTCTTAGGAAGTTTCCAAGTAAATTCATAGCATTTGGAATATGTAACAAAACCCGGTACTCTTTAAAACCACCACTGGGAGAAAAAGTTGCTCAATAAATTATGTGTGATGAGAAACAGCCAGTAGGTCCCTCATGTCCAGAAAACCCCATCATATTCTGCCATTTCTACTCTGCACATGTGCTTAGCTTTCTGGACT
>NW_009269716.1:0-1873 GCF_000687185.1 Egretta garzetta
TCTGTGCTAGGAAACCCATCCTGGAGTGTTTATGCTCCTGGGAAAATTCAGCCCGGACGTGACAGCAAAAACTGTGATCCTTGAGCCACAGCTACAAGACCTTTCCATGAAGGAGCACTATGTGAGTGGGAATGAATGGAACCAAAGTACACTTGAGTCAATGAACCTATTGCTGATATGCTTTGAATCAAACAAACTTGGGTCTCTACTGATGTCTCCAAGGATGGCCCTGGGGCAGTGCTGTTCCAGGAGAAAAGACGCACTTGGCTTTCTACGGCATCTGTTACAAGACTGATGTGGCTGAGCCTGAACAAAAACATGTCTGACTCTAAATAAAGTTTAGGCATGGCCCACGGATGTGTGACATTTTCTAGGCATATGTAAGCTTTGTAGCTAAACAGAAACCGGTCTTCAGAATTGTTTTTTGCTTATATACAATATAATGTGTATGTCTACACACACGTATATTAAGGAATCTGAATCATATGTCTGTAATGGTGAAACCACAAAGTTAGTTATTTGACTTTCAGACAATGAATGGTAAGTGCTCAGTAAATGCAAAAGTATGTGGCAGATGCAAAGGCATTCTCTTATTTTGACTTCATTACAGAAAAGTTAAGGGGAACTTGTGTGTCCCTGCAGCTCACCAAGGATATGAGGGAGCTGAAAACCCTGTGCTCTTTGCTAGCTCACTGAAGGTCGTCAGAGCACAGCATAAGGCAAATTTCAGTCAGGCTTTGAAGAGACTGTCATTAAGGTGATTTCTATTTCCACAAATGAGGGCCACTGTGGTAGCTAGAGGAAGCAGCTGCAAGGCAAGCAATGGGCAGGCTAGACACAGACATCTTCAGTCAGACATTATCCACAGTAAATAAGTAGAAACATCACTTTACAGATTTGCTAGCACTTGGAGCTGGTGGTCAGCAAGTGCATGTTAGGCTGTTAAAGAGGATTTGCTGAAAGAGAACGAGGATTAGTTTCCTTTCACACTGTAAGCCTGCAGTTTAAAAGCAGATCTTTTGCCAAGGGGATTCTGCCAGTCGCAAAGCATGGTGGCCCACCAACAACCTCAGAAGTCTCAAACCATCTGGCTACTTTGATTTTAATGCTACATAGGAAAATGTCTCTATTATGTCAATAGCATCTTACGTAGCCATTCCTATCCTTACCTTATTTTTACCTGCAAGAGTCCACAGTAAAGACCAAATGGATAAAGAAACCATTTCAAATCCTAACCACCATGACTGCCTTAGTTTTACACAACTAGTGGACATAAATTCTTGTCATCTTGTTTTATGCTAACGGCAGGATTTATTAGGTCAGACAGGTCATTAAGTAATTTTTTTCTTTAAAAATGTCTTTGATTCAGTGAACTCAAATTTATGCTCTGTTATAGTGTGCTAACATCTATTTTTTGGCTAGGAAAGTCAGTGATAAATCTTAATTTAATAAACTGACAATAGATCTCAATGTGAAAGAGATTCAAGACACTAATTTTTAAAGTTATTTAAAAGCAGTGAATCCTTGCATAACTGCAAGACTAATTCCAAACTAAAAGCATGTTCTCTTTGAAAATACCTCATTTATCACAACATGCAATTCTGCTTAATGTGGAGATTCTTTTAGAAGCTGTCTAGCAATTGCCCTGGTCGCCAGTGGCAGCATGCTCTTTTCATCTGCCAAAGAGGAAACAGAATTTGGAATACTTTCATGAACAGAGCTCTGTGAACAAGTACATAGGCACCTCTACATGCGCTCCCTTCTGCCATCTCCATTCTCTGCACGCATGCACATACAAAACGCGCAGAAAAAGGATTTGGAACTGGAGAAGCACAGTGGAACAGGTTGCCCAGAGAAGTTGTGGAATCTCTAT
>NW_009269717.1:0-1869 GCF_000687185.1 Egretta garzetta
TTTTTTTAGTAAACTCTTCTTATTCGTTCCCAGCCAAAGTTGAAACCCGACCTGGAAATAGAGCGTGGGCTTGAACAGTACATCTTGCGTCCAAGAAGAGAAGAAAAGGAAAAAGAAGAGATCTATTCAGAGAAAAAGATTTCTGAGGCGATAAAACCAATTGAGAAAGCATCATCAAAAACAAAGGAGCTAGAGTTTGGTGGAAGAATTGGTATGTGTGCAAATTGTCGTAACAGTTGAAAATGAGTGCTTTTCTGTTTTTTACTTATGGACCATACAGTCATGTCAAGAACTGTTGTTTCCAATTCTTGGACTCTGGTTGCAGAACCCAGAGTCATGTGCTTCACGCAGTCTGTGCGGGTATTGCTGGCGGTCAAAGAACCGCTGTTATGCTTGGTTCTCTCGTGAAATATAGTAAAGATCTTGAGCCTTCCCTTGCACAGTGAGCTTTAAATATTTCCAAATTAAATTTAAGAAGTAACTAGCAAAGTTTTTACATTTTCAAAACGTAGGCCCTTTGAACTAGCCAGTAAAGTATTCGTTAGACAATTTTTTGAACAGTTTTAAAGGGACGCGGTGGGTGTGATCCTTTGGTTTGGTTATATGACCGCATGTGGGAGTGAGAAGAATGTCTCTGTATGCCATTACGTGACTTGGGGGATTGCCGCTGTCTTGCTTCAGGAATAGATAACGGCAACCTCTTCTTTGTTACTAAAGTTAATGTTGAGCTTTATTAGTGGGATTGAAACTAGGGTGTTTTTTATTTTCTATGTTTATCTTCTAACGTGGCCTGATGTCTGTTAACAGGGACCTTTGTGCTGATATTTTTCCTGCCTGCTACTGTATTCTACTTGCTGTTGATGTGCAAACAAGATGACCCCAGCCTTATGAACTTTCCTCCTCCCCTCCCAGCACTTGAAAGTCTGTGGGAGGCTAGGGTGTTTGGTGTTTTTCTTCTGTGGTTTTTCCTTCAAGCTCTGTTTTACTTACTGCCAATTGGAAAGGTAAGCTGTCTAGTAGCAATTGGGTCTTTATGAAGAACTAATTTGCGCATTAGACTGGAAGGTAGGGTGTGTTCTTAATGCAGTGAATTTGAAAGCAACTGAATTAGTTTTCCATATTAAGCTGGAATATGGCTACTGCAGACTTCTGTAAGCTTAAAATAGCACAGTTAAGAATTTAATGGCTGTGCGTTTTGCAGTCTTACAGGGGAAGAGGCAGAAGGCATTATACAGGAGTTCAACTCAGAGCATGGATAAAGCTTGCTTGATAGAATTCTGTAAGAATTTCAGGTATCAGTCTTAAATTGACAAACTGTTTGATACTCTGTTTCTTCTTGCTAGCCAGTGTTTTGGAATGCAATTGTCACTTCCAGGAAGTGCCATTCTAGCCATATGTGTATCAGGCAAATGATTGGTTTCCCTTGTTTTGTCACTTGAGGGATACTGGCAGAACACTATACCAAAGAGATTATTCGCTCATGTTGTTCTGTTACTACACGTGTTTACAATGGTTGAGGCTGGTTAGGAAGAGGTTCTTTTTTTAAATGTTTCCATTTGACACTGTTACCCTTTTTCTTTTGATATCCAAAGTATGCTTTTGAGAGCAATGCATGATCTTCCGATGTGAATGTGTCCAGCTGGTTACCTTGATTGAAAGCCTTTGTGGCAGAGATGTGCTTGCCCCCTGAAAGTTCTTTGTTGAGACACCAGTATTTTACTCTTCCTAGGTTGTAGAAGGCCTGCCTCTTTCCAATGGAAGGAAACTGCAGTACCAGATAAATGGTAAGTGTGTTGCAGTTGCTTATTCTGAAAGTTTGATACCACTGTCTGATGTGCAGTGCTCAGTACCCTAAGATACAAACTTGAT
>NW_009269718.1:0-1874 GCF_000687185.1 Egretta garzetta
TTTAAACACAAATTCTGATGGGTTTTCTGCTTGCTAAAACACTGATCGCTTTGTACAAAATGTAGGTATTCCTAACCAGACACATTCTACTTTGACCAAAACTGTTGTGATAGTAGAAGTGTCTGTAAGCCAGCAAAGCTTTGCTGATACCACCAAGATGTGATTCACTCCAGATGAGAAACTGGAGTAAGAACATTTGGGGTCTTTCAGGTTGAGTTGGAAGAGTCTATTTGATGACCAGACATCCGTTTCATTCGCTATCTGTTTGATTAAACAATCCAAAGACAGTCGCTCAGCCAGGAGTCTGACAGGAAGAGACGGATGAATGAAAACCCATCCAGAGTCGGAGAGTGAGAAGGGTTTTGTTCACTGGCATTTCCAAAGGAAGATTTAAAAAGAAACGCGGCTTGGGAAATTGCTCATTAGAAAGTTAAATGCCTGGTGAACTACATCTGAGAGACATCTCTCACAGAGATCTAAAAGGATGTAAACAAAAAGTGAGAGGAAGAGCTTAGGCCTAGAGATTCATCCCAGTTCCCATTTAAGTCAATGCAAAGACTCACATTGGCTTCACTGAGAGATGGCAAGAGCCCAGAGTATTTAAACAAGGCCAAGGGCTCTCAGTGGATAATCTTGGCTTTGGGATGGACTTCTCTGGCATGCCACTAACACCTCTCCTTTGGGGTAGTCACACCATGGTGTGGAAATCTCTTCTGTCACACACACAGCGTGGGAGATCTGCTTATTCTTCTCTCCCTCCACGCACATGACCTCGCACTCGCTGAGCATGCGAGCACTGGGGACTCTGTTGTCACTCCACCCAACGTTTGTCCCTTGACTGCTCCTTTCTTATTCTCTTGACCCTTTACAGGCAGGGTTCCAGCTCTCTCCTGCCCCTTCACAGCGAGGCTCTACAGCATTACAGGCTGATGATGGGAACACTTTGGTGGTCACTGTCTTAGGAGGCCAAATTCACGGCCTGTTTGTAAAATGCTGCTGCAGCCAGTTTTAGAAACACAGATTTTTATCGTCCTTATTCACTCGATTCTCCAGTGATTAATCAAGAGAGACTCAGTCTTTCTCTTTGCCTGTGCCATAGGCCCAGACAAAAGACTTGGCAATTTCCATCCGTCTGCACTTGGGAACAGTGGAAATCACCGTTTTTGAAAGGGGTTAATAAAATCTCAAAGAGAGAGTCCAGCAGAACATTTGCAGCATTTGCCAAATCCTTGCAGGACAGCTGAAACACTAGCTGTCCCGGGGAAGCGTTTTTACTGAATCTCTTCACGTCAAATAAAACACACCTCTGGGTAAGCTTGTGTTTCAGTATTTTTAATAAGAGAAGATATTATACTCCTGCTGAGGAAATAAGGATTTAGCGTTTTGGGACAGACTGCCAAAAAAAAAAGCGGGTAAGGTATTAACAGAAACCTCTTCAGGACAAAAACGGGGAGAACTTCCTGAGAGTGAGAATTTTGGCAAATCTGGAAAAAGGAGCATTGGTCAGTAGCTTGGGTGGTAGCAGTAGCGATCTTAGCCAATTCCCATGGGATTTGATTGGAATGAAAAATCAGACAAACACGTTTAACTGGGCCTGGGAGATGATTTATTTTTTCCTGACTTGCTCACCCAGTTTCTCAAATGATTCCTGTCACCTTAACCAACAGCGGAGGAGTAGGGAGCGCCAGGAAAGCAGGGGCTGTACCTTGGGATCCTTGCCTACAGAGAACCCTGAAAGCCTGACATCAGTCATCTTTTATTTGTCCTCCTGAGATCTTTGGGGGACTTCAAGTAGACTAATAGAATTGGCCGTGTTCCCAAACCAAAATGGAGTCTCTGAAAAGATCTCAGCTAAATTTGGGTGCATTAATTCT
>NW_009269719.1:0-1882 GCF_000687185.1 Egretta garzetta
GCTCTTGCTGAGCGGAGCCTGGCAGAGACCGGTGCGATGAGGCAGCAGTGTGGGAGCAAATAAAGCAGGGGCAGCGTGCTGGCATGATGAAAACTGGATGAACCTTCAACCCACCCTCCGGAAGCCGAGCACACAACATGAGGCATATTCCAGCTGTTGCAGGAATTCTTGTCGCATTGCTGGGAAACTGGTACTTTTATTAAAGGGATGTCCCATCGTCTTCTCATGCAGAGGTGCTTTGGGAAGGGAAAGGCAGAATCCTGGTCTGTGACATCCTTGCCCTGTGGAAGTTTGGACACAAACTGAGTGCTCGAGCAAAAATCCTCCATAAGGCTTAAAAATTGCATTATAAGTTTCTGTTAATATGTAGCTTCTCAACAATCATGTGGCATTTGGAGTCTAAGACGAAAAACTTTCAATGCTTGAATTTGCTGCATTTTTAAAGGTTTAGCTGTAACAAATAGTTATACATTTTGTTAGCGTGAAGTACTAACGAGTGTTGTCTACACAAAGCTAAAGTATTTCTCGTGTGTGCTTTTAGTGTATCGCTCCCATAAATGTGCCTGCAATACAACATCTGTACTTGTGAACGGCAGACAGGGTCTCTGCAGAGGAAGGACTTGCTTGGTTCTGGGAAGGTAGGCTTTTCTGAAGAAGTGCCCTGGAGTTATCCTAGCAGGATGGCAATGAGTGTACGGCGTTAGGGGTGATGTAGCAGTACGCCACGAGAAAAAATGGAGGAGCAGGATGGAAGAGGGGGCTCTGTGGCATGATAGCCGTGTTATCAGGATCACAAAAGTACTCTGAGCTCCAAGAAGGCGCTGTGTGTATTACATGAAATGTGAAGGTGTGAGCAAAACTGAGCTGCAATAAATAGCTTTTGACATGGGCTTGTCTGGAATTGTGGCGGAAAGTTCACTCAAAACTCCTGGTGAAATAGCACTTTCAGCTTGTGAAAATGTTGGTGAAATGCCAGCCCCTCTGCTGAGGGACACTGGAACCGTGGTTCTGTTCCGTCTGCAATCGTGAGTCCAGGCGAAACAACTACGCCTGATTTCTGGTTGTGTTTCTGTGTAGGACAAGGCCATGTATGTCCTCATCTCCTTCCCCCCCAGGAGAGCAATGTTTAATAAAAGCTTCATGAATGTTTACAGCACTGATGAGTGCTTGCTTTGGTGCATTCAGTGATATGTTTAACATCAGAAATAACTTCAAAAGTTTAAAGTAGAACAGTTGAGGGTTTGGCTGGATTAAGATTCCCAGAACATTAGTGGCTATTCATTTTCCTGTAAATGTTAATAGACTTACTGGAGTTTTGTTGAGCGTTGTGCCACTTGGCTCTTTGCTGAAAGGACATTCATAGTGGTGATATTTGCTAATGGAAAACCATTCAAGGTCATGTATCTGCTCCTTGGCAAAGCGGGGAATAGGTCTGCTTTTGTGGCTCTTCCAGGGTTCAAGTGTTGGTTAATATTGCCACCTAATGGCAGGAAGAGCAGTTGTCTGAGTATTTAGAGATTTGTCACTACTTTATCCTGATTGTTGTTAGCCACGCGTGTCTGCTCTGGTTACATAAAAACAATTGTCAGGGAAACTTGAAATCTGGCATTTAGTTCGTGTCCTCCTACTAGTCATAGTGAATTTTACAGCTATAAAACTGGTTAAAAAGACAAGTGATTTTTGTCTTATAATCGTTAGACTTTTCTGCTTTACCTGAGTGTACTGCTTGATAGTTTTGGTCAAGTATTGGTGCTTAAAAGAGAAGCCGCTTTTTATTGAGAGGATAGTACAAAAAAATCTTCCACTAACCAAGGTCTGCACATCTCTGTAATGTAATTCTCTGGGCTGGTATCAGGGGAGCCCTGCTGGATTGCTTCAGCCC
>NW_009269720.1:0-1892 GCF_000687185.1 Egretta garzetta
AAAAAATTATATTGATAATTATGTCTCAAAGCCAGTAACCAACCAATCACCAATGCCTTTTAGCTCTTCATCAAGAACAACCCAAAGTCCTGCTTGTGTGAGATTTGAAAGCAGTGGTGGTGTTTCAGGAAATATATGTCGAGATTTCTATTTAAAAGATGACATGAAGATTTGGCATCACAGCTTGAAAACAAGGCAAAGTAGCATAGAAAGGGTTACTAAATGCAAAATGTAAGGGCTAATAATGCGTAACAGCCATGTGTACATTCCAAAGAGAATGACATGGAAAAATCATATGTAGAGGAAAAACAGAAAGAAAGCTCTTAAGATAATGGACAGAGATTGGCTGCAGCAGATAATCATCAGTCCCAAGGAAGAATCCAGAGGAGGAAAATCCTTTAAAACTGCTGCTCAAAATAGGTTGGTTTTTGGACAAAGTTACATTAGCAGCACTACTGTTGTGTCTACTTTGTCAGAGAAGTAGGAAGGTATTGTGAGTGGATACATAATTAGCAGCCAGAATCACTTTTCCAAGCCTTCTGTCCCACATGCAGCAGATGTTATATTTCAGACCCTATACAACTGTCTGGACCCCTTCAAAAAAGTCATGGAAGAAGGAGAGCTCAGTGGTTCCCTCTGTATCTCTTCTGCAGATGAACGTTATCAGGTTCCCCTATGTTTTTCAGAGCAGGTTTGACATGACTTAGGTCATGTAAATCTCAGTTTCCCAAGTTACCTACAATAAAGTGGAAATCACAGTTCTGTGCCTTGCTGATGTACTGCTTGGTGGCCCGAAGGTGCTCAGATACTGCAGTGTTTGGGGAACACATTGGTCCTTCAGGCTTGATTATGCTGAGCTAGCCTAACTAGCTATAACTTAATTTCAAACCTGTGAAAATAATATGACCAAATAATTCTTAAATGGATTTAATTCATAGTTATCTCAAGTATCATTCATGTGTCCTGTAAACATAGCATAGAAGCCACTGACATAGTGCATCCCTGCCTGTATTCCTTGACTCCAAGACTATGTCTGAAGAGTAGCTTGGTCTAAACTATTAACAGTTAGGCAAGATGATCTCCCATCTAAATAATGTTTGTTTTTAATAAAAACAAATGCAGCATTCTGCAAAAAAGTAAACTTCAGCCAAACTTCAAATATCATCATTATTTAAAGTATCAACACACAATTTTAATTTCCATTGGTAAAATCAAGAAGCTTTCATTATTAATTAAGCAGTTAATTTTCTCTTGCTGTATGAAAGAGGGAGAAGCAGCTAATTGCATTTGAGATTCCCTTCAGCATAATTAGATCTAGGCAAATAGATAATCCCCTTGACACCAATGGCATGCATCAGACTCATTTTAAAGCAATCATTTCATTTGGGAATATCACACCTGTAGTAATTAGGCAAATGCATCTCATTCTCCTAAGGAATTATTTGGGTAACACATGGAATTACCTTGAAAAATAGACAAAGTGAAAGACTATTTGTAATAATAATAGTATAGTTGCTATAATTAGTGAGAATATATTCTATTTTAGTTTTCAGATATGAGCTTAAAGTACAATGACAAAAATTATGATTAATCTATATTATTCAGGAAGATAAATTTTAGGTGAATGGATACAACTGCATTTGATAACAGTAACTCCATTTTAAGCAGTTCTTTGAAAAGTGATTCATAGACCAGAGTGAAGTTCACCAGGAATTAATTTTTAAAATAAATGTTTTTCTGACAATATAAACAGTTGAATTTTATAATTCCTGAGTAAGATTTCTTTCTGTTTTTAAATGGCTTTTCATTTTGAATTTCTTGTCATTATTTGTACTGTAAATATGCAGTATAATATAAAGTGTAAACATCAAATTTTGATCAGCTAAAAATAA
>NW_009269721.1:0-1878 GCF_000687185.1 Egretta garzetta
GGGGGGCGGGGAAGGGAGAAGCACAGCGTCACAAAGAGACAATGGAGCCAAACACTTCTGCAGTCGCAGATGGCATGGCAGAGACAACAGCTGTGAACTTGCTCCCAGGAGCTTCACACTGGGCCTTAGACAGAGCTGACAAGGCGGGTGGAGCTGTAACCATGAAATGCCTACCAGAGGCTAATCACTGAGAACTTACAGCTATTTTGTCAGGTAAAAACTAAATGAAAGAGCTTTCATTCATCATCAGGAACACAAAGGAGTTCCCTTACAGCACTATTGCTGACAGTAGCACTAATTCCAAATCATCCTCGAGAGCTGCTTTATTTTTCCTTGGCGCCAAAGCTCAGGCTGCTCAGACCTGGAAAGTACGACCTCAAATCCCTGCAACTACTACCTCAACTCTCTAACCTTCTCTCATCCACACTCTTTTACCCCAAGACATTTCTCCCCATCACACCAGCACACTGCCTGGTCTCTGTTTTCTTATCTGGGTGAAGTCAGGGTACCCCCTTGTAAAGCCTTCCCTACAAAAGTCTGTCCTACCTGCTGACCCCACTTGTACCACCTCATGCTATGTACAGCTCCATTTCCTTCTGCAGAGCTCCATGGGATGGACAGTTGTGCTGTTTCTTTCATGAGGAAAGGTGACAAAGAGCAGAGACTCCTTGCCAGGAAGCCACAGCCTTGGGGGGTGCTCACCTGTTCTCCCTGACACTTCATTCAGCATCTCTTTGGTGTCTCTGGTACTTCTCACTGGCTACTCTTTCTGCAGAGAAGATTGCAAAAAGAAAATGATTTTGTAAAAGATGGGTTTCTTGGTATAGACACAAAAGTTTGCCATGAGCCATGGGGGGAGTCAGGAAGATATTTAACAAGCACCAGGAAGATCCTGGAAGTTTAAGGCCACTTGTGAAGCACGAGTGGCTGTAAGCCACTGACTGGCCATGTGTAGGCCTCAGAGGGAGGTCTGAGGGATTTCAGTGAGAAGCGAGGAGATGGCTGATGGCTTTAGCAAATCCTTAAACCATATCTGAGCCCAACAATGGAAAGCAGCTGATGGGTGTGTATGGGGAAGAGGAGGGTAGTCCTGGGAAGACGTCTGGAAGGAAGACCCCTCTTCTGCAAATCCAGGATGACACACCTCTCCATGTTGTGTGCATGCCTCAGCGTAGGAGATGGAAGATGCCTGCTGGTGAGGATGGCTGTGCTCAGTCATGCCCCATGAGCTGACCTCTCTCTCCTTTGCTCCTCCGTTTTCCACACTTGGATGGACCTCAAGAAGCATCTATGAGCATGGAAGATGCACAGACCTCCGGGGATGAGGTCCTGCCACTGCATGGGGAGAGGTGAGGGTTTGTAAGACACAGGGTAGTGCATGTGATTCAAGCAGGTCTGGGGCTAGGACATCTTGGGTGCTAGAAGGACATTGACAGGGCTTTGAAAGAAGCAGGATGGGTTGTGGGGAACTCAGAGACGTTGACAAATCCTCAGAAAACTACTGCTGTGTGTTTGAAGAACAGTGAGGACAGAGAGTTATCAGCAACCTTACAGATATCATGGGGTCAGAGTGAGTTGGGGAAGCAGGGGTGGTGGTTGAAATCAGCAGAGAAACAGGCACAGGCATAGGACAGTGTAAGAGAACCTGTGGTGTGGAAAGCCAAGGGCTTTGATAGGACTGGGAGCCAGAACTGAGGTCCTTGTTCTCTTGGCGAGGGCTGCTGACTCTTGGGCTGAGGCCCACGTGAGGACACCAGTTCCTTACAGCCACCGTACTTGGTTGCCTCCTCACCCCTGATAGAACCTGGGAGGTCTCCTACCCCTGACCTGCACTCGGCGTCACAAACCCTGACATCTCTCTGCCCCTAGCAAGAGCCC
>NW_009269722.1:0-1880 GCF_000687185.1 Egretta garzetta
AAAAAAAAAAGAGAGAGCAAATAATGGACGTCTTCCTTGAAGGTGGGGAAACAGAACAGACTCTTGTGCTTGCAGAAATACAGACTCTTATTTTTCACGCTCCTCAGCAGAAGCATAGAGAAAGTTAAAGCATGGAGCTGGCTTATTATTTTCAATTACAATTGCATCCTCAATACACTATGACCGGCTTTTTGGCTTTGCCACAAATGTGTTTTATGATTTGTAATCTCCCACTGTCTGTTTCCGTCATCTATAAATTGGGCTGTACACAGAGACGCTGCAGGGCTGGACACAGGCGTGGAGAGGAGGAGGCTGTGCTGCCTCACAGCCGCTCCTGCCTGCTGCTCGTAACTCGTGCGTAAAACTGCTCCTCTACTGGCATGTGCGCACCTCGCAGGGGGCATGTGGAGGTTAATTAATTGCTGTTTGAGAACTGCTTTAAGATCTTTGGATGAAAGCGCAACTGAATATAAAATGATTAAATTAATTTTCAGGTTGGTAGAATCCTCATACAAGCAAAGAAGGATAATCGTGGCCCACATCCACCTACCACGCTGACCTTCACAGGCACACGCGTGCAGCGCTTCATGCATTCCTCATGGGGAGCAGACAGGGCAGAGGGCAATTTGGTCGTGGCCTGAACTATTTGCCTTTTGCTAGACTTTTGGAGAAGGTGGCTGCTTTAGAAAGGCTTAACATTTTAAAGACTACAGCTGACTCTGATGGAAGTCATTCTCCATGCCCAACACAGGCTATTTGGTGTTTGGTGATGGGATGGGATACAGCTGTGTCACAGAGCAGCACTCCTCTTCAAAGAGCTAACGAAGGGCCTAATTGCGTAGACTTGAGTAGCTGACTTGAAGCAGCTGCTGCAACTCTGCCCCAGTCAAATGGGGGCAGGAGGCAGAGGTATGGGGCTGCCCTAGGAGCCACCAGAGGGAAAATGGTGGAGGCAGGATGTGGTGTGAAGGAGAGGCACAAAATTCTCTGCTGCTCATCAGGTACTTATGTGCTAAAGTTAGAAGAAGTGGAGTGAGGGGCTGAAAATCACCCTGGAGGAAAGTCAAAGTGGCAAAGGATGAGGGAGATCTGTAGTGGGGCATAGACCATGGTTTTCTGGTCTTTGGTATATGGAATTAATCCTTTTTGCTCTGGGAAGGGTGAGTCCTTGAGCTATGTAAGTAGAAAAGTTTGTGGATTTTGTGCCCAAAATATGGTATGAAGAGATCACCTACGGGTACTCTTGGGACCTTTTTGCAATTTAAAACTCGTTTGCTATGAAAATGGTGTAAGCTTCTCTGTATCTCTAATATGTTTGAATAGAAAAATTGTGTATGGGTAATGATCTGAGAAGCTGGCCACATGTCTGGTTACTCTGGAAAGTAACTTCTGCTCTAGTATACAAACCTGCATTGGCTGGGAAGCATTTGTAGAGGTCAGTCTCTTCTTATTCTCCCTGACAATGTACAAATTTCCCTTCTGTAATGACCTTTCTCTCTCAAAAGCAACAAAAAAAAAGCTTTTCAGAATTCAAGGGACAAGGAAATTAATACCACTGCGCTGCTCCTTCTCCTTTTCTACCATATTGGAAATCCTTCTGCATGTGTAGTGCCAAAGCTGTTACGAAAGCAAAAGGAATGGCTTTGTTGACCACCTGGATGGGCTCTTTCTTATTGGTAGATATGGTTGTATCCTGGTTCTTCTGATCAAAAACCCCCAAGCAATAATGCCTAGCTAATCCAGATTTGACTGCTACATCCTATAAGTCTCTCACCAATTTTGTATGTGATAAAAGCCCTCAGATATTTTTCAGGTGTCTACATCCAATTGCTAAGGCAAGACTGAAGTGTGGGTTTCTTTTTTTTTTTTTTTTTTTTTTT
>NW_009269723.1:0-1897 GCF_000687185.1 Egretta garzetta
CACACACACACACACACACAACACCCTAAGAAATTACATCTCTCAAAGAACTTGAGAGTTACAAAGTGTGCCAAATGGATGTCCTCAGAGCTCAAATGCTCTGTTGAGCTACAGAAACAGCGCAGAGCTGACATCAGCGGAAGGGAAGACTTTGTTTTGCTGTCTCAAAGTACATTAAATATGACGTGAAAAGACACATAGTCCTTGGGGGCTGATAATAACTTTTGAGCCTCTCCAGTTTACTTCTCTGAAGCAAGCGTTACCAAGGGGTTCTTCTAATGCCACGTACAGTTTAAAAAAAAAATTATCCAATTCACTGAACCATTTTGGGTCCTCTGATCATTTAGTCCATATGCTATCAATATAATTTACCTTTGGTCACCAGATAGCACAAGTAATAGCTTACACACTTGCATACATTTCTTTTTTCCAATTTCTACCTGGGATGGATGTGGAAACAACAAAATCCCAAAGCAAGACACTGAATACTTCTGTTCTGAGGGTAATTAATGAGGAAACATACTCCAAAGAGATTTCCTTCTCCAGTACAGTTTTGCTTCAGATGATTCAGATAAATATTGCTGGATACCCATCCAAAAAATAAGGGCCTGAATATTTCAAGACTTGCTCTCTCCTGCAAGCCTGAGGTTAGAAGTGGAATAGCAACAACTGCAAAAGGATGTGACCTTTTAATCACATCCAGGAATCTGGAACTTGCCTGTCCTCGCTGCATGGATTGAAGACATTCAACAAGCGAGGAAGAGAAGAAGCAGTATCAAAAGGAATTACATGCTGAGGTTACACACCCATGCACATGCAGGGAAAAGTATAGATTTCCCAGGGCAAATAAAGAAGCTTGCATTGTACTTCATAGCAGAGTTGGCTGCATGTGGTGTTAAAATCTGTCTCTCGCCTATATACTGAAACCATACCATCTTCCTATGAATTTAAGCAACTTTAGTAAAGCTGTTAGAGTGAGCTGTCTGCCTTCTGCTCTTAAAATCCACTGAGATTACAGCCAGATTGTCAATGTTTTTTTTTTTTTAAATCTATACAAAACTTGCATATACATACATGCACCCCTGCAACTAGTTGTTAACTCCAGATGGAGAAAAAAGTAAATGGAAAAATAAAAAGGCAAAGATAGAGGATGCTTGAAGAAACACAAAAACAACAGCTGAGAATTTGTCAAATTAAAAAAAGAAAAAAGTATTTTCGACTTTTGAAAACTCTTGAAAATGTTGATTATTGTTGTGAAATATGACTGTATTTCACATCCCCCGCCTTGATCTTGGGAACATTCAGTCCTAATACATTTAACTGCTTAAGAAGAAATATCGGTTTAAGCTCTCCAGCGAGTGTGCACTCATGCCTTCCCTAGGACTCCTCAGCAACTGGCTGCGATATGAGTTTCCCTTGCGTAACATGGACTAGGAGCAGTCACAGTGCGATGGCCAAGGTAAATTCATGCACTGAAACCTGGAGCAGCACAGCTATACCCGGTGTTACTTCAAAAGCGGAGCAGCTGATGCTACTGAATGACTGGTGGGACACTGGGGGAAGGTGCTGACCTTCCTCTCTCCCAGTCCTGCTGTCGCTGCCTGCTCACCCCAAATTGCCCTCTTCATCTCAGAGGGAGATGTCCCTGGAGGCAGTTACACTCCTGGGGAGCTCTTTCTCCCTACTTGGAGGATTGCTGCCATGGCTAAAGCTGAAGCCTGCCTCAATCCTGCCTTTTAAGAGTCTACATACACACATATAATACATATATATATTTAATATCAATTACAGGGAAGACAGGGCAGTCTTTCAAACTTCCAATATGTCAACATACTGTACAAACAGGAAGCAGCACTGCAGCAACAGGTCATTAAAAAGCCTGCAGACCAACCAAGAA
>NW_009269724.1:0-1904 GCF_000687185.1 Egretta garzetta
TCTCTAGTGAGCCTGGTTATATCCCCTTCTGCCTTTGAACCTAGTTTAAAGCCCCCTCGATGAGCGCCGCCAACTCATGAGCGAGATCCTTTTTCCCCTTTGAGATTGTAATGTGTAGTATTACATATTACATTACATCATATGTAATGTATCCAAGGGGAAGATGTGGCTGGGTTAAAGATATGTGTTTGTGTGTGTGTTGAATATTCCATTATTAACTAGTGAGGTGATTTCCTGAAATCAGGAGTTTTACTGATGCCCTTTATTTTATGTAATTCTGTGTTAAAGAACTTATGTTGTATTTTAAAAGATAGTCAAGCACATCAGCAATTCTGGGGAAAAAAATAAACGCAGACTCCTTGGATATTTGAACAATTTAAATTAATGGGCAATACTAAGTAGTCTTGGGGGTGGGGGGGAAGCACATATGCAGAAGAAAGAGATGAGTTTGGCAATTAAAATGGGAAAATGACGCGGTGGGTAGGAAGCATATCTTGGGTAAGAGTAAAGAAAAGCTGAACAAGAGCTCTTGGGGCAGCATCCTGCTTTACCAGCTGGGGGCGCTTGTAGCTGTCTCACTTCTTTGATTCTTGCACAGCTGGAAAAGATCTGCCCCTGTAAAAGGGCATGTTAGTTTTATCTTGAAAGTACAGCTGATAAATAAATGGGGGGAAAAAAAGAAAAACAAACAAAGAGTAAAGTCAGTTCTTGTTTCTGCCTTCTGTCTGTGGGAGGTTTCTACCCCTTCAGCTAGAGTGCAAGCGCTCAAACTGGTTGAGTACCTGTATTTGGCACAGGTTGAAACTGCGGTGAGGAGCACAGCCTGAAAACAGCGTCAGAAGTCTCCAAAAACTGATCTGGCTTTGATGATGAAAGTTTCTGTGCTCTCAGCAGCAGAGGTGCTACAGAAGAGTCCCACTCCTCCTCCTGTCCCCCAGCTGTGGCAAAGGCTGATCCGGCAACCTCTGCAGCTGTGCTGTGGCTGAGGGGTGGAAAGTCCACTGAGCAAGGTGGAAGTGGGTAACAGGCATGGGTGGGTGGGGGAATGCCTTGAAATGATAAATTAATACTAGTTATTAAAACAAACCTAAAACTATTATTTGTTAACTTGATAATAATTAAACCAGTTGCTATTTTAGAGTAAAATTCTGTACCAGTATCTGCTAACTGGAAAGACCTCCAGAATCCTGAGTTTTGTCTAGGTGGTCAGGTAAAAAATGTGAAGAGCTGAATAGTTCAGCTGGTGCCACAGTTAAATGTGCTTCAGCAGCAATTAATGATCAGATTCAGCCTCCACTGAGGCTGTGGTTTCACAAATGCTTCTCTCACACAGCATTGCCATCCAGTCACTGTTCATGCTTACTTGCTTCCCACCTTTACCCGCATATTCACTTGCACCAGTATAACAGTTTGTGTGACTGCACAGTGAATTAGATGGGGAAACTAATTCAGTTTTTAAAAAAATCTTTTTTGGGGGGGTGGGCATGGGAGAGTTATTTTCCTCAATACAGTTCAACGTGTGCCGTACCAGCAGTTGTCCTGGCACAAATAAGATTGTGGTGTAAGGTGGGAATAAGCTAGAGGGAACAAGCTATTAAAGCCAGCACTGTTGCTGAAAGAGATGTTTGTGAAAATACACCTTGTTTTGGTGCAGAGCAGCAGGAAAAAGGGTGTAACTAACTCTTCCGGGAATTGCTGGGTTATATGTGGTCATTTTGCTCAGAACACAGACTGAGCTCTGAGTGCCTCCGGACCCCCATTCAGATCCCTCTTTCTGTAGCAGGCTGAACAGATATCTCATTGCTTCTAAACTCTGGGAGAGTGTGCTGTGCTAGACTGGAATGGATCTAAATTTATTCACTGAAAGAAAAAAGGAAAAAAAAAAAAAAACCACAACCAACCTG
>NW_009269725.1:0-1912 GCF_000687185.1 Egretta garzetta
GGACATGGTTTAGTGGTGGGCTTGCCAGTGTTAGGTTAATGGTTGGACCTGATAATCTTAAAGGTCTCTAGGTTTCTATGATTCTATGATTCTATGGCTTCAGAACCGGTGGTCTTGGTTCTGCAGCAGACTGCAGCTTGGGGCCATGTAACCCAGAAAATGCAGAGCTGAATCGGAGATACGTGGGGAGGAGCTGTTTCTGGAGAAATTTGAATCAGTCCCTAGAGAACTTGAGAATTAAAGGAGTAATCAGGATAAAATTCCTAATAATTTGTTGGCAACCTGATAGCTTGAATTTTTACCCTACCAGACCCAGTCATGCTGAGGCAGGGTTTGCATAACTCCAGTCTGAATGCAGGGAAGGAAATTGCATACCGTACCCGGGGAGCCCCCATGGGGTGGGACAGAGGGCAAACCACGCATTAGCTGACACAGACAAGACACAACCAAGGTTTGAGGTGGTAGGACGGGTGGTGGTGACCCTATCAGGGCCTGTAGCGCAGCCTCCCTGCCTTCTAGGAGTGATGTCTGCTGAAGGCTATTGTTAGGAAAGACCTGGAGGGAGCCACAGTAGGGGTTCCCCCCTCCTTTGCTCGGCAGATGTTTTAAGCCGAGGCTCATTCCTGGCTCCTGCCTGAGCTCCACTGCAGCCATGCCTGTACCCGGCCATACAGCCCGCTCATCTGGACCCCCACCCAGGGACTTCACTTCCCAGCTTGAACTGGGATCTGCCTCACCCCATCGACTCATCTGGCGATCTGGACTGGTGGCTCAGGTACAGTGGGATGGAGCCCTGGCTGGGGGGAAACCTGCCCCGATGGCTGTGTTGTCACCCTTGGCTTCTGTCTCCCTGTCCCTTATGGAGCAGCCAGCCCTGCGGCACCCTGGCAGTCTTCATTCACCTCTTATGAACCTTTCCCATCACTGTGAAGACATGAGTTTCTTTACAATCACAGCTGGAATATCTGAAATACCAAGTCGGTACATACTCCCTCACAGCTCTGGCAGGAGGAGGCCTCAGCATTACTGCCATTGGGGTGGAGGTGCCCTCAGTTGGCTCAGTTGGTGAAATATCCAGCATCTGCAGCAGCCCCAATCCTTCGGCAGGCCAAAACTCTAAATCAGGATTCCCAGAGAATGCAGGACATGGCCTGTGGGCAGTGCAAAATAACCTGTGGCCACCTTGAACAGACACCCCCGATTTCGGAGGCAGTTCCCAGCCCTTGCTGTGCTGTCATGCACGGGACATTGCAGAGCCTCCTTCAGAGGCGGGGAGAGCGTCTCCTTCAGAGGAAAACTGGAGCTGTTGAGGCCTGATGGACCACCCCAGCAGCCTGCCAAGGAGGAGGAATGGAGAAGCGTGTCCCCTCGCTGAGATGGAGGATGGGCTTTTTGTGCCGATCTGGAGCTGCAGTCCCAGCCCCAGCTTGGTGTCCCACCGATGAACTGGCTGCCATGGACTAATTACGGCGATCAAGGCTCATGCTGTGGTGGAGTTGTGGCCTCAGCTAGAGTGAAACAGGGGATGCCTTAGGCTTTCTCTTAATTTAATGTCTTTGGTCAGGGTAGGGCTGGCAGGGACGAGGTGTGTGGTATCTTGCCCACGGATGGTGAAAAGCCCTCTCAGTTCCTGTAGAACTATGAGGCTCAGAAAAGGTGCTCACGGCCAGGGGTGCCTAGAGAGCCCAAGCAGCTATTTCACCACCTGTGATGGCGTGAAGCCGGTTGTTTCTCCAAAATACAGTGCTTCCAGCTCTACGCTTTCAAGGAACGCAGCTTGGCTTTCATCCTTAGGTTTCCTCCGCGCACCCTGATGTCCCTTGCTGACCCGTCTTTTTCTCAGAACACGGGACGAGCAAGAAAGCTGGGGACGCCCGTGTTTTCCTGCCTCTCTGCGTGGCGGGGCTCCCCT
>NW_009269726.1:0-1913 GCF_000687185.1 Egretta garzetta
CATCCAGAGGATGCCAGCGATACCCTCTTTTTTTGTCTGTCTTTCTTTTGTACCTGGAGCCAGGTAAGTTATTCCCATTTCACCAGAATGTCTGTTCATGGCTCTGGGAGTGTGTATGAGGGTATGCAAGAAAATGAGTTATCCTTGACTAGGTTTCTTGACTCACCCCACCATGAATGCTTTTAGACTGAATGCGATTTGATGTATCTCAGGTGGTAGCATGAGATCTTGGACATTGGAGACATTTTCAGAGAAACTTGCTTTCTGAGTAATCTTATCTTTGACTTCCTGATAGCTTTTAGGAGCACAGTTGCTTTAATTGCCTACTGTTGCTTTAGCTGCATGTCATGCGGAGGTTTGCACAGCTTGCTACGGGTGAGGTTAGTAGCAGAATTCAGTCTCTGGCAGGCTCTTAATGAGCAATGTAAAGAACCACATTCCCTGCCCCAGCCTAGGGTCTGACATAAGATTTCCTGGCAAAACTAATGGGGAATATAATTTCCTACTGAGCCTGTACCTGCCCAGTTACTCACAGGTGTAAAAGCAGGGGTAATTCAAATGTTTGTTTTCTTTGAGGCTGGATTAAGAAAAAGGTCTGAATCACATTTTGCAGAAGGTTTATAAAATGAACCGTAGAGCGCAAAAGCATTATTAAGAGCAAAGGAGTGTATTAAGACAGCCCAGGCCCCATCGGCAGATTTATATCAGTTCACTGCACGTTCCAGATATTTGTAATTTATATCACTCTCTAGCTGAAGGGGGGAAACAGGTGTCTCCTAACCCCTGCCACGGGGCTTTGAGGACATAAGTAGGGCACCTATTTCTGTTGATTAGTGATATATTAGGCTGAAGTGCCTCTGAATGGTGGGGAGGTGGTGTTGCAAGCCAAAGGGTGAACACCAAGCCACCTGTAGGAAATGCTAAATAACGTGGAGTATGTGAAAAGGTGTCTGCCTCAGCAGCTGCTTCTTCCTGGGGAAGTTCAGAAATGTTTGCTCAGGGTGACAAAGTTAAAGGTGGGGATTCAAAGGAGAAATGTCAATCTTAGTGTCAGCACTTGTATTAACTCACGCCCGTGAAGCTGTGTGTGGGGTTAGTTTGATCACTGCAATCTGGAAACGGGGCCAATTGCTTGAGCTGCTTGTGTCAAAGCTAAACCCAGCGATCTCGGAAAGAAAGGGTGGGGTGAGTCAGGCGCTCTGTGCTGGAAGAGACAGAAATTTCACCTTGGTCAGAACAGAAAAAGGAGGCTGATGCTGGTGGCATGCAGCCATCATCGGCAAGCTTCCCCCTCACAGGAGGTACGGACCCTCCTTTTGGGAATAAACAGCTAGGTAATAAATTTTGTGTAGGCAGTCTGTTACTTAGGGTAACTTTCCCAAGTCTTAAGATAAATGCGCCAGGAGAGGCACGTGCTGCATGTAAAGATGAATGAATGCTGTGAACATTTTCCATTTGAGCACGTGGAACTTGAAACGTCCACTTCAAAGTGTCCCAGAGAGCTGTGGCCAAGTGAGCATCCTTTTATATTTAGCTTCGCTTCTGCTGAGGGATAAACACCTTCTCGTTTAGTGTTAGTAACAGAACAAGGGCTCCATCTCACTTTACGTAGCAAAATTAGGGCAGCGTATTGATTTCCAAAGCTATTTATCATCACACGATGCATTGTGTTTAGAACTTGGCTCACCAGGTGAGCAGGGGTACCTAGGATTCACGTGATGTGATGACTTTCAGCATTACACTCTGCTGATGAAGGCGACAGCTCTGCAGCACTGTGAGTGCCACCAAGCCGTCCCAGCTGCAGGGGAGCTTGGGCCCCCCCAGCATCGCAGCATCCAGAGAGTACTGGGGTGCCAGTGATGTCTCCTGTGTAGCTGGAAACAGCAGCTCCTCGCAGGTGTTAGTGGCTGTGA
>NW_009269727.1:0-1913 GCF_000687185.1 Egretta garzetta
TCTTCAGAGTGCACATTCTGTAAGACGCTCTGCAAGTTTTTTCACACCTTGCTCAAAAAGACATTTTGTTGACATTAGGCACCTGTGTCATAACCAAAGCATTTGTAGACGTTAAGATATGATCTTGGTGCTGTGTTATGGGTTGCTCCACTTTGTTTTGCAGATTATATGCTGAAAATTATTCCCTGACAGTCACAAAACAAGTGCAGCTCGCAAGAGCTTCCCCAGCCTTAAGTACTGGCCATACTGCTGGAACACAGCTAAAGCTGAAAGGAATTGAAGTGTGCCCGTTGTATGGAAATAGCTGTAGCCTGTGGACTGATGCAATACTGATTTTGAGATGTTCCAGATGCCCTTTAATGGTTAGAGCACCCTTAATGCTCTGCAGCTGCTGCTTTTTGGAATAGCTCTTGTTGCCGAATTCCTTCATGAATAAAAGCGAGGCTGCTTATCTGGTGTACAGGAAGAAACCAAATATTGCAAGTGAAAGTATGAACATGAAGCGATTGTTAATCACCTCCCACTTTTACTTAATACTTGGTTATTATTTTTTCTTTCCTATGTGCCTAGTTACTATATTTCTAAAGCAATCCACCTTCACACTCCTCCAATGCTCAGAATTAAATAAACGCAGCAGTCCCCGCCCCACTAAGGCTCCACATCTGGATGCTCCCACTTTTAAATGTGTGGTCAGCTTTTGTGTCTATTTGCCATCAATTCCACTTTCCATCACGTTTGGCTTGCTCCAGAGAAAAGGTCTGGTGCCAGGATTTCTGCTGGCTGAAACAAGGGTGAAGCTCTGGCCTGATTAAAATCAATGGCAAAGCTCCCAGCGACGAGTAGGAGAGCAGACTGTGATTTGGAGTACTTGGAGGATATACACAAAGCAATCATACATAGCAATATAATTGTGGCCATTCAACGGGTGCTAAAGTTAGAGATCAACAAGCTAGTGGCTATAAATAGCAGCAATTTCTGTTGATTCCTAGTTCCTGTTATTTTTACCATTATTGAAAATCAATTCCTTTCCTGTCTTTCAGGATAGGTAAAAGCATGTTGCCTGCTCTCCCGTAGTAGAACTTGAGTATTTTGTTATCTTAGAATAAATATTTTCCTCCTAACTGTGATGTTGTGTTGGTGTGCTTAATATTTTCCACACGTTCACACAAAACCTGTTAACATGTTAATGGATTTGTTTGCTTGTCAAGGAAAATTTTGCCCCCTGCAATGACAGCTTCAAACTCAGGCTGCAAAAGGGCAGGGCAAGCAGTCGCTCAATGGACAAGCAGAACACGCTTCCCCCAGCCATAAAGGCTTCAGACTCAAGTCGGGTGCCTTGCCACTCTGATCCACAGCGCTGGTTTAATCATGTTAATGCGCTGTCTAATTATGGTAAACACTGCATATTATTCAAATTAAAAATGTGTATTGCCATTCACGTAGTCAGTCTACAGACGTTTTTTTGCATTAGTGTTTTCTAAGCTGAATGCCCTCTGGTAGGCACCAGAGGCTGTGTATCGCCCCATTAGCTAAAAAGGGAGGTGGATGATCACATATAGTGGCCGCCTGACTTGGAAAGTGTTTTACTTGGCATGCTGCTGGGCTGTAAATGGTTGCTCTGAAGCAAAGTTGTCCCTGCAAAATCCTCTTCAAGATGCAAATCTAAAAACAGCCCTGCTGCCTTCCTCATTAATAGGGCAATCATGATCAGTGTGGTCTTGGTTGTATGTTCCTGCCTGGGGTCACACCCACCTTGATAAAACAGAGATTTCCAGTCTCAAAAGCTAAGAAAAGAGCTACAGGTTTGATGATTCAGGCTCTGATCCTTCTTCTTATGTTGTTCACCAATTCTTGTTGTCCTTGCCTTGACAATAATAAGAAAGGAAATTATTATTATTATTATTATTATTATT
>NW_009269728.1:0-1933 GCF_000687185.1 Egretta garzetta
GGGGCAGAAAAAAGGAAAACAATTCAAGAATGTTCGTCCTTAAAACACGTGAACTAGAATAGTGATCTGGTCAGAGCCCGTCTGCTCCAATACTTTGTTTTCAGCACAGGTGACGGGTAAGGTAAAATCAGGGCAAACATGTATGGCTGCTTACCTTTCATATACAACTAGCATCCAACCACTCCCAGCTCAGTGGATTTCCTCTTAAATATTAATTATTCATTTTAATTTTTAATTTAAGATCTGATTGTAAATCAATCCTTTAAATTGTTAATTCTTTGACAAGTACCACTTAGTCTGTTAATGCTTGTTTATAATTCATATGCAATAAATAATCCTTACTCCTACTTTTCAGCAATATTTAGTAGCAGATTCTTCATTAGGCCAAATACCTGAGTACTTCAAAATTTTTTTTATATAATATATTAAGTTGCATTGACTAGTGGAGCATCTTCTACCTAAGTTTGGATCTAATTATCTATAATTTGATTTGGAATTTATTTTGAAGCTCTAGATGTTAACTATCCCCTTTATAAAACAAAAAAAAACCCAAACAGAACAATGATTTTGGTTTAAACTAATTAAAAGTGATCCCAGTATCCTTTTTTTATGCTCTGTCTTAATTTTGTAAAAAATGTTGGTAATTCAGGCTTAGCAGCATGAACCTTAACCCCTACACTGGTTGATAAGAACAAGAAAGCAATTTTCCGCTTCAGAATTATTCAAACTTCAATGTTGTTCACTATTAGAAATAAAACTAATGTTTGGGAGGTTAAATGCAAATTCATAACTAATGTGAGATGTTATAACCAGCTAGTGGTGTTCTGTTAATCATGTGAGATTTGGCTCATACATATATTTCAATTCAAGGAAAGCTTTCATTTTCATGTGTCCATTCACTGAGCTCTCAATTCAACTTATACTCTAAATTACTTTTCTAATGTAGCTCACTGTTATCTCAACATTTCATTTTACTCCAGAGACAGGTGAATTTCTACCACAGCAGTCATTACAAGTTTATATTTTCAAATTTTTAAAAAAAATTTACAAAGTATTTGGGGCTGCATTCAGAACGTGAAATTAACTTATTCATTATTTAACAAAGTCTTGTAGCCTTGCTTCTCCTGGCAATTGGAAACATTAAGTCTTATTTCTATCATTATATTTATTTTACCTCTATAGTTTAGCTATACAATTAAGTCTGAGCATTAAACAGATCGTCTAATTCTAGCGCAGAAGTGCAAGATATTCAACTTATTTGTTCTGGCTAGGCAGAACACCAAGCCCCCAAATTCATTAGGAATGAACAGAAAGATAAGCAAAAATATAAATTCTCTAAAAAAAATTTATAAAGACTAAGTTATTTTTCTAATATCTTTCATTCTAAATACAACAGGGTTTTTTTCTCACCATAATCCATGTATCCTGACTACCACATACAATTTTCTTTTATCATTGGCAAGATAACATCTATCAATGAACTACCATTAATTCTTAAAATTGTAATGCTCCTGAGTTATTATATTCTTTATTATTCTATGTTTCTAGGAAAATTTTGTTTGTGAGGTCAGCTTTTGGCAAAGAGTGAGAATGAGGGCTGTGTTGAAGGAGAAATTTGCATTTCAAGCTTCCAAAGAGACACCTACTACTGTGTGATGTACAAGACAATATATAGGTCCTTATATATAAAAAATACATAAATACACATAAATGCATATAGAATGAATCCAGATAACTGGTGTTTGACACAAGTGACACCGAGAAGACAAAGGTCTCTCTCCAGAGCTGACGTCCCGAAAAATGGCAGTGACACAGGGCCCAGAACAGCCTCTTGAAATCTGCACATTAATCAGGACATGTGGGACCATGCTAACATGTACCAGGGACACTTGGTGTCCAGGGTGAGCAGGAATATACTAATGACTAGAATAAA
>NW_009269729.1:0-1927 GCF_000687185.1 Egretta garzetta
AAACAAACCCAAAACCAAAAAACAAAGGAAAGCAAACAAAGAACAATATCCTATTGTAAAAGGATAATGCTTTACACAACGCAAAAGAAGCTTTCCAAATTACTTCCATTGCAGGATTCTTGTAAAATACTTCAGAACTCACTAATGCAAACAAACCACCAAAAGGTCTGATTCATCTGAGTAATTTGATTTTACAAAAACTGCTATGATGGCAACTATAGCATTATACTTGCTAATTAATTTAGATACAAGCATTAAAAAATGAGATTTCCTCACAACTCCAACTCCTTTAAATGTCAACTGTAAAAAGTAGATCTACACAAAAATATTGATTACACCTAGTTTTTCAAATGACATATATTGTACATCTTAATATAGTATGGATTCTCTCCTTCTTACAAGTATTAGAAACAAGATTTCTTGAGCATGAAGTATATCATGCACAATGTTCTTAGATATCAATCATCACTGATACCAGTAGTCTAAGTACACAGAGAATTGCCAAATGATTCTTCTGCTTTTCAAAATGTTTATTTTTAAATTCACTCTATAAAACCATGAAACTAACTGTTTTGAAAAGACACCCAAGAATTGATACAGGAGAATGTATCAGGTGCAATTCCCTTCTCACACTGAAAGTAAAAATACAAGTAATTATAAAAGCAGTGGGTTTTTTACTACTTTTTTCCCCAGAAACAGGCCTTACAATTGCAACAGCCCCAAGAAAATTAAAAATCTTGTCTCCAAATGATGCAATATTCATGCTAACAAAACTGTCCAAGAAATGGAATAAACATGGCATGAACTATTTCAGAAAAAGCAAAAAGCAACAGAAATATTAAGATGACAGATCATACAGTTTTCTTCAAGTGTTTGTGGCTAGGAGATGCTTCCCAATTAATACAAGATTATTCACACGCCTTTCAGCTAAGGAATGGTGATCAAAATAATGCTAAGACACAGCATCAAAAAAATGTGTTATCAAAACAACACCACTTAGCCCATAAACTTAAAACTTGCACATTAAAATCAGTAACTTAATTAGCACTTTATCTAGGTTGTGTGTAGAGCAAAATGTAATTCACAGTGCTGTTGTTTCTCACCTATTTTCATTAACATGGAAACTGAGTTCTATTCTCTAGCAGAACTTTATTTGTCAAAATAGGTCATTTCTGTACCTCTTACTAGAATTCATTACTCCCTTCTAGGATGGTTTATTTCATTAAATTCTTTCTAGAAAAGAAAAATTATTTCCAAAGGCCTCTCCAGGAGGCATGAGTCCCTTAAATCTTACACAAAATTGCAATCTACTGAAAGATGCCTGTATTTTAAGAGCATAAATCATACAAGTGGTTAAAATGGATAGCTTGGCAGTCAAAACTAGAATTTGGGGGATACTTCTGATTGTGCATTATGTGTTTTTTTTCCTCAGAATATTCTACTATTTCAATCCAATGACTAGCCCACTGAAAGTTAAGCTGCCAGCAAGGAGTTAAGGTAATAAAACCTTCTCTTCCACCCACTCCTCATCACCTTTCCCTCTTCGGTTTATCCATCAATTAAGATCTGTATGTGTAAGAACTGAAAATTACAATATCCCAAAATAGATCATTTTACTCCATCACATGCAGCAATAGTAAATAATTTTAAATGAAAATCACTGATCTACTTTCAAAATCCAAGATTTCTGTGTGTTCCTGTGCACTGCAGCCTAAATCCAGAGCTAATCCCTCCTCTGAGCTGGGCATCATACTAGATGATTGCAGAGATCTCTTCCAGCCTAAACTCCTCAAGAATTCTACAAACTGATTGGTAGCTCCCACCCAGGAGTTTGGAAAAAAGCTCTCTTACCCAACACAAAATTACACAATCAAATACATTAAACTAGGTAACAACTAAAGTAAATGTAGCTATAAAACATGTAGCA
>NW_009269730.1:0-1917 GCF_000687185.1 Egretta garzetta
AGTGGTTCTTGAAGCAGCCTAAATCACCCATCCGTGAAAAATTGGCGTGGTTATCAGGATTCTAGATCAGGACCCACACAGGAGACCTTTATTCAGCCATACCATATGTAGAGAAGGTTGATGAGATGGAGAGAGACATTTTACCAGGACCTGTATATATGCTGGATTGGTTTTCCTTGCAACTTGGGTGCCATTTCTGGGTGTCCAAAGGAGAAGGGGACTGGATTTACCCAGGGTAGATTGTGCCTGGCCATCCTCTTTGATTTCGCTGAAGAAGGGACAGAATTTCTTGATGGGGGGAGAGCAGTGGTTGTCTTTTACCTGGAAGGCAGAAAGGCTATCAGCATTATTCCCCACAAAGCTCCTCTGCCCAAGTGAGGACATTATGCTTTGTATGGGTGGATAAGTAGATGGGTAAAAAATCAGCTGGACAGTTGGGCTCAGAGGAACTTGGTCAAGTCATAGTATTCTGCCCAGGGGACTGTAGCTAGTAGGGTCCTGTCACGTTTCAAGGGGTCTGAATTACCCAAAAGAGATGAGAAAATGCTTTTTCATAACATTTGTAGATGACACCACATTGAGGAGAACAGACAGTATTTGGATGGCAGGGTTGCCATCCTGAGGGACTTAGGTTGGAAGAATGGGCCAATAGTAATGTCATGTTATTCAACAAGGACTGGTCTAAAGTCCTGTCCTTGAGGTTGAGTAAGGTCCTGCAGTGACAGAGGGCAAGCACTCTGTAGGTTGGCATCAGCTTTGCAGGAAAGGCTCTGGTGGTCCTTCGGTTTCAATAGGCAAAACACAAGCCATCAGCAACAGCCAAAGGCATCCTGGTCGGTATGAAGAGGAGCACAGCCAGTGGAAGCAACTATCGCCCTTTGGCCAGCAGATTTTAGAACAGATCCAGAATGCTTCCCTAGGTTAGGACCTCCTGCAATGCCTGAGACATTGGTAAACTGGAGCCTGTTCAGTGGAGAGCCACCAGGGTAGTCAGGATGTCAGCACTTGTACTGTGAGACAAAGCTTAAAGAGCTGGGCTTGTCCAGCCAGCAGAAAGGAAGATCCTGGGGGGACATGCATCAGCATGGCACTGTACCTAAGGAGATGGAGTCAGGCTCACGTCCGTGGTACAAGACACAAGGACTAGAGGCAATGGGCTGAAACAGAGAGGGTCAGGTTACATAGAGTGAGAAATTTTTCCAACACAATGAGAGTCAAATGCTGAACACTGTTTCCCAGAGAGTTTGCACCAGCTCTATCCTGGAAAGCAAGCCAGATGTGTTTGGATAAAGCCCCAAGTAATCTGGTCTGATCCTGCATTCAGCACGAGGTTGGTTGAGAAACCTCCCAAGGTCCCTTTGAGCCTGAATTATGCTGTCCTGCCTTCCCGTTCATGCCTTCAAACTAGGGAAAGCTCTCAGGTTCTCCCTGACCACACAAACCATTCACACCAGGGGCGGGGCTGCTTCACATGTTCCCCCAAACAGCCCTGATCCCATCCTTTGCTTCCCTCTTCTTTTCCTCCTGCCCAAGTTGTTCTCTGTTACCTCACAAAAGAACAGCCTACCATGTTCATCCTTTCCCGATTCGCCCTGCAGTTCTTGGTTTGTACCCTCTTATGGTACTTCTGAGATGGTTGCTGTTGTGGTTTTGGCCATTTTACACACATCTTTCTCTCTATTACCTGAGGAGTCCAACATGTCCCTGTATTGCTACCTTGCTAAAGGCATTGGAACACAAATGCTGGCATGTTGGCGTTTCAGTCCAGAGGGACCTTCACAGCCTTGTGGCTTTGGCCACCAGAAACCTCTTGAAGTTTTTCAAAGTGAAGGGGGCAAGGTCTGCCCTGGGAGCAGACAAACCCCGTGCACGAGGACCAGCTGTGATGTGACTGGCTGAGGAGTGTCCTGAGGAGAG
>NW_009269731.1:0-1941 GCF_000687185.1 Egretta garzetta
GGCGGCTGCTGGGGCCGGGGTGCTCACCCTGCTGGAGCAAAGGAGCCCCGGAGCAAAGGAGCCCGCTCCTCAGCCACGGCTGGGCCAGGGTGGGTCAATGCCTCGGCATAGGAGGGAAAGTGGCACCTACAGGCACCAGTGGTTATTCATTTCCCTTTTATTGCCTGTGATGGTTAAAGCTGAAGGCGACCTTGTTAGCAGCGGCAGATCCTGGAGCTGCCTGGGAAGGAGAGAGAATCTGAATGCCCAGCTTGAGCAGAGCATCCTCCTGGGCAGCCTGGATGCTTTCAGCAGCCGCAGCCTTGGACCTGCTGGTTCGCCAGTCACAGAAGCCACCCCTGGCTCCCCTGAGCCCTTTGGCTTCCCTTGCCCCCACCTTCCTGGCCATGCTCTGTTAGAGCCCAGGTTTGTGGTGCTGCCGTACACCATACCTGGGCCACGCATTGGGCCTGGAACACACCTGGGTCATGCATTGGGCCATGCACCACGCCTGGGCCACGCACCACACCATGTGTTGTGCTGTGCACCACGCCTGGGTCATGCATTGTGCCGTGCACCACGCCTGGGCCACGCTCCATGCCTGCGTCATGCATTGTGCCATGCACCACCCCTGGGCCACGCAGACTCCTCACACGCATGTGCACACACGTGTGCAGGCAGAGGTGCAGCACTCACCTCCCTCTCTGCCCAGACACCCAGCCAGCACACACTCACTTAACACATCCATGCTGTTTTCTGATTTTCCCTTCACCTTGAACGCTGCCGCCTGCCTCCCACACACGTTCGTGCCCAAGTCCCACTCACGGTGCATCCCAGCTCCTCTGGGGTAGCAGGTTCCCCCCCCTGCACCCCCAGGCTGCTCATCCGCTGCCCTGGCTGCTCTGTGTTCACCCCCTGTCTTTTTGGCTCCAATTTAATAAAAGACAAGGGAAATGGTCCCAGGAGGAAAACTAGAAACAAGGCACAGAAGGACTCCATCAGGAGTCAGGCTGAGGGATGGAGAAGGCTGTGGTGGAAGCAAACTCTGTGCAGGGAGGGGAAGGAGGGGATGAGCGGAGAGGGGAGCCCAGGGTGCTGCAAGGGGGAAGGCAGAGAGCACCCCCACCTCTCGGGAGAGCCCCCAGGCTGGCCCAGCCCTGCACCCAGGCAGGGGAGGACAAACCTCTGCAGCGTGCATTGGACACAGGAGCAACTCGCCCGCCCCACCCGGCCCAGCACAGCCCCCAGCAGAAGCCCCGAGCAGGCGCTCCCAGTAAAGCAATCAACCACTGCTGAAACCCCCAGCCACCACCTGGGACAGCAGGGAGGGACGTGGTGTGATGGGAGAGCAGGGGCAGGGTGGGCACACCAGGGCCAGGGAGGCCCCAAACCAGCCAAGAGCACCCAGTGCAGCTGGTGGGCAGCGCGGTGAAGGACCTGGGGCTCGCGCCCATCCCCGTGGCTCAGGGCTGGGTCTCCCTGTGTGCAGTGATGGCAGTGGTGACAGAGCCTCTCTCGTGCTCACAGCCCCAGTGGGGACAGGGTGGGTGTCACCTTGGTGGGGCTGGGGCACAGCGAAGGGCTCTGGGAGCTGAGCCCACCGCCCCAAAGCCCTGCTGGGGAGCACAAGGGTGGCTGCAAGGGCACAGACAGGCAATTTGGGAGCCAGGGGTGACCCCAGCACATGCAGCACCCTCACCCACAGGGTCCAAAACCCCAGGTTAGGCAGAGCCAGGTCCTGGCAACACAGCTCACCCCATCAGCAGCCCCAGCCAAGGCAAGCACCCAGCCCGGGCCAGGGTCCATGCAGGCAGGAATGAAGGGATGCAGGGCTGGAGGCACGGTTGCACCACGGCCCCACAGCCCCCAGGAGCAAAGCCAGGGCTGGAGGCAAACCACGCTGGGCATCCACGCTCCCACCCCAGAGAGAAGGTACCTGCACGGCTGAGGTCCATCCCGGAG
>NW_009269732.1:0-1942 GCF_000687185.1 Egretta garzetta
CTTGGCTATGAAAGCACAGCCGCACTGAATGTCAAAAGGGAGGCCTCCTTAGAAATACATTAGTTGGTTTCATACCAATTCCGTATCTCACGGCTAACAGCCTGTTATATCAATCACATCTGTGATCTGATTTAATTTTTTACAGGCAGCACGAGATGACAAAAGAAAAGGCATCTCCTTTACCAGTGAACTCAAGAAGTTAACCAAGGCGAGTAAGCAGTACCGGGGGTTCATATCGCCACCTCTGCAGGTCTCGCCGGAGAGTCCGCAGAGCAAGGATGAAAGGTCTGCGTGCGGTTTGACTTTCAGTGACATTATGGAATAACCACCACTACCTACAGTGCGGTCTGTTCAGGTATGAGATACTGATTCTCACTCTGAGCAATCATTTCACACATGATTTACAGAGTATTTTTTTCAAAGAAGTTGTTGTTGGTTAAACCATAGTGAGGTACAAGGGACCGACAGAAAGATCCATAAAAGCCCCAGACACTGGTGTGCACAGGCCCAGTGTGACCAGTAAGGGCTCCAGTGATTTATTATGGCATTTGCACAGTGAAGCAGACTGGTGTGGAAACTGGAGTTTTACCCACTTTCTTTGCCAATTTTAAAAAACAACCCCAAAATGTTGCATCCTGGTTGATTTTATAGTATACATTTTAATCAACTAGCTGTGCTTAATTAACTACATGCTGTTATTCATTTGCTCCGGGCCAAAGTTAAATTGAAGTATCCAGTAGAGCTTTTGTTATTTTTTTATTACATGCATATAATAAAATCATCAGGACTGATGAGCTCCTTTTTAGCTAAAACAGTTTAGTAGTTTGTAGTGTTAATTTCTCTCTGTGGAAATTTTGCCAGAAATGTTTAAACATTTTTCCTGCCCTTTCTGTACCTCTTCAATTTCTTCCATCTTGCTTGATTTAAAACAACAAATGAAATACCCAAGGTCAGACTGTCCTGTTTGCACAACGAGAGTAGGTGTAACCCACCCACCAGATATTTGCGTAGTGCTACCACAGTGTTGAGGTATCACCTGAGAAGTTACAGCTCATTGTAACTAAAGAAACCCTTCTGTGCGTTGATAATCCCATCGCGCAGATGGCCAATTTAAGATCACATTTTTCCTTCCAGATACACCTCATTGAAGCATTATTTGACGTGCACTGTCATACTACTGCTAAGTCATTGTATTAGCAGAATTCAAATAATATTTTCATTTGCAAAATATTTCAAATATGAAGAGCCAAGTTTGATGCTTTATTTCTAGGCTACTATAAAACCCCTAAATCATAAAAATTATCTGAATTCAAGAAAAGCAAAGTAAATTATGGAAAGATCCCAGTCACATTCCCTCTTCTGCATTTGTTCCTTCATTTTTTTGAAAATTGGAATTTACATCACTGAATCCTTCTGCAGCGCCTTTGAAGGAACCTGCTGTGGTCTGAACTGGTCAGCAATTGTGTGCCCTGTGTTATAGATGCTTAATCCAGGCAATGCTGCTGGATTCACATCCAGAATCTGGGAATCCTAAGCAGGATGTCATAGATTGGAAAGATGCCTGTCAGCTATTGGAAGAAGATTCTCCTCCTCCCGTATCTTCACATCTGCAGATTCTCGATAGGCAGAGCAAGAGGTCTGCTTGGACTGTATGTTATAAGCAAGCATGTGTCGTCGCCCTCCCCTTTTTAAAGAAAAGGTAATTTTAGCTAGTTGCCTCTAGGGAAACTGAAGGCAGAGAACCAGAGTGTTCTTTTATGTGTATTATATTAAAATAATGCACTTTTACCTGATGATTTCTGTTAAACACTGTGTTAAGTGATTGTAAAGAGATTTAAATATACTGTAACTTCCTTTGCATATCTAACTTCGGTGAATATATACAAAACGCTCAAATTATTTATGGTTTATCTACTTTAACAAAGTAATGTACAATAGCTAA
>NW_009269733.1:0-1939 GCF_000687185.1 Egretta garzetta
AATGGAAAGGAAATAATGAATACTACTTTTTCAGGATGAATTCATTAACCCTTATAATGCACACAAGATTTAATTGGCCAAGTGCCATATTAGTGACCTGAGTAGCTTTTAATTCCCAGCTGTGAAAACTTTCCTTGTCGGGAACAGATGAAGCTGACCAGATCAATTTTAAACTTGGCTGAGTACAGTGAGGCATCTGGAACCAGGCATCTAAACAAGTGGCTCTATTTTAAAATGTGCTGAGTGTCCGTGATTATTATTGACAAACATGGGGACTGCAATACTCAGCAGCCCTTGCAGTCAAACTCCTTATTTAGGCACCTAGAAGCAGATGTAAGTGGTAATTTTCTGTGCACCTTCCTATATTAATTTCTCCCACATGATGCTGTCTACACAGAAGAAAAGATTTTACAGGTTGCAGTTGTGTAAGACTTCACTTAATCTACAGTAGATGACAGTAACTATCCACCAACACTAAGTCCAGCAACTGATTTTAATTGAAGTATTTGAACTAAAGCTAACTCTTACCAAATTTTGTAGAGATGATGACCTCGATGAGAAAAGAGATATCCTGGGATCTAGTTTCGTGTTCTTATTTAATCTATTATTTTTCTGGGTTTAGTAAAATGGATTACCTTATGATTCTGTGATTCCAATAAACTTCATAGACCAAAAAGGAACAGCAGTGTAGACAAGAAAAAAATGGATATGAAGAATGATAGCAGTTATTATTTTTTTCACATTTGAGCCATAATCAAGGAGTTTGTTAGAGCATTTATCCTCTTTACTCCAACTTACAACTCTGGTCTTGCCTAGCCATAGCTCTTGGTGCTTCTTATGCGGAATGGAATTATGCTTTGATTTTTGGTAAAATGATACACCACAAGTTAAAGACGACTGTCGATTTTACCTTACCTTGCTGACAGCATTAGGACTCTCTTAACATTCTGCTTCAATTTAAATTAAATGCTGTGCAAACTGTTGGTTTGGCCATCAAAAGTTTCATGGTTCTTGCTCAATGGAGGTAATGTTTTTGGAGTGGAGCTTCTTACTCTTGAGAGGGATGGTTGCTCTGGTTAATGTTTTCACCTTATGACCTTGTCTTTACAGGAGCTTTATTGCAGCAACATACAGAAAAAGTAACACCAAAGCAGAAATGCTTTCTTTGCAGCATGAAGCAGAATTTTAGGCTAGTAATTGCTCTTACCAAAACTGATTGTGTTGTAACAGGGGCTACTTGTTAGTTTTCAGAACTATTTTCTCAAGGTTCCGAGGCCAGACAGCTGAGTAATTACACAAAAATTCATTGCTCATCAACAGTGTGTTTCACTTCCATACAATCATTTCAGTTTATATCAAGCAAAATGCTTGTTTTCACACGTGTGTAAGTTATTTGCTACAGCCCCATTAGAAACTGATAACCAGGAGGACAGATATCTGTGGTCGTAAGTGTAAAACTAAAGTAAATCAAAGCTTGCTCCCTGCAATTATTCGGCAACAACTGATTCCAGTGAGTAAAGTTCTTGTTACAGCAAAAATAATGAAATTGGAATACACAAAATCAGTTCAAATCTAGAGCCAGTATAACCCAGAGGATCAATGTTCAGTTTGTAAATGATCCTGATACCATAAAACAAGCCAAGAAAAAGCTGCCTGGTGGGATGAGGTCCTGACTGTCCTTCCCCACTCTCTGCAGTGTCAGCTCAGTTTAACAACACGCATGACTACCCTTTGGGGGTGGTTTTAGGGTGCTGTAGTTTACAGCTCCACTCAGGCAATAGCCTGCTTCTGTACTTTCCAGGTCATATTGGAGAGCATCACTTCTGGAGCATCACTTCTGCACTCCAGCCACAAGGGCATGATGTTCAGAGGTTGCACAATCATTTCCTTTTGTTTTATCTTTTGTACCATGAAAAAAAGATTAACTTGAACATATTGT
>NW_009269734.1:0-1949 GCF_000687185.1 Egretta garzetta
CCCTAAGCACCTCATCTACCCTCCTTTTAAATAACTCCAGGGATGAGGACACTCCTCTGACCTTGTCCTGGAAACATGAAGGTAAGGGAACTTTGGGGTTTCTAAGTTTCAATGGGTGCTACTGGTACTGGAATGCCATTTTGAGACAGGGTTAGATTTTGAGACCTGGGATTCAGCTACAATTCATCTGTCTGTAACTGTATCTGAGAGTCATCTAAGCTCCATTTATAGTTAACAGAGAAAAAAGAGAGGCACTTCCAGGGTGCAATTCATCTCATCTGCTTTAGACATCTATTTATGGATGAGATGACTCATTGCTTAGAAATGTCCATTTATCTTAACTTTGGCAATATCCATGTAACACCTTTCCTAGTTAGTGCTGGAATTAAAAATATTTCATCCATTATGGTTGGAGAGACTGTAAATGTGTAAATGTTACTGTTGGTTTCATTCTGCTTAACCAAAGAGGATTTTACATAAAGACGCTTCCTTTTTTAATTATAAATCATAGCCTTTTAGCACTGCTAACATTTTCTTAAACATTATTTAATTATCATTCATATAACTTTGTTTGAATTATCCCTCTCAATGATGTCTGCTCAGAATTGTTTTAGTAAATGGGCTCTTTCTGAGTAATAAATGTGTTTGAAATGTGTGCATATGTAAGAATTACTAATGAGTACTACACGTTGTCCATCTTTAATAATGTAATTAGATGCTGAGTCCCTGATAGTTGGTTCAGTAATCAGTCTATTTGCTACATGAACACCACTACAGAAATGTTCTTGAGGGTGGTGTAATAGTGTGTGCTTCAATAGAAATTAATGGTATTTTTTTAAGCTGTGATTTATTCTTTTTTCTGTGATAGCATGAGACTTTCCATCATGTTGTGTTCTTGTTTCCTAATCTAGACCAAATTCACCAATGTAAAGCAGATTTGCTATGTATTCTAAGTTTTTTGAAAGATTTTTTTTTACTTCTAAGTATTTCTTTGTCTAAACACATACTCTAAAGCTTGTAACATTTTATTTGTCAGAAGAAGATCCAGATATATTCTATATTTTGCATTCTATTTTCTATTTACACTCCGCACATAATAATGAGTGCCTTTATTTGTCTGCCTCTACATTCCCTCCAAGATAAAGTGTTCAGTATTTCAGCACTCCTAGTTACTCGAATACTTGCACCAACTTTCAGTAGTCCTATTACATTCACTTGCTTTAATAAACAGGCATTTCTAATTTCTTGCTTAATTACTTGTGCTTCTGGCATTGGTTTACATATTATTAAATAATCTATTCTCAGTATGGCCCCTATTGACTTTCATAATACCTGGCATGAAAATTACTGTTGTATAATATTACAACCTCCAGACCCTTTGCTTTTGTTCTGCTATCTCTAAGAGTCAAGTCTGATAAACTTGTAGAAGACTGGTTGTCCTATTTATCTGGAAGCTGCCAGAACCACATTGCCTTCAGTTTTGCTGAGGCTATCTCACGCTGAAGGAACCAGAAGTATATTTTCTGTATATTTTCCTCTTCTGATGTGTTCATCAGTGCCCCTGAAATATTCATATGTATTGCTGTTATTTCTTATAGCATGTATCATTAACTTTCAATCCTTGCCTACTATCCTTGGGATCCTTTCTGGCTTTGCAATGTATTATGCATTTTTTCCTAAAAGGAATGCACCATTCCCTGCTGTGCTACTGAGTTCTGTGTTTACTTGTCTTAGCCTCCAGTCTTACTGAAGAGTTTGTTTCTTTGGCCTGCTAAAGTCCAGCTAAACCTATTGTGCAGGTCCTTAACATCTTTGTAGATTAAGTGGAACTTAATCTGTTCATACTTTGTCATAGTGCAGATCCCTGTTTCTTTTTCCTAGCTAAATTTTTATTTCACTGCAATATGCTGGCATCTTCAAGTACCTGATAGCAAGTGATCCGGATGCCT
>NW_009269735.1:0-1952 GCF_000687185.1 Egretta garzetta
ACTCGGCTTCTGCATTTCTTGCATACCACAATAAAGTTGAACTCATATGCTGAGAGAATTCAAGGATAGTTTTCAATAGCAGGAAGGCAGGGTTTATATAGCTGAAAAAATTAAAGTGCTATGCAGTGCAGAAAATAGTTGTGATGGTATTTAATTTCTTGTAGTGGGATAGCATTTGGAAACAGGGATGGTTTAGAGATGCAGAGTGTTTTGTTAAAGCAATTATATGTTATTATACGAAAATAAATTAAATTTGAAGGCAAGACAATGTAATGTTTTATCCATAAAGAGGTAGTAAGGTACCTGGAAACCACTAGCTTGGCAAATACAATTTCCAAATCTTCTGTTCTTACAGAGACACATAAAGTTTAGTATCATAATTGGTGCTACTTCGGGGAAAAATTTCAGCCGAAATTTAAATTTGCTCCAACTGAACCAACAGAATGCAGAACTGCAAAAATGGGTTTTTTTTGTAGTTAACTTGTAAGATAATAGTATCACTAATAAGTTGGTTTTAAACTGCTTTACAAATGCTAACTACTAAAGGGAGGGTGGCAGGTAAAGGGTGGAAAGAAGTGTGAGTCCTCCTGGGTATGTGTTGCTTCTGTTGTGAACAAGCAATGTTGGATACAATTGTCCAGGCTGTCCTTTGAGCTTTAGGGTTAACTAACAGCTTCTTGTAGTTAGATCCCTACTGTTTCCAAGTTAATTGGTCCATCTCCTCACATTCATACAGAAATCATGCTTCCCTGGAAAGTCAGTTCAAACTACCTGACATCAGACAACATTTTCACAGGGGAAAACACCAAGGCATTTTCTTAAAGATCAAGAGACTATAACCTTAGAGAAGTGGGCCCTAAAAGTATAATCTTGAAAATTTCCTGGCTGTTTGTGTTCCCTTGCGATCAGGTGAAAGAAATAATAATTCTCTGAAGAAGCAAAATGCAGTTCCTGATGGCGGTTTGCATCTGACTGTAAGTCAAAGCTTTAGATAATAGGCTATGGGGTATCTTGAGAGTCTGTCAGTGTGGGGTAGTGAAGGGGTTTCTTACAAGAAAATAAAAAGAAAATAGACTAGAATTCTCAATTAATGTACCAGGAAGGCAGAGAGGAGATTCCTACTTAAAGTTGAGATCATGCAAAGCTCCTTGTGAATGCAGGGCCTAAGTTGTATGGTCAGCAGAGCTTAGATGTAGTATAGAGACACCTGTGGAAAAAATTCAAATATAGCCCTGTTTTTCAACCATAGGAGAGAGTTTATATTTTTGTTTTCAGTTCTTTAATCTAGCAAGCACCTACAGTCCTGATGTCTGTACTTCTAGTCATTATAGAATCCTTATGCTTTTTTTTTTCCTGAACAGTTTATATCTAATATATTTGATTTGTTTATTTCCCACCAGGGAGGTAAAACCACCTTTTTTTCCCCTGAAAGACCATACTAGTTGTGGTGCTACAAGTATTTCCTTTAGGTTTTCTCTTTGATAATCATGGCTGTAAACAACCTTTTTTTTTTCCTGTTTAAATGACTCCATGCCATTTCATGGAGTTATTGCTATATTGTCACAGTTTTAGCTGTTATTTTTAAATTCAGAGGAAATCTGTGGGACCAATGATAATACAGAGATTTTCTCAAAAGGTACCTAGAAGAATATGGTCTAATAGAAATCCTTGTCAGTTTAAGAGCTATGAAAAATGTAGTCTGACTTACTGGATAGTCAAAGAAAAATATAGAAAGTGACCAGGAGAAGAATGAGGGATTGCAGTCTCCCTCTTTGTGATTTTCTCTGTGCCCATCTTGATGTAGCTTGCAATTTCATGCTAAAGATTTGTAGTTAACACTGGAACTTTTCTCAGACATAAGGGAATTCCAGCAATGTTCCACAGTAGAGCAGAAGAGAAATACGACAAAATGACTCTAAATTAAATCCATTCTCTTTTTTTGGCTGAGTCAA
>NW_009269736.1:0-1956 GCF_000687185.1 Egretta garzetta
TCTTCTCTTTTCTGTCCCATTGAATTCCATTGAAATCCATTGTATTCCAGTTGTCAGTTTACTGCTTTGAAAATGAGCATTGAGGGGAAATGAGACTCACCTATGACCTGTTGATATATGGATAATTTCTTCAGGAGATTTCTGAGATGGAAGCCACCATTTTCACACACAGTGAGAAATCCAGTGCTGTTCATTATTCAAGTCATCTGAAGCAGAGATTCAGTTAGAGCCTTGCCCGTCAGTGCCTGGGTCTTGCCGAGTCGCACGGTCAGGTTTTGCCCCTCTTAAAGCTGCTTGTGTGAGAAGTGGGAGTGACAGTCACCTGCACCTGATCTGTCTCTGTTCCCCTCAGCAGTTATTACACCAGAGATTAACTTGGGCTGGAGAAAAACTTTGTCACCTGAAGCACAGCAGCTGTTGCTGGCTACCTTCTTTTTGAACTCCTGGAGAAGCGCTTCTGAAATTTCATCTCAAATCAACAGTTTTTATTCTGTTTCACTGTCCAATGCAAGACACTGAGCAAAATCTTTCTTCATAACATGCCTTAACTGGGAGGAAGAGATGGAAGAGTTATGGCCTCTGAGACACAAACATGTGCCATGGCAAAGCAAGTGAATGCCACAGAATTCTGTCTAAATCTCCATACCTTCCCCACAACAATGAAGACAAATAATTTTCACAGACATCAACAAACCCAAAGAGAGTTCCTATTAGCTCATCACTTTGAAACAGCTCAACTGTCCTCTCCTTTCTTTCTCTCTTTGAGTTCAGAACTTTCCCATTACCCTGAAGGAAGAGAGGACAGAGTCAATGACAGCTATAGGAAATCTGCCTGTATTCTGTTAACTAGCAGACTCTGACAGCAACGTCCCTGAAGAGCGAGGTGTAAGTCCTACTTTGCGCCAGTAGTCTCTCTCACATCAGGAATCCAGCCAGGGGCTTTTCTCAAAGAACAACAATGATTTCTCTTGACTGTAGAATCGGGACCTTGCTCTTTGCCAGCCCCAGCTCAGAGTGATCACCAAGCTAGTTTGCTCTTCAAAGTCCAGTTTTGCCTTGCAAGCATAGCAACAGCCAAGTTGATTTACACAGAGGTCTTGGAAGAAATCCTTTCAAATCTGGAATGACTACAAGCCACATGCAAAGCTCTCATTGATTTCAAAGGTAGGAAAGGTTTCAGGAAAGGGTGTTGATGCAATGATTTTTGTTAAGTGTTCTTCTGGGCTGTAGAGAACAGGAGAGCTTTACGGCTGTATAAATATCCGAGTTGCTCAGTAACTGAGGGAGCTTGACATACGGAGACATGAGCCCCATTTGAAAATCTAGTCCTTGATACAATTTGGCTTGTGTAAGTGAAGTTTGCATCAAGAACCAAAGAAATGTATGGAGAACATAGGGTTCCATTATAGTTCTTAGTTCTTCCAACTGTAGTTACTAATTAGAAATACTTTGTTCTGTCTTAAGGGCTTAAACAAGAACCCGGTAGTTGCCAGGTGGCAGTGACATTGCTCCACAAAGACTCTTCTGTGAATGGGAGGTCGGGGGAGAACAGTCTATGATGCTCGATTCAGTTGGTCTTGTTCCAGTCAGCACAAAAGGCAATTCGTCCAAAGCCATGAGGCCAAAACCGGTCAGACAAGGTGAAGTTGAAGATTTGGATCCTGACTACTACGTTCTTGACCCTGAGACACTTGTGCTGCTGCAGGAAAAGGGTTCTTAAGTCAAGCACAAGAAAGTCCAAGATTTCCTACTCACATTTAAGTTTTGAAATCCCGGCCAAAATCAACTTGCAGGAGCTGTGGGCAGGGCTGCTAGTTAAAAGCATCTCTGCAGAGGCTTGGTAAAATGCTTGGCCATGTAAGGATAAATAAGTGATAAATTGAGTGATAAATTAAAATCCATCTCAAATCATGTTTTTGAACTCTTAGCAAGGAGATAAGATATTGCAGCAAATGG
>NW_009269737.1:0-1959 GCF_000687185.1 Egretta garzetta
CCCCCCACCTCCTCTCCATCTGTCTCTTTACTCTCTTACTTTTTTTTGACTGTAGTAATCAACGTAAGGCATACAAGCACTAAGCATTTCTGCTACCCAATTATTTACCAATGAGCCTAGCTGTGGAATAAAAGTCTGTCCTTACCCACGGACTTTGGGTGTTGCGTATATCCTATTCCAACCAAGAGAATCAGCAAATCTGAATTACTTCTCCCTCCTTCTCTGGCGGGATGCAACACCCACCTCACAGATGATGGGTGATGCAACAGATGGCAAACAAGTACTTCATATCTAACTTCTACTTCATATCTAACTTCAAGGCCTGTTCTTGGGACAAAGGACCTGAGATTGAGAAACTGGGGCTCTAAGGGCCCTAAACGCAGCGGTAGATCGATCAAGGTAAGAGCATGTTACCGACAAGGATGTTGCCGAATTTCCCAGACTTGAGCGGCAGTGTTATGGGAGTGGGTGAAAGGCGGGAGTGGAGGAAAGGGAATGGGAGGAGTTAAAGCTGGAAGCCTACCATTTTCTCCAAATTCACCACTCCAGATGAGGACTTCCTCACAGCCCAATTCGTGGAGGTAACGACAATTCAAGCTGATGAACTCAAACTCCTTCTTTTGCACAAGACCCTGCTGATTCTCTCAACCGCTGTCACCTTCCACCAAGCCGTTGCCAGGCATCTTATTTGCACAGCAGGACAGATGAGCTAACTAACTGGAAGAGCCAGCTCACCTTACCGAGGAGGCCAGAAGCCACACAATGCGTCCAACAACCATGCAGCACCAGTGCTAAACCAGGACATTTTATAAACTCCACTCACCATGATGCAGATCTCACTAACTTCCCTTGGGAAGAGATGTTGATAAGGTCCCCAAGGCAGCACCACCCCTCTGGAGAACCCCTGATTCTGGTTCCTAAGAAATACAGGCGTTAATGTTGTGTGGAAAACACTCATTGGACTCCCTATATTCTGGGTTTGCTGGTCTTTGACTTTAAAGCGTAAGAATGGTTTGGGGTTTTTTCCCCCAGAAGGCACGGAGTTGTGCAGAAGGGGAGGAAAATCAACACTAATTGTCAGGAAGCTGACGCTAAAGTTGACACAGGCCAATCAGTCTGGGTGGTTTTTTGTGGGAGTTGTAAGGGCGTCCCAAAATCCAGTGCTATTTCTCAGATTGGGATGCAGTACTCATCCTGCACACATAGTTGATGAAGTTGCTTTGAAACGCTGATGTTTCACAGACCTGATGTCAAAGATGATCGCCGGCAACGGACTACCCTAGGCAACCCTCACCTGCACCTCCCTCTGTTAAGCTTTGGATGTAATGAAACGGCATTTGGAACGTTGCCTTGAAAAGAACAGCCGTCCCCATTGCATCTCTCGCACAACATCAACAACCTAGTGAGTGTCACCCCTTTAGCACTGGAGACATGTTTGATACCATATACCATTCCTGCCTACACTCACCATTTGCACAGACAGCAATTTCTCTTCACGTAACTGTACTGCTGTTACCTTGGAGAATCTGTGCTGGGAGAACGGCACTACTGCTCTTCATAGTTTTAAAGCTGAGTAACATCTTGAACTAGTTTTAAAGCTGAGTCACACTTGCACACTTGCAGGACAAAGTTATCATATCCCTGCCTAGGCTGAGCCTATGGTACCAGTAAAGAGCCTCTTCCCCTCAGCCTGTTTCAAGACAACCAAATTCTATCCTTAAAAAAACTTCTGTAGAGCGATTACCTATTTCATACATCTTGAGTGTGTACAGGCTGCAGAAGACAACAGCAATGAGTGTCAGAAAAAACCCCACCTCTTTCTATTCCACGGAAGGAAGAAGGAAGAAGGAAGCACACACTTGAGAGAGCTTTCCAAGGAACCGGGAGCTGCCCAGCTATATTCACCATTTCCAAATAAGAGGAAAGTCCCAGCAGAGGGGGAAACTGCCTGCAGGAGAT
>NW_009269738.1:0-1968 GCF_000687185.1 Egretta garzetta
TTTTTTTTTATTTTCAAGCTGGTTCTCACTTATGCATCTTATTATAGATTTTAGTTTGATATATGAATAACAAATATTAATTTTCATCTTGCCTTCTGAAGAGGAAATATAGATATATTATGATGGAAGTAATAATACAGAAGTCTCATCTTGAACAGGTATTTTACATTGGCTTGAATTACTAGTTAAAAGATATAAGGGAATCAACTTCCTTAAGCACATGACAGAGGATTTTAGGATGTATATCCACTATGTGTAGATATGAAGACAATGGAATTATAAATTTTTAAAATTATAAATGAAAAGACAATGGCCTATTTCTCACTCTGCAAGGAAGATTTTGGATAAGAAGAGTACAATCTCTCTTCTGCTATTCAAGCTTACATGTGTAATTCCAGTAAGTGAAGTGATTATTTAATCTTCTATATTTTCTTTTCTGTCCCACACTAGTGAACACAGGTTCTGTATTTTTGCTGATGTTTTATTTGCAATCACCTCTAAATGTGTTACAATACTCTGACTCTATGTATAATGTGAGGGAAATTACGACGATGATGACTGTGAGTTTGACCAGTATCCAACAGTGTTCTGGACATCATGATCTACTGTGAAGTTTTCTTTAACAAAGTTTTGTTAAGGTAGAAAAAATGTACATACCTAAAAAGCACCAAGGCCTTAACTTTTTTTATTCTTTCTTTATGCTCTCATCAAGTTCTTGTACATTGTCTTTTAATTTATAATGTAAAATTGTACTGAGTCTCATTCCATTGCTTTGACTGTTGACTATATCTTGTCATGTGATATCCTCACCACTGCAGCTTTATCATCTGAGTTTATAACTATGCCACATACTACCTTTCTAGACTCCTCTTCCATCTGTTCATGCACAGATCCAAATGTTCAGTTCTTTTTTATCTAGTCATGCAAGAGTTATGCTTGTACAAATTGGAAGGTTCACTAAGAAAGGTGTTTAAACAGTTTGGGTAACTACACCTAACTTCACAAATGGCCTACAGAAGATGTACTTCAGAAGATGTATGTAATTTTTGCACATCACATCTGCATTACATTTTGAATTGCCCCAAATGTCCAATTGTGTATCTTCATCCTACTGATCTTAACATGAGCTTGATATTTAAGGGCTGGGTTGGAAGAAAATTATTTTGATATGATGTCTTTCAAGCACAGAAGTTTTACAATTCAGGATGTCCATGCAATAATGAAAGTCAAGGATGAATCTTGGAGACTGCTTGTTCTGGTTGGGCAGCTGGAATTTTTTATGATTTCATATATTTTTCTCATTAAAAACCAGAATTTTGAGTAATTTTATCATTGCATCAATATGTAATCTAGTTGTTTGCAACAATGATATGTTTATGACTCTAATTGTCTTTAAGTTCTGCACTAATTCCTCTTCCATACCGTGATTTTTACCAGTTTTGGTATTCTGAAATTCCCATTTTTTCTCGTACACAGTATAACAATTCTTTTACTCTGTGGATCTTAATCAATGTATTCAATTTAAAATTTAGTACTTTACCCAGTGCTCATTATACCATGCAGTTACAGCCTTAACAAAGCATTAGTGCTGTTGTTTTTCTCATCAAATTTTCCTAAAGGCATTTTAGAACCCATGTATTCCTTTCTGTTGTCACTTCATTGCAATACAAAAGAGACTTTACCCTTCTATAGTTTTTCTTTCTAACTTGCTCTATGGGTTCTTGTTAATTCCCCAAAATGTTCTAATCCCTTTCAGTCCTATGGTGTGTAATTCACAATTTTCTCAGAATGACATTTCTGTAGCAATCAAATTCTTCATATGTAGACCTGAAGAAAAGTCATACTAAGGTCAAACATGCTTATCTCTGTTTTGTCTTGTTGGCAAATGACCTCAGAGAATAAGATATTTTAAAATAATCCAATAGTAAATAGAGCTCATAGAATAGTTTGGGTTGGAAGGGCCCTTTA
>NW_009269739.1:0-1970 GCF_000687185.1 Egretta garzetta
TCAGAGAGGCAGGTAAGGGAAAGCCAAACCAGCCGGGTTTGCATTAGAAGCCTCTGGCCCCTTCAAGCCAGCAATCATTTGCAAATGGAAAGATAAAAAGATGAAAAATATGAACACAGAAGGTGTAGCAGCCCATGTGGATATGCAGAGAAAGTCAAGTTGTAGAAGGAGGAGGCATCCTGAGGCTTTTTGCATGCTTGAGGCTGGAGAGCTGTGTTAACTCTTGGCTGCCCTGAAAAGGATGCATTTAGAGATAAAACCATTTCATTTTAGAGGCATTAAGTCTTTTGCCACACTGGTGCTCAGGGCAGACCAGACTGTGGCCCTTGGTCTATGCACACTAGCAAGAGCAGGTGAAGGCGGCATCTCCACAAGCCTTGCAGGCAGAAGGTGGATGACTCCTTGCCTCCCCGCTCTGCCTCCTGTAACGATGTAAAGAGTGGGAGGCAGAACGACCTACTTGTGTCATGCCCTGGAGTGCCTCTTTCTGCTCCAGTCAAGGCATCTCCAGACGCTGCTCTACCCAAGGCTCCCGTTCTGTCTATTTACGCTGTCTAGAAGGGTTGCGTTGCTTCCCTCTTCCACCCCCTCCTGTTCCCCACCCATCCCCTTGGCTCACCTGGAGCTTGGAGGGCTGCAAAGGCACTCTGAGAGATGCAATGGGAACAGCCAGCAGCAGCTGGACTGCTTGCAACCCCTGGTTTTGCCATGGGTGGAGGTGTGGTGGCATCCCTTGATGTTGTGCTGCCCATCGGCTCCCCGTGAAACAGGGAGCCAAGTGCCCCCCTTGATCATGGATGTAAATCCACTGGTATGATTAATCCTCCAGATTTAGGGCAGGTTTACTGAAATCATCCTCTCCCCACAAGGAAGGATAGGAGGAGCTGGGGTTTTGGGGATAGGGCTCTTTTTTTTTTGGTGGGGTTATTTATTTATTTATTTGCCTGCTTAGCCAAAAATATATGAGGGGTGAGCTTTTCAAAAGCTCTCACAATCAGCCATACTCTGCTCCTTCATTGATTTTGGAGGTATAACCGCTGTTGACTTTGATGGGAGATAGCCCAGCGCTGAACTGCTTTGGAAAATCCAGCCCTAAAAGCATAAATTCCATTAATCTTTTTTTTAAAGATTTTTATAAAAACTATTGCCACGCACATCATTATGGGCTTTCTGCACAGCTCCCTCAAAGCCAAAGACATTTTCATGGCATCCTTGGAGGCAGTCATAAAGAACCTACTGTCTGCGTTATTGAGCTCTTGTAGATATTTCTTTGTCTTTTACTTGCAGCTGTAGCCTAACAGTTGTGACAGATTTCATTTAAGGTCCTTTATTTACAACTATGATGTGGTCTCATTTAATCAGCCCTGTCCATCCTGCTTTGCACATTATATGTGGCTAACTGTACTCTGGATGGTTTCCTGGTCTGCTGCTGAGAAGAGGACAGGAGACACAAGGAGCAAAACCTCAAATTAGACAGCTGATGACATTTTCCCTCTCCATGGTTGAATAGTGGGTGTCGCATCGTCTTCCCCGCTGTTGAGTTTTCCCTGGACACTCAGACAGAAATTGCTGAGCAGACTGCAAGGGTGGGTGGACCCCGTCAGAGCAAGATGTAGTCTTGAGTGCTACTGCTGAGCACATCTCTCTGGAACTGGCACCTCTCCTGTTCCTCTTCTGCTAGTCAAAGTGACGAAAGATGGTGGGATGCCACGGACTGACCTGCAGTGGGCATCTCCCGCAATGGGTGAGCAACCTTCCCTTGGTCATCCAGGATCTGAGTAGTGAACACCACCTTCTGAACATGAAACACCTGCAGTCGGACAATGTCCTGGAACATGTTCTGGCGCTGTGGTGGCATCTCGCCCCTGCCTGTACGGGAAGCCAGGTCTGGCCAGTGTGAAGCACAGACCACTTGGATTACCTGGCATTCTCCTGAACCTGGTGTCCAGGTAATGCAGGATGGCCAAGTT
>NW_009269740.1:0-1936 GCF_000687185.1 Egretta garzetta
AAAAAAAAAAAAAAAAAAAAAAAGAAAAAGTTTGAGACAGCTTCTGTCCTGACATTTGAAAAGTTATCCTTAGGAGAGCTTGTTGGACCAGCCGTCCTTTCTTTGATACAGAGGCTGGTGGATTTTTTGTTTATCAGGAGTGGCTATTTTAAATTACTTCCATGACAAACTTCTTTCCCCTTCCGTCCTTTTCTGCAGGGAGACATCCAGACTTTGTTAAAACAGCAAAAGAGGATACTTGGAGAAAATTCTGAGTGCAGTTTCAGCCTTTTCATAGCAATCTTTTCTGTCTCCCTCTTGCTTCCAGCTCCCTGCTGGCTCATGCTGCTGGACATACAGCTTGGACTTCACTGTCCAACAGAAGGGACGGTTTCTGTGCAGAGCTGGTGCGCTGGATGCTTGCAAGGTTAACAGCTCTTGTTACAAAGGGATATTCAAATACATTTCATTTTGTCGAGGTCTCTGAATTCACAGTATTTCCTCTGCTTGAAGCACTATCAGCTGATAAATCCCTGGTCTCCTACCCAGCCCTCTTCCCTGCCGCCTTCCCTGACACATTGACTTCCATGGTGGATGAGTCCAGGAGAAAGGCTCAATGAAAGCAAGGCATTTCAAACCAGTCTGGTTTATGCTCAGCCTTACTTTCAAAGGACTTTGCAGTTCATGTCTACTGAAGTGTCAGAAGGAGAATGTTTTCCCAGGAGAACACAGGAGGAAGGAAAGCTTTGCATGGGGCACCAACAAATCAGGTGTTTTCACACAGCTGCAATGGGAACTGGCACCACAGCATACATACAGGCAGTTTCCAGTAAATAGCTGCCTGGTTTTACAGTCAGGAAGCAGTGTGGCACACAAAATTTTGAACAACGGTGGGAAATAATAAAAATAGTAGTCATTTACCCAGACAGACAGAAAACAACAAATTGGTTTACTTGCCCAGTAGTTGAAGCTTTTGTGTTGGCTAGGAAAGGGTGAGTTTTACATCCCTGAGCTGATTTTGAATATGTGTTTTGAATGTGTCTAGAAGGGAAAACAAAAGCAAAGACTGAGAAAGCCTCACCCATGACTAAACAGTTTTTACCAGTATGGGCATTTTTCCCAATAAGACAGAATTAGGGCAAGCTCCTCACCTTGGATCAGGCTGAGGGAAACACTGTAAAACTAATTTGTCATCATTTTAAGGGGACCTGTTACTTCCCGTGCCACCAGATATGACAGTATGTATAGTCACATGCAGACCAGAGGTCTTCCTTTTGCTACCAGCATGCTGTTAAACACGCTCTGCAACATGTCTGTGAGAAGCAGAAGGACAGGGGGGAAGTCACCTCCATGGCAGGCAGTGCTGCTGTCCTGGCTGTTGAGCAGCCTGGTGTGGTGGGGAGACTGGGGGAAGCATCACCGCAGAGTGTAGGCACGTACTCAGGTATCAAGCAGATGAACACCACATTTGGGGATTTTGCAGGTGCCTACCAGCTAGGCATAGTCTTGCGTTTCACTTAATCTTGTGGTTTTTCTGCTCGGTTTGCTCAGTCTGCTTGCTCAGCAAAACCAAAAGGCAATTGCTCAGGTAACCTTGTTATTACATATAGTTGGTGTTTTATGAGTGTAATGAGTGGAACTACCACACCTTGCTAAATTTAATGTCAGAGGTAGAACAGGACTTTGGAGGAACTTGGAGGGCAGAAGCTGTGGGATGGGTGGATGGGATTATAGCTGCCCCTTTTCACTAAGATTAACGTGAACATTTTCTAAAGCATTAGTTCTACAGGGTGGAAGTGCTGAGTTAATTAATTGCATGTAATACTTTGTATAAATATTATTCACTTGTTTAGACAAGGAAACAGAAAATTGACCTCATATCCTAGTCACTAAACCTTTGAAGCTGGGTAGGAGAGTATTCCACATTCACAGATTTATTATATAAAGTATATATTAT
>NW_009269741.1:0-1980 GCF_000687185.1 Egretta garzetta
GAGTGCGTGTCCCTTTTCCTGATGGGAAGGGGTGCTGAAAGCAGGGGGGCCTGGCCAGAGGGGGATCCTTGGAGCAGACCAGGATCAGGCTCCTTCTTGGGAGTCTCCCGGGGCTTTTCTTGCCTGTGCCATGTGGCCCCGTGCTGTTGCGCTGCCCAGCTTGTTTTTGGCGTGGGGGAAGCTTGTGCATCCAGCATGTTCCTCGGGAATGCGGGAATGCGGTAACCCCATTCCTTGGGAATACAATTTGAGCTATGACATAATCCCTGGAGCAAGTGAGGAGCCATTAGCAGCTTCTTCCTTACCGCAGTTGGTGGAGCAGAGCTGTGCGTCTTGGGATTCTGCTCATTCCTGGGTATTTTCTCATGCTCCCAACACTAACAGGTGGCACCCTTCACAGGGGAACGGGTGGGGGTGAATTATGTTTTAAATCATTCAACACCTCGGCATGGCTTCCCCTGTTTGTCTGAATTATAGCGTTGACCTCCAGAATTCATTATGAGTATGCCCTTAATGTCAGCTCAAACTTGAGACCGGAGTGCAACAGGAGAACCCCATCCCGGAGCATGACCTTACCTGCGTCCCATCAGCTGTCCGAAAGGTCTCGTCTTGACTCCCTCCGGGAAAGAGAGAATTGGAGTAAACGTGAATGAGAAGGAAAAGGAGCTTGAGATGATCCCAGCTAGAATTACAACTGGGTCGCAAGTGTTTAAAAACATTTATGGAGAAGAAGGTCCGGGACCACGTGCGGCATGCTCTGCAATGATGGGGTAGGGTTCAACGCGTTTACGTGCCAGTCTCCAAGCTGTCCTGCAACTCCCTAAACGCCTGTTAGGGTGTGGGTCCGATGGTCTGTGCTTGCCTGTTCTCTGTGCCCCCGTGGGTGAGCATCACTGCTTTTCCTTTGAAAAATCAGGCTAAAAATTAATTACTTCAATTAGAGATGTTAGGGGAGGATCTCAAAGCACTTCACGGGGAGAGCTGTTGGGTTGAAAGCGAGCGGAGAAGGGTTGTGGGGAGCAACACTGGTATTTTCCTTTTTAACGTGGAATTAGGGAACGGTTTACGTAGTCAAAACACTGCTCTTCTCAGCTGTCCCTGCTGCCAGCAAGTCTTGCCAGAGATGGGATTTTCTCTAAATTTCCCTCTCTGAAAGCAAATTCACATTTAAACCCTGAGGATCTGTGTGCTCATCACCCAGTTCCTGAAGGTTTGTTGGTTACTTCCACGGCACCAGACGAGATTTAGCTGGTTCTTCTGAAGTTTAACGCTAAACCTCTTGGCCGGTGGGTCCCAGGTCTCTGCCCAGAGAGCAGCAAGTTGCTTGGGAAATGCCCATGGGAAGTAAAGAGCTTCAAATGAAGGCCAGGGGGATGAATAAGGCAGGGATGGGTGCCTGCGGGGTGCTGCCCTGAGTGGTACCCTGCTGGCGGAGCATCACTTGGAGCCGAGATAGATAACGGGAGATGGAAAGCGGCAGCACCTCTGCTAATACTCCCTTGCTATCTCTCGGAGAGCTGCCTCGGCGGGTGAAAGGAGGGGGAATGGATTAAAAAATAGGTAATTAGTGTGGATAGAGCTCTGCTGTAGGCTCCAGCGTGCATTAATTAGTTGTCCTCGCAATTGTTGCATTGTTAGGCGAAATAAACTCATTAAAAGCTCTTTGTTTTGTGTTTGTTTGGCACCTACCGTGATGGGATCCTGGACAATGAGCGCAATTCCTCTGCGCGCCGGCGTTGCGGGCAGAAAGCACCCGGTGAGGGAAGGCAGATGGGACTGCTCAGCGGCTGCCAGCAGCCTGGGTGATCCCATCGAAGCAATTCCACTGTAAAGTAGATCTAGAAACCGTGCTGCCAGGACCACCGTGACTTTTTTTTTTTTTTTTTCTCTTTTTACTGGGTTGCAAGGCCTTTTCAAACCAGGGCGTTACATGTGGGAAGACAGAACCAGCTAGAGGATGCTGCCTCCTGTTCCTCACCT
>NW_009269742.1:0-1974 GCF_000687185.1 Egretta garzetta
TGCAGGTCAGGAGAGAGGAGAGAGCTCTTACCGCAGGGACCTCAGGTCAGCTGCAGGCTGCCCCAGCAGCACCTGAAAGGGAAAGATTCTCAGTCCGAGTCCCCGAGGTGCCAGGGCTTTCCTGAGCTGGCGGCTCCAGGAAGGCATGGCGGAAGCTGCTGTTGATTCTCTGGGTCACTGCCTGGAGCTGGAGGGGACTGGGCAATTTACCCACCCACTGCCAGCAGTGCTCCTCTGTGGGGCTTTCCTGTCCCACAACAGCAGGCACTGACCTGTGGCGCACCCTTTGCCCACAGCGTCCACATCAGCATCAAGGTCCCACAGCAGGCACCAGCTGTAATTCACATCACCGAGAGAGTTATTTTATTAGGGTTTCTAATGATCCCTGTAGTCACATCTATCTCCTCCCACATCAGGGTGGCAAGAGGTTAGCTAAGGACATGCGGAAGGGGTGCAGAGCGAGGTTGCAGCTCCAAGTGGGCACTCCCTCACTGGGCCTCAAGGCTCTTCACAGCCCAGGTTTCTGGGCACGCTTGGCACCCCACAGCTACGCCCCATTTCCCCTCCCTGCTGAGGTGAGCACCAACACAAAGCTCCACAGGCTGTGCACTCATTTCCTCTGTTGGCTCTGTGGCCAGGTGGCCTCTGCATATAGTGAGCATCTCGGGAGCAACCTGAGATGCAGACATGGGAGGTTGGAAGGGCGCCACCAGCGCCTCTCATGCTGAAGCTCGCACTCTGTGCCTCCACGCCTCCACTCACAGCAGGCGAATACTCACCGAGAGCACTTAGGCTCATCACAAAGAGGATCGTGAGCATCTTATTTTTCAAGGTGGTGATCCCTTTCCTGAAAAAGAGGGAGTCCTGGTGTTAGCAGCGCTCAAGGACAGAGCCCCTGCACATGGGGGATTTCTTTTCACAAACCCAGGGGCAGCAGTTTTGGAGGAGCCAGGGTCTCATGGTGGGGAGCACCACCAGCCTCCCCCTGCTCACCCTGACCCACCGGCACCCCTTGTCTCTGCGTCCATACCGGACAAGTGTTGTACTCACACGGTGGCGACGCCTGGGCTGAGGCACCTCTGGAGGAAGACCGCAGCCACTGTCACCGTCAAGCCCGACCCTGGGCAAAGAAACCGAAGAAAAGCCTGAGGACCCTTCTGGAGGACACGGGTCCAGGGCATGCCAGATCCCTGCAGGGAGGTGGGCGCTGGTCCTACGCACCCCCTCCCTGGGGCAGAGGCAGGGCTGCGGTTATGCCCTACAGAGGGGTGCAGCTGGCAGCGGGCTCAGAGCGACGGGCAGGGTCCCATCAGGCAGGGCACTGATGGCATGTCTGGGGATGGAGGGTGGCAAGAGTCCTGGGGTACCCCATAGTTACTACAGTGTCTCACAAAGACACGGACATGGTAGCCAGCTCTGTCGTCTGGTTCTAAAGGGATGTGGGGCCCAGCCAAGCCAGGCAGGCTTGGCGCAAACGTGGGGTGAAAGGCAGCTCTGAGCTTACCCTCATTTTCTGCAGCACTGCAGCGTGTAGTCCCTTGCCCGCTGTTGTCCTGGGCCTCCTGAGATCTTGCTGGGCTGCTTCTGGCTCCGCTTGTTGACAGTGCAGCCACTTGTGCTCTTTGAGGAGCCTTTTTTCTCATCCTGGTGAGAAATGAAGTTCTTCCGCAAGCTTACGTGCTCTCCTTCAGCTGCAGCAGTGTTGCCTGTCCAGGCAGGTCTTCTGGAGATGTGCGGGAGGAGAGTGTGTGCAACAGGTACACATCCACCAGCACACTGCAGGCTCCTCCCAGGCCCACAGCTTATGGCCCACAGTGCCTGACCTCACAGAGGCCTACCCCCACTGTCTGAGGGCACGGCTGTGACATCACAGACAAGGTGCCCTGAGGGCACTGGGCATCTGCTGTGGCAACACAGGGGCACAGGAGGTATCAAACATAGACCCCTGCCTTCCTCCTGCCTGGGCAGGGGCAT
>NW_009269743.1:0-1977 GCF_000687185.1 Egretta garzetta
TTTTTTTTTCATTTGCTGCTCTTGGAATTGCTAGTTTTACAAACATTTGTACAGATATAGGACTTCTAGATCTGCTTAAGCAAATACTTTCCTTTTTTATTTCCACTATATATGTAAGGGGATAAGTAGGTTAGTATTTATGAGATTCATTAAAACCTTCCATTTCAAAGGCTCTTTTTCATTAGATGTCTTAATCCAATTCTTTTTATTGGATTGGGAAGTGAAAATAAATTCTCTTGAGCACAAGTAATAAAAGGCAAAATTAAGCCTGGTACACAGACAACTCAAGCTAATAATCTAGAACCAGCAGAATCAGTCTGAAAACCTGATTTGTCTCGAGCAGCTGTACCAGCGGCCCGGAGTGCTGTCTGCTCTGTAGTTGCTACCAGGGACATGTGAAGTCAAAGGCGCTGTGTTGAAATTTCCGATCTCTTCAGACTGAGCTTCTCTTTTGGTTTTGAGATATTCTCTCCCTCGTTGAATTTTGATTTCCCCGAGGTGTTCTTGAGATATGCATCTGTCTCTTTCCCGCAATATGTCAATATCTTAATATTTCTTTCAAGACATTGCAGATATAGATCGTCTTTGTTCTGCTCAAACTCATTTTTGTCTTCTGGCATTTTTAGTTTCCTTGTTTTAAATGCAGGATTTTATTCACTTCTCCTTCTTGTGGTAGAAATAGTTTAAGGTAAGAAAACGGCTCTATTCAAGCAGTTATCAGCAAGTTTTAAATATTTTTAATAAATATTGGTAGAAAATGCTGCATTCTGAATCGGGAATGGAAGAGGAAAATGCTGGCATATGCCTCCCTTGACACGCTTTCACTGAAGCAAATTCTATGTCTTACTTAATATTAACAGCCTGGAGGAAAATAAGCAATTTATGTGTTTATTCTCTTCTCTGACCTCTCTTCAGCTGAGATCAGATCAGATGACCAATAGTCAATCAAGTTAATGGAATGATACATAGAAAGACACTGTCGTTGTCCAGAAAAGAAAGCAAGACCAGTTACCTCCTGAGCTCGTATTACGACTTTCCTTCAAGGAAGGGCAGTAGAGTTAGGGACCATTTGCACAAGTTGGACAGAGAGAACCTAAAGGAATGCATCTGAGGGTGTCAAGAGAATTGGCTGACATCATTACAAAGTCTACCTATCATCTTTGAAAACCTGTGGAGATCAGGGGAAGTCCCAGATGACTGGAAAAGGGTAAATGTTTGCCCATCTATGAAAAAAGCAAAAAAGAGCTACTGAGAAACCACAGATCAGTCAGCCGCATTTCAGTCTCTGGCATAACTGTGAAACAAGTCATTATGGAAGTTATTTCCAGGCACATGAAGGACAAAAAGACACCTGGAAGAAACCACTAGGGAGTCATTAAGGGAAGATTGTGCCTTTACCAACCAAAATGCTTCTATATTGACACAAATTGCTCATGGACAAGACAGGAGCTGTGAACCTCATTTACCTTGACTGTAGCAAGGCATTTGGCCTGATCTTTCACAACGTCCTTGTTGGCAAGCTGGTAATCTCCTGAGCTCAAGGGCTAGTGGTTAATGGCTCAGAGTCAAATGGACAGCTAACGAATGGAGCAGTTCTTCAGGAGTCAGTACTGGTACCTGAAAACATTCAGTAATACTTGGATAATACTCAGTATCCTGTCAGGATGAGAGGATTAAATGCCCTCTGACCAAGTTTTTGGATGACACCATACTGAGAGGAGAGGTAGGTGTGCCGGAGGGAAAAGCAACCATTTAGAGAGACCTTGACAGGGTGGAAGACTGCCCAACAAGAGCTGCAAGAGGCTGAACAACGATAAGGGTAAAATCCTGCACCTGGGATTGATACAGCAGTACGACCAGCCAAAGCCTGACTGCCTGCAGATCAGCTGTCGTGGAAAGACTCTGGAGGTCCTTTGCAAACCCCTTGCCTGACAGTGAGCTGAGCACGAGCCAGCAACAAGGCCCAACAGCACCCTG
>NW_009269744.1:0-1982 GCF_000687185.1 Egretta garzetta
AGTTGCTAAAATATAAATATTTGAATTGTACAGCAACTAGTAAAAGCCACAGGATTCAAATCCTGCTTCCAGTGCTAGCTACTGGAAATAGCTCCCATGGAGTTCGATTTTTATTGCTCTTATTAACACAATATCAATTAATTTGATTATTTAAACACAATATTAGTTCAAGAGCTACCATAGACTCTGGGAAAGACAGGGCCTATCAATTATTGTTCTCATATTATAAGACTGTCCTCAAGGCCTACTACTGACTAAAAGCCTGCATGATACTGCTTAGCTAATGGCTATTGCATTGAAAGCCTGGAAGGAAAAGTTGTATGAGCAGCTCCCTTCTCCTTATGCCTTTAAATATTACCAGCTCAGGCCACACTCCTCTGCCCAACTCTTCTATGGCCTTCCACAGTGTTACTAGCTTATTACACCACAGCAGTTTAATACCATCCTTCTGAGAGTCTCAGTTCTTAGAATCATGAAATTACTGAAAGTCTCCATCTTCTTAAAATTTTCCTTCCTATAGAGTTGAAGAAAAAAGCATAATGAAAAAGACCCTACATACTTAATTCCTAAAAAGCAAATGAAAAATTCTAGCTTTGCTTGTTTTTTAAATCTCATGGCTTTGGGGAGGAATGAGTGGGAATACTACTGAATTTCCAGGATATGAAGTTGGCGATACTGCCACTTTCACTTTACTTTAGTGTTTCATACTAAACTCCTCACACACATTTAGAAAATGAAAAAGCTGTTTGAAAAGAGAAAATAATATCCTTTGCAGCCAGATCCCAAACTTCTGAAATAAAAAAGACATAATATTGCAAACTAATTACTGCATTCTGATATCACAATCTGACTAGTTAGCAGCTTAAAATATGACATTATTGTAAATAAATGCATAAAAATGTCATCTGAGAAACACCGTTAGCTACAAATCTGAAAGTGGTAATGAAAATTAAATGAAAAATGATGCATCGTAATGAGGAAGAATTTGGAGATTAGGCAAAATTCTAAAGCTGCATTAAAATTCACTCTGCCAACAAGCTTAGATGAAAATGACCTCCAAGGATTGCAAGTTCTCTCCCCTCAGCTGCTTGACATTCATCAACAGGGAAGAATTTTTCATACTGAAAAGAAAAGAATGTAGTCATTATGGCTGCTTTTTAAAAGAAACGGGGAAGGAATTTGCCACTTTATGTGGAAAGGAAAATATTAAATAAGTTGCAAAGCATATGAAGAATGCAAACTCTTCAGGTGAAGGACAGAGTTTCAATAAAAAAGAAATACCCATGATACAGCTGTTATATGCCAGGTCACTGGAACTTGCTATGTTGAGGCATTCAGGTAATGTAGCTCAGCTGACAATGTCTGAACTGGAGGCAACTGGTCCCACAGCACAGAGTTTGTAAAACTCTGAGCTTTGTAAAAAAAACCTTTCAGGTGAAGATGTCTTTCTATGCCTGGACAAAGAGACCTGCCAGATGTTGCCTTCAAGTTTATAGGTCCAGATAGTCACAGAAGATGGCAACAGGGACAGGTTGAAGGACACCAGCCACTGGATTTATGGAGATACAGTGTTTCCAACACAGTAAACCAAACTGCAGTAGACATGGCTTTGCTGCACCTCAGTCAGAATAGGTAGCTTTAATTAAATAAACTGAAAATCAAAAAGAAAGAAAACGTTTTCTAAAGTAGTAATTATTAATTTTTTTGTCCTTTGGTAAAATATAACTGAGATGACAAAAGCTTTTATTTCATGGAGACTGATCTTATCACCATCTTACTCTTACCTAACACTTGTCTGGAAGCGTAAAATGCCTGAAACATAAGTAAGTCCATACATTTAAACTTTCCTCCTTTTAGAAGAAAATTCTATTTCCTCACCACATTTTTTCCTATTTGATAACAAAAACACAGTAGAATTTTCTGATCATTAATTAAAATTTTAGAATCATTTCCATAACTAGCTTTGCATTTAAAAAAAAAAA
>NW_009269745.1:0-1978 GCF_000687185.1 Egretta garzetta
GGAAACAGTCCTCTACGCATTCCAGGAACTTGAGGGATGACATGCGAGCGCTGTATTGTTCTTCCAGCAGATGTCCGGGTAGTTGAAGTCACCCATAAGGACCAGGTTCTGTTGGCCAGAGGCTTGCTTTAGTGCCCCAAATATTGCGTCATCGGCTTTGTCATCGTAGTTAGGAGGTCGGTAGCAGATGCCCACTGTGAAGTCCTGCCTGGAGACGACCCCTCTGACTTTAACTAGAGATAGTTTGGTTGGCTTGTTTCTTAAAGGATAGAAGTAAGGAGAGGATAACTGGAGATGAAATTGGTTCTGAAGAAGCTGAGAATGGAAAGGTTATCGTCAAGTGGAAAGGCTGGGTTTGGTTTGGGGCTTTGTTTTGTTTTGGTTTTTTCCCCAATTAGCTTTGAAGAAACGGATTTATGAGATGGAATGGGTCAGTGAGGCAGGAAACTTTGTTTATTGATTCCTGAGATATCTCCTTTTGGACAGAGGGAGAAAGTCCACAGTGCCTGGGGGGGCTGAGTGGGACCGTTGGTGCCAGCAGGATTGGGTGGTGCTGATCACTGTGTTGGTGAGAGCTGCGGCCTTGCGGTGTGCTGACGGGAGCTTGGGGCTGGACACCGTGCAGGAGCCAGGAGAGGCCAGCCCCATCAAGGGCTTGAGGTTGGCGGGAGAGGAGACAGAAGCTGCAAGGAAGGAGAGACCCCCAAGATGTTGCGCAGGAGGATGTTTCAGAGAGGCTGGTCTATCCCCCTTTTACCCCCGCTTTGGGAAGGCAGAAGTCTTAATCTTTCTGCATTTGCTTTTCCTCTCTTGCGTAGCCTGGGATGGGAGAGAGTTATGGTCCCTTCCTGTCCGACTTGGGTGCATGGAAGGACAAGCTGCATCCAGCTCTGCGGTGATGGATTCCCCAAAGACTCCCAAGAGAAAACTGCCTTGTCTGGGTGAGGTTGAGTGCTTCTTGGAACCGTCCATATCTCCTGGGACCCCGTTTCCTCTCTGAGGGTGTGCAGTGCCCTTATTTCATAGGAAATAAGGAAAATGCAGACGCTGATGCTGCTGAAGAAGACGACAACAATGAGGATTATTGCAGAGATTCGGTGAAGGCTCTTTTAGATGCTAAAGTTGTTGCTGCAGCCTGGCTCCTCTCTGGGGTTGCAGGTGATCCTGCCAGAAGAGGACACACAGTCAGATTCTCGGGGCTGCTGCACAACTGGGTTCCTCATGTACTTCTGGGGGTGTGGGGGACAGGTGTTGTTCCTAGGTGGCAGAGGAAGGAAAGGGCAGAAGTGGTAGAAACACAGGGCCCACCCGTTCCCAGAAGAAATAGCTGCGTCCCCAGAGAGATGGTGTAAAACCACAGTGGGGCAAAATTAAAAATCTTAAGTGGTCCCTCAGGGGTGTGCAGAAGAGCAGGCGTTTCTCACCGTGGATGGGAGGACTCTGCTGGGATATTGGACCAGGAAGAGACCGTTCCCACCACGGGGAATCCCCAGCCACCGGGCTGGCTCCCCCGCAGTAAAGGTCTTGGCTGCAGGAGCCACACACGCTGCTGCTGGAGGAGGGAGGACCACAGCAGGGGCATTTCTGGCAGGCTAAGAACAAACATTTTCTCCTCCCCGTTTCATTCCTTGTTCCACTTGCAGAGTCATTCCTGGCAGCTCTGCTCTCTTGGAACCCGTAGTGGGGATGTGGGGGGGGGTTGAGTCTCACACATGCAGGAGCATCGGTCTCAGCATGCACCTCGGGTATCTCATCCTCACTGTCTTCCGGAGGCAACGACTGGGTAAGCATTGGCTTTGACTGGAAGCGCGGTTCCTCTTCTCCCCAGGACACCCTCACCCCCTCCACAGATCTCTGCAGGGAGAATTATGGGCAAACAATGGGAAACATTGATCAGCACGTGTTGGTTTGCAACTGTTTTCTCAAGGTGGCGTTACTGCCTGAAAAGCAACTGGGAGAAGTCTCACAATTGCTAGCC
>NW_009269746.1:0-1983 GCF_000687185.1 Egretta garzetta
AAAAAAAAAAAAACAAAACAAAAAAACCCCACCACCAAACGACACCATCCCCAGAAAATAAGATCTAGCTGATAAGGTGATAGGGAATAGGGGCAGAATGAAATGACTGGGCAAATTATAAAACTCACTTCTCTAAAAAGCAGCAGACTCTACATAAATCTAAATGTTAAAGGTTGACATTTTTATGAATGCAGCAGGAAGTCTTGAACAAGAAGTGATAAATCCAGTATGTTAGCTTCAAGTATTCGGTACTTTAGATAAGCGCTGAAGCCATATTTTAATTAATCTGACATACTCTTAGCAAATCTCGTGCATGAGACTATCATCAGGGTTTCAAGTTAACTGCCATGGTTAACACATGCAAACCTCATTTGGTTCTCTACAAGAGGGGAATTAAATTAACAACAAAACAACTGAGTCAAGGTTACAAATTTGAGTTGCGACCATTAAAAACACCGAGTAAATGTATTTTTGGTGGCATAGGTATATCATTTTAACTCTTTTGGTACACCTCTGTACATTCTGCAAGTAGCAAGATAGGAAGATACAAATAAACACCACAGATAGCATTTATTCACCCGAGTTTAATTGAAACTAGTTGAATACCCAGGGAAACCCTGAAAATTAGAAGATTCAGAAGAAAAAAGAGCTAGGAATTTCCTCATGAAATGGTGAAAAAACGGCACACTTAACCACACTCAACACACAGGTAGTATTTTGTCTCAAATAGAAGATAGCTTTGCATAAGCAACTGGCTGTGTCCAAATACCATATTGTTAATGTAAAGTTATCTAGAGAAGATTAAAGTCTTATGTTCCAACACGGTGCTCTGCTAATACTAACCCTGTGGATAACCTGAGGTTCCTACTGTAGATCTCCCAAAACTATGAAGCAGACTTTAAGCCTAGGCAGAATTTCTTTCCTATTTAACAGATGGACGGCCTGTCTTAAAAGTGTAATTTTCATTTGGAATCAAAACATTCGTTCTAACTGAATTACTATCCCTATTCCCATAAGGTTTCACGCATTGTCACATAAAAACTCTGTCTTACTGCACTGCACTGTTCTTAACCGACTCACTGACACATTTACATACGGAGAACTTTAGATAAAATAGTTAACTATTGCAGCATAAGTCTAGTTTCTTTGTGGCAAGTTCACCGACTCCCAGTTCCTGCCCCAATTCCAGAATACTCTGTTTTGTAGAAAGGGAGGCAAAACTTCTCAGTGACTCTGACTTCAGGAAGGGAAAGCTACGCGTAATCAAATCAGTTTTCAAAAGAGTAAATCCCAAACAAAGTTCATTTGTGTGTATGCAAGTAAATAACATAATTTCTACCCTTTTTGTCATATACTTATGGCTTAGTGAATGCTGTACTCCATCTACCTCTTCTATTAAACATGTATCTGCATAAAGGTCTGAATATTATTTCCTATTTAACCTGTATGCGTTCCCAATCAACAAAAAAGACAAGATTGCTAAATCAATTTAAAAATTTAGATAGTTGTATGCTTGAATCATGTATTATTTTGGTGTACCTTGCTGCAAAGAAAGACATAACATATGCAGATTATTTCAGTCCTTCTACAGATGTAAAGTTTGTAGGCTAGCAGCCCAATTCTACCATTATCCTATAAAAATCACTATTTTTGCATACTGATATGAAAATATTGATCACTTCTGATTTAGTATTGCATTTTTAAAATGTTTTAAGCAACATGTTGTGAGATTCTCTGCGCAGCCACCTTCCAGTGTCAGTAAAGTTTTAAACAGCTTGAATTTCAGGGATGTAAGCAAACAAGCAGCAATATCAGAACTCAAATTAAAAAAAAAAAAACAAACCCAAAATGACAAAATTGTTTTTCTTTGCAAAAGTAAGCAAGAAACTCACCACAGAAACAAGTGTAAGTTTTAGGAACCTGCGTAGAAGCATTCTGACAAGCTGGACATCTCCAACCACTATTACCATCTGGGGGGGGGGG
>NW_009269747.1:0-1935 GCF_000687185.1 Egretta garzetta
TTTTTTTTTTTTTTTTTTTTTTTTTAATGAGCTGCATTTCAAGCTTGCTAATGTTGTTAAGGATAAGTAAAAATGGGGAGTGCTGGGTTAAATTTGTGTTGGTGTCCTGCCCTGGACAGTGAAAGTTGAAGCAACTATTAAGTTTTCACATGATCTTCAGAGGTATTATAGAAGTATCCTGCAGGACCAGTGAAGGCTGCTGAGGGATACAACTCTCTTTTTCAGACGCTACATTCTTTTACAGCCTGGTAACTACCAATGCCATAAATAGATGCACGCTGAAATCCCCAATCCAGGTATCAGTACGATTCCTGCAGGTAACAGTAAATTTAGCAACTGAGGATGAGAATGCACTGTTAAAAAGTAGATGTATGCCCGTCACAGAAAAGCTTCAGCTATAACTGCTTCAGTTCTGCCTCGTTACAGTATTGAGTGTATATTTATGCCTAACCTTCCTATGACATTTCAGAAACCTGAGCATCTTGCTAATCTCCTTCCGTCTTCCCAAGCTATATTATCGCACCCAGCTCTATCACGTTGGATTCCAGATATTTTCAGCATGCAACTGCCCCGTTCCGAATTCCAGACTTCTAGTTTCATTCTTCTGCTCCAGCTCACCTGTTACAGGCCAGTTGAATCAAAGCTGACAGTCTAGTAGGTGGACGTATATCGGCCAAGGAGCTGGAAGGAAACTTAATTTGAAGTGAATGTGTTTAAATCTTCACATGCTCTCGGTTTACTTCTGTTGTCCCAAGAGCGTGGAGGTCGTGTACCAACAAGTCAGCAAGGTCCTCAGTACCCCAGCTGGACAAGGGCAGCAAAGCTGTGGTTGCAGTTGCTTAAATGTGGATCGACGTGACTTGAGTGAGTCAGAGCAATGTGGGAGTAAAGCAGAACATGAAAACTGAAGCAGAGGAGTTTGCAGGCTTTGTAAAGCTCTTCTCTCCTGGCTAGGGCAGCATCTTTAGCTATTGACTGGGTTCCTCTTTGCTCTCACAGCGAGATTTTTTGCCTCTCTCATTCTGTCTCCCCAGTAATTAGAGTACCAATGTGACTGTCTTCAGTTCTGCTTTCAGATAATTAGAGCGGGGTCCATATAATAACATACTTAGTAGTCTGTCTTGGGTTTTGCTTGGGGGCTTTGCCAGAACACCATTGGCCTGTCATTGTAAACCGGACATCCTCTTCGTTGCTGCTGTTTAGTGGGGTGTGACACAGACGTTGGCTGGTGAGGAGTAATTACGTGATGCGTGCTGGCTTGATCTGGAGCTGGGCTAGCCATCTGTCTGCTGTGCATGGCTTAGGGGTGATGAGGAATGTTTTTGAAGAACAGGAATGGCCTTGTTCTCTCGACAGTGAACGTACTGGGTTATAAGACCATTTACAATGCAGAAGTTGGGAGAAAAGGGAGGGAGAAGGGGAGGGTAAAAGAACTGAATCACATTACTGGAATTTGCTGTTAGAAAGAATTTATTATGTGTGTTCAACAACTTGAAAGCTAAGGCTCAATAATTGTACTTAATTTTACTTTTTCCAAATGGAATATGTGCCCTTTGGATTCTGTGTGCCTTCATCAGATTACAGCAATGAAGTAAAAGCTCAGTCACGCTGTGCCTTGTGTGTTGTTCTGGGGTGTTGATAAAAGACAATCTTAAATAGGCTGCTTATCTGCAAATACTCAAATTTAGTTATTTTACATGGAAGTGTTTGATGCAATGGCTATAAATCCTGAACAACTTCTTAACTTTTTATTAAATGTAATTACTTAACAACCCGGTAGTCTTCAAAGAGGTCTTTCCTTTTTAATAAATCAGTATTTTGTTCTTAAATTGGGTATCACCATTCTTTCCCCTCACCCTCCCCACCCCCAAATCCCTGAAACTGCATTTCAGGTCCCAGCAAAATTCTGTCATGTGTGGTTTTTTTTTTTTTTTT
>NW_009269748.1:0-1993 GCF_000687185.1 Egretta garzetta
GACTGGGGAAGTTCCGCTTGACTGGAGGTTGGCCAATGTGACGCCCAATTACAAGAAGGCCCAGAGGGAGGATTCGGGGAACTGCCCTTTTCCCCTTCAGGCAACTTATTTCTTCCTGCCGTTTTCTTTAGGTTTTATACCCCCAGTGGAGCTCTCACACCCCCTCCTTTGTCCCCAGCTCTTGCTCCATTACTGCCCTCCAGACTTGTTCTGTTTTCCACTGCATTCAGCGCTCTCTTCCCTGTATAGCCGTGCTTCCCTACCTCATCCTTTCCTCCAGTCCTCTCTGCTTGTCCGCGTATTCCATGAAGTCTCTTCCCCCACACCTCTGCCTTTGTTTCCTCTCTTTCTCCTTTCACACTCTTCTCTCCTCCCCTCCTCTCTTCTCTCGCTACCTCCCCTGCCCAAAGCAAAGGTTCCATGGGGCAAACGCAGGGCTTCCACCCCACCAGCCCTGTCCTCCTGCGCAAGCTGCAGGGTCTATGCCTTTGAAAGGACACAAGACAGGCAAGTCTGCCAGGCATCTCCATGCAAAGTTAATGATATTGCCATTGTCTCCACGCAGTCTGGGCATCTATGCCGCGTAAGACTTCCACTGCCAGGGAAAACAGTACCAATGTAAAACCAGGAAAGAGATGAAGATGCAGGGTAAGACTGAATTGCAGTACCTTCCTGCTGGGAGGTTAAGATTCCAGGCCCTAAATACAGGCAGCTTTTCCCGCATTTTAGACGTGAAAGAGCACCCAAACTCCCATGCGTCATACCTGACCAAGGGACTCCACCAGCAAAGCACTTCTTGGGGTTAGTCCCATGAGTCATCTTCTTATTTCAGTGTAGTGAAATTGAGATTACCTGCGTTTAACTGCTGGACTGAGGTCTCAAGGAGCAATGATGGAAAAATAGCTTTGCTTGATAGAAAAAATGCTCTGTCCAGGTACACCTATGTGAAGTGTTTGTACGCAGGTGCCCTGTGGGTGCGGAAGGAGCTACGCATCCCTAGTATGCTTAGTACAGAAAGGGAAGCAAAACGGTCCCTGAACGACCGTATGTGGGGGGGGCAAAACTTTGTTAGTCAGAGCCTAGGACACTCAGATCCTGCTTCAGAATGATGAAGGCGCACTAAAACTCTCTCTTGTGCAAAGCAGCAGCAAGGCAAGGGACACATATGGGTGCAGCTCCCGCAGCACTTTTTCAGGCTGTGCCCTCTAGGTATGGTCAGACTGCACTGGGGCTTCTTTATGCAGCCCGCCTAGACGGTGAACTGTCCGCACCGTTGCTGTTTTCTTCTCTTGGGGAGTGAGTGATTTTATATAGGACCTGCTTCGCCCGAGTCATGATGAGGGTAGATGGCAGGTGCTGAACTGGAAGGGACAGAATACGGTTGCAGAAAGCCAGCAACATTATTAAATCTGCCTGTCTATCAAGCAAGACCTGCCACAGTGAAAAGCGCACTCTCACTCAGTAACATTGGTAGAGGATCAATACCTAAGCTGAACCTTTGCTCAGAGAAATTGCGTTCCACAGCATACCACTGCACATTGATCTCCAAAGGTCCTGCAAGGAAACAGCAAAACAGAGTTGCCCTACTTATGTGGGAAGGAAGCGGCTCTACGCGGAAGTGGGAGTCCACCTACTGATCCTCCTCGTGTCTAGCATTTCACTGCTCAGAGTGACTCTGTGTGGCTTTAGAGCTGAGCTGCAAGAAGGGCACAGATGCTGCACATGCTCCAACCCAAAGCTAGGGAATGCCCCTCCAAACACCGAGAATGGTTGCTCACACTCCTCAGAAACTAATCTTAAGCCCGTGTGCTCACCCCACAAAAAATTCCTGACCTAAGAGAGCATTCCTGAATGGAGCGCGTGGGCTTCTTCCTAAACAAATTGAAGGGGAGGGTCATCCAGGTCAAACAGAAGGACACGGGCGGCTGTATGCGAGAGGGGAGGGCAGCCGAATCTCAGGTCCTCTCCAGATACGGATCCTGAGCACACACTG
>NW_009269749.1:0-1986 GCF_000687185.1 Egretta garzetta
TCTTTTCCAACCTAAACGATTCTATGATTTACCAGTGAAATGGCAAATGCAACCCATTCAGTAAAAAAGAGTTGAGATAAATGCTGTCTTTAAGTCACTGTTAGATCATTGAGTCTGTGTCTGTTTTGGTCATTCTTATTCACAGAAAGGTGAATCCACAACAGGAGAAGAAAAGTCTATGAAGATCATCAGTGATACCAAGATCTTAATTTCAGGGGAGGCTGGCAAAGCATGGTTAGTCTAATGTAGCAAAGACAAGGAGGAAATTACACTGTTCTGTTAATTTAGCTTGAGGATAGGGAAGGAGATAAACACCTAGAAAGAAGAACTATTTGCACTAAGAGACAAGAGTTAGTGGAAGCATCTATAAACAAACTGTCAATAAATGCTGGAAATGTATGTCGTTTATTCATGAAAAGAATGGGGGTTTGGAGTCCTCTGCTAGTAGAAGAAACCAAACTGAAATCCAGCAAGGGATGGAGTTTGACCAGTTTATGAAAGGGATTTCATTGTTTATGGAAGTGATGTAGTTGCCTCTGATGGTAGGAGCCTGAAGTTAGTGGAAAAATAAGAACCTTTTCCATTGTATGCTCTCATAACTAATTAATTACTATTAGGGTTTTGGCTTTTATAATAGTCCACTGTACGAAACTTTCCAACTGGGATGGTGTTCAGATCTTCTGCTTGAGCAAAAAAACAGAGGTAGGAAGCTTAAATGGGCTACTTGAGAGACAAAAAATTCATTGCTCTGGAATGGTCATCATTAACCAGTATGACTCACCTTCACCCTTTTGCATCTAGAAGAAAAATGCTCCAAGTCTGCAACTGTCAGCAAATGTTCACTGTTTGAATGTCAGGAGAAAAAGCAGCAAGATCTTCCAAGGCTTTTCCTATGGAATATGCATGTCTCCCTTAACATCTCTTCTTCTTTAAACAGTCCTTTCAAAACAAAATTCTCTTCCATGCCTTTAGTCTTCCATTTCCTTTCTTTGAGCTTCATTGCTAACTAACATCAAACCAAGCAGTTTTCTGGCTTTTCAGGCCATGAAACATCCCTTCTGAAACAGGCTCATTGTCTGCTGGTGGGAGACATTTGCACAGTCACCACTCACCCCAGCTCCTTTGGGAAAGCAATCTATTCATTCTTCCCAAAGCTGCCAGCCTAGAACTTAAGTGGTCGATACCAACTTCATCCATCGCTGAACCAGTCTTAGCAATGGATGAAAAGGTATACGCTGGCCTCCACAAACTCAGAGTGCAGAGTCCTTTTCAAATTTTTAACTTCCCAGTTCCCAAATGTACCAAGATATTGACTACTCAAGTGTGCTGGAACCAGCTGAGGGAGCACACAAACGGCTTGCAGCTTCATGTGGAAGCGTACCTTGGATTTGACACCAAATGCCTGGTCCCTAAAATAAGAAGGGCAGTGACTGGTTTGGAGCCACAATAGTTCCCTATACAAATGCTTCAGGAAACCGTTTTGCAGAAATGCTTCCCTAGAGGTCAGCATAGCAAAGAACATGAAACCAGAGGCTGAATACGTACGAGTACTTCTGCAGGAAATCTGTCATCCTCCAAGTGCCCTTGTAGGCATTGCCTCTGAGTTGCTGTTCTTGGGACAGCTCCTAATTCTAAAACTAAACTGAAATAATTCATGCCATTCCCCGCTGAAACTTAGGGGTGAAAGCCAATGTTCTTAAAAACTTGGTACTGCCTGGGAAAGTAATATGATGATCCTACACCTAAAGTAGAGAATTCTGCCTTGGAAGTTATGGAGGTTAGATTTTCAGAGGTGCCAAATATTTAGCTCTATAAATGAAGGTGCAGAGGGCCATAAAATTTTTTGTACTTTTGCAGCAGATGTCCTGTATAATGGGCAACAGGCTGTCTCACTGCTTCATCTCAGTTTTTCTAACAGCAAATGTGGGAAACAGCCGTCTTTTTCATGTGAGCAAAGCCCATATTAAAAAAAAAGGCCTTCCCTTA
>NW_009269750.1:0-1996 GCF_000687185.1 Egretta garzetta
AACTGAAATAAATAAAAAAAAAAAAAAAAAAAAGCAATGTTATTGGAAAAAGACTCTTGAAAAGTCTGTTAAGTGTGAGGCAGAGGGCTGACCGTGATCCCTTTTCCTTCAGTCACAGTATATTTTATTAAATTATGAGAGATGGGGAAGGGTTCTTGTGCAACTGTTCTGTTCAGAGCCTGTGTTTAGTTCATGAGCTTGTTCTATGTTAATACCAAGCGAGGTACTCAGAGATTATCAAATTCACATACCTCTGCCTGTAAATACAATATTAATCTCTATTCAGTTATTCTTCAGTAGAACTGTGCTTTAATGAAGTTGGGAAATTATTAACTGTTATTAACTGGTTTTCTTCCTTTAATTTTTTAGCAGTTACCTGCAGACAAGCGTGCATCCTCTGACCTCAGTATTGCCAGCTCTGAAGAGGATAAACTTTCGCAGAATGCCTCTGTTCTGGAATCTCTTTCTGAGAAAACAGAAAGTAATGCAATTGAGGACAAAGCCAGCACTATATTTCCAGATGACAAAACAACTGGGGATGAATCTGAGGACATTAATTTTAGGAAAACAGCTGATATCATATGTGATACTTCTGTTGGTGATACAAAAGTGCAGAATGGTTCTGTGCCAACTGGTGAAGATGAGCAAGGCAAAATAGTGCCAGCTGAAAAGAATACAGAAAGCCTGGAAAAAACACATGAAGATATGGAAACCCAGAAGGGAGGAAAAGAACTTGATGTGGTAGCAAAATCAGAAATAAAGGGTGAACCTGACCTAAAAATAGAGAAAGAAAATTACATGGGAGATGAACAGATAAAAGATAAGAAGCTGAAAATAGTATCTACAACTGAAGTTGAAGAAGCCATTTCTAAGGAAACTGGTGAAAAAGAAGAGAACAGAACAGATCTCTCAGAAATTAAGGAAGGAAAGGTCCCTGCAGAAAGTACTACAGAGCAAAAGAAAGATGAAGATCAGAAAGAGGTGATAGACACTACTACAGAAACTCTACCGAAAGTGGCTGATGAAGAAAAGGAACTAATAAAGCCTGGAATTGACAGCATTAAGGAGATAGGTGATATTGCTGAAACACAGATCAGTGATGGAGATAAAACACCTGAGACGGAGGATAAGCCAGTGGAAAGTCAGGCTAAGCAGGTCCATGAGATAATCAGCTCTGAAGAAACTCTACCAGAAAGCCAAGATAAAGCGATCAAAGTAGACAAGAAACAGGCAGAAAGTGAAAATGAGGATATTTGTAATATAAGCAGCATGGAGGAAACGGAGATCAAAGACAAGGTAGACCAGAAAGCAATGCAGAGCAAGCCTGAGGACATTTCCAATAAAGTGGTGGATAAACTGACTGATATGGACCAAAATTCAGAGGAGCACAGACCTGAGAATATCCAGGAAAACAATATTCAGATAGACAAAGAACATTTGGAAGTTACTTCTGATGAAATAACGAAGAATAAGCTTCAAGATATTGTCAATGAACAAGCTGATGACTCTGAAGTCACTCCAGTCCCCAGTATTAGTATTAGCACCGAAGAAAATGAGGAGAAAGTCAGAACAGATAATAAAGATAATACCGAAACTTTGCAGCAGCTAGAATCAGAGAATTTGAAGGAAAACGATGCAGATTCAGGCACTGGTTCTACAGCTGATAACAGCAGCATTGATTTGAACTTGTCAATTTCTAGTTTCCTTAGTAAAAACAAAGAGACAGGATCAATATCTTTACAGGTAAGTATAAGCAATCATATATTTTTATATAAAATCCTATGTGAGTGTGACCCTAAAATTATCTCCAAATTTGACCTTTGCAACATAGAAAATTGAGTGAGAAACTAGTATGACTGCATGGAATATAACACTGAAATATTCAAAATTGCACGCTCTAAAGACGTCTGGGTTTTGTGCAGTTATGCGGCAAAGCTAGAAGCTACAGAGCTGCTAATTATTTTATTGCACAATTGTATTTTAAAAATGTAGACTA
>NW_009269751.1:0-2005 GCF_000687185.1 Egretta garzetta
CTGCTAAACTTCAAAGGCTGTGTGTTTTTGTCTGTTTTTGTCTCTTGCCATGAGTTGCTTGGTATAAAGAATGCTCAGCCCTCTTGTGCTGCCTCCTGGCTCTCCTGGATGGAGAATAGAGATCTTTGAATCTGAATATCCCCCTTGTTCCTAGCTGCTGCTGCCCCCTCCCCCAAGAGTGTAAAGTCCCTGTCTCACTCTGAGACTACAGTCTAGATTGAGACAGGCAGTCAACAAGACATATCAAATGCTCAGGATTCATGTGGTACCTTGCAGCTGGTTTAGAGGAGCAGGACCTGCAGTGTAGAGGAGGCAGCTCTCTGCTGTTCTATGTAGCATAGCCTTGTAAGGTGCTGGTGCTCAGCTATCAAATGACATAATTGAATGAAACTTAAATACATCAATCAATGTTCTTGTTTTCCCATTTATCTTATGATTTTTTTATGTAAAGCCAGATTATTATATTTTTAAAGAAAAAAGCGTGTGTGGTCTTTGTGTAATACTTGAGTTACCTAATATGCTCTATTAATAGTGGTTAGTATGCTCTGCTTCTCCATCTGCAGCCAAGTAAGGCAGAGGTGGTTGTACAGAGAGCTGCTTGAGAGCAGCATGAACGATTACTAAATTTCCTTTGTCTGAAGAAATGGTGATTTACAATTGTGTTGTTAGCAAAGCATGATTCTGTATTTGATCAACTTTGGCAGATATAGCTATATGCTGTAAGGGATGTATAAACCATATTTGCATGAAACATGGCTGTGTAAATACTAGGGAATTTGTATTGGGAAACATCCTTGGATGATGAAAACTCCCTATACTATTTAAATTTCAATTTTGTAGTTACGTTTCTTTTGGCTTTTGGTTGAAGCATTGTAAAACAAGGTGGCAGTTGATTTGGAAGCAAGCATTGTAGATGATGTTTCTGGTGGCAAAATGAAACTTCCTTGCAAGAGTGAGACTTAAAATGAATGAAGACTGCTAACAATACTAGCTTAGCACTCCCTCTTTGTTCATATATAACCTAAAAATGTATTGTGATTTCTTTTGGCAAGACATCAATTCAACAGACCAAACTTCTGGAATCTGAGCTGTATTTGAGAGTTTAGAGGTAGATGGCATTGATCACATTCAAACAAGTTTGTGGCTTTTTAAAATATCTGCTTTATTTTTTTTTTCCCAGATTAAATTTTTGGTTACTTTACTATTTTAAATCTCTGGCTTAAATGGTAGAAGTCAAAAAAAGTTTGGTATTACACAAAGAATTTTAAAGCAAACCCAACTACTATGTTCTGTAAACTCATCAATGCATAATTTTTATTAAGAACCCTATGCATTATAACAAAATTGGTCAATTGCTAATGTGGAAGACTTCTGTGCTGCTCTTGTATACCTATGACAAGGAATAAGAAATGTAGTTTGACTTAGCTACTGTTACAAAGTAACTTTAATCAGGGGGTGGATGTTTAGCTGGCATTGTAAATCGGAAAATCTGGGAGGTATTTCATGTGGTTAACTTTAAGGCAGAGTTTAAAGCAAGAAGGCAACACATTTCAGTAACAATTGCAGAACTAAAGAAAATGGACTTTCAGTTTAGCAGAATAAGCTCTTAAGGTACTGCAAAGTTTGCCTTTCTGGGATATTATCCTGTGTTCGTTCTCTTTAAGAAACCTGTTTTCTCCTTGGTGGTGTCACACTGCTGACTTCCTACAAGGCCTGTGTAATACCCCTCTCTAATATATCTAGAATGTTTAAATTTTGAGCAATGCAGACTTCTACAATTCTAAAAAAGGTGAAGTGAGCTGCTTCCTCTGAAATTCTGAAAGTGTGAGAGACAGGGCTTGGCCATATCCCTATTCCTCTGGTATGGTGCCTATTCTTTGCCTTATCAAACCAAATGCAGGATTAAAACATCGGGTGTCTAGAGAGGGAGTGACAGGAACTGATGGATGATGTACATGCCTCAGTTTCTCTCTGATCAGATAAGAGGTGCCTCTAGACAGATACT
>NW_009269752.1:0-1997 GCF_000687185.1 Egretta garzetta
TGTTATCTCGAACTCTTTGAGCCCCATGTTGGGTGCCAAAAAGGACCCATTTGTGAAATTATGATAGCCGTTACAGCAGTCTCCCCTCTGAAATGTTTTTAGAAATATAGATAGATTAAAATGTTTCTTCCAACATTCATTGTTTATTTCTTCTCCAAAGAGACTGACCACTTTTCCTAATTAAAAACTGGTTCCCCTATGTAGATATTCAAATTTTTCCCCTCTTTTGGGCTAGAAACTTCAAGGAAGTATATCTTTATTTAAGTGTGGGACAAAACTCCAGTTTGCATGCTTCGGTGCCATATGCATCTTTCAGAGACTTTGCATCCTATATCAATCTGCGTATTTGAAAACATACATGACAAATTTCTCCATATCTCCTTCATGTTGCTTTTTACTGAGTCTCAGCTGAGGCCAGATACAACAGGAATGAACTCTTTTGGGGTGAGTTTTTCCTAGCCTCTTTTCTCAAAACATACTGCAGCACTCTCCCTTTCAGTAGCCCTGGTAACCTTGCCCCCAGTGCTTCATTGAAGATGCAACTGCAGTTTTTTTCAGCAAGGGTTCTTGAACTTGCATGACACCAGGCAGAGTTTTGAGCAGTGTCAATTTAATGATGATAACAGTGAAAGAAAAAATAGGCAGCTCTTGAGGCTCCTTTCAGGAGAGAAGGATGTACTTGCCCACATACTGGGGAGACTTGGGGGGAAAAAACCCAAATAAAATGGTTTTCAAAATCCATGATGTACACTTGCACAGACATGAAAAGCCCGAAGTGATTGGTAATCCTCATGGATGAGTAGTTGTGCTACACTATGCCCTTTCATATAGTGTATTGGGAAAAACATGAGTTGATCATTTCCATATGGAAAGTCCCTGACTATGCAAGGTCATTGTGAAAGATAAAATGCACATAACCAGAGGGGACTGGAAAACTCATGAATCTGTCCAGTTGTTTAAATCGCCAATGCTCTAAGGAAGCCAGTGGCATTACAGTAGTTGCTACAAGCTGGAAGAATGGCTATGAAATCTTTCTCCTTGAGATTTTCTCTTTGAAACCTGGCATGATTCTGTTCCGACTGGAAGCTGCTTGTTATTTAATGGTTAGATGCAAGGAGCTGGAGAAAAACTACCCTTGGTACTGAAGGTTTTTTCCTCAAGTGGTTGAGGATTTTGGTGAGGCATAATAGGGAAGTGTGTTCTGCTGCTGGCTGTGTGGCACCTATTATTTAGGAAAGGGAGGGTGTTGGTCATCTAGGTTTTCTTTCTGAACTTCTTCTGTATGGTGTAGTCTCCCTTCCATAAAAAAGGGGTTGCATGGAGCATCAAGATGAATGTTATTTCCCCTGCGAAGGGGATCGGTGTAAGGAGTAGAAGGTTGCATTAGCAAGGCCGTAAGTCTCCTGTGAAGTAACTTTGCTGGCGCCATCACACTCCGTTGAGGGAACCCAAATAGGGACTGTTTGCAGAAGTGTTGAACTTGCAAAAAAGTTTCCCAGATTGTTAGTGTTTGCCAACAAATCTGTCTTGTTTTTGTAATTTAGTAACAGCTGCTGTCTTCATTATCACTTCTCTTACTGCAGGCCTTTATCTGAGTGATACTGCATAACAATTTGCTCTACAGCTCTGAAAAATATCAGTGCAAAGCAGAGCTCTGGATGGTAGTGGTTCATGTCAATTTTAAAACAGAAATAGCACTTTTAATTAAAGCAGACTTACAAAGATTGCAGTACATGCTAAATATCTACTAAAGGCATATTTTCCATTCAGGATAAATCACTGTTCTGTTGCCAGTGTTTGAAATATCCTGATAGAGGGTGCTGGTGCTTTATTTTAACATCTAAAAATGGGTCAGCTTCACTTGCCTTTGTTTTTTAATCTCACCGGGTTTTTTGTGTTGATAATAAACCCTTAGGAAAAGGCTGTTTTTTGCCCTTGTTTTGTAATGAAGTGTGTTAGGATCAAGTCCTGCAACAACATCTTAAAAAAAAAAAAAA
>NW_009269753.1:0-2005 GCF_000687185.1 Egretta garzetta
TGGCCTTGCAATGACATCTGCCAGCTCCCTCAGTACTCATGAGTACATCCATTCTGCCAGAAGCCATGGTCTTGCTAATATAGCTCTAGCTTTAACACATTCAACTGTTATCTTTGGGGGTTTTTTGAGATTATTTGAAAATGTGCATCTTGACAGTGAGTTCATTAATTAAAACTGTTGTGAATTATTGTGAACTATTTTGTTGATATCATCCTCTACAAACTACCCTTTTAGTAGAAATTTAATTTGTTAATTAAAATTTGTTAATTGTGCATACAAAAGTGCTCAGTGTTATGATTTTCCAAGCACATTTACAGGCTGAAGGTTGGATTTCAGTTAAACTGAGGCACAACATGAGTAGGACAACACAAATGAAGAAAATGTGAAGTGTCTCATGAAAGTCAAAGTCAATTAAGAAGTAAAATAATGCAAAATAGTTTACAATGACTTTACACTTTTGTGAAAGATTTATCATTATAGCCCAACATGTATATGAACCATTAACATTTCGATTTCATTTTTCTTTCCTGCCAAAAGATCCCGATTAAACCAAGTGCACTAAGGCAGATTCACATTTGCTTTTTTTCCTCTCCGAAGAACCAGAGATGTTAATTAAAAGCACTATGGTAAAATGAGTCATCTTGAACAAAACAAGCCCCATCATCAGCCTGAAGACTGTTACCAAATCAATTTTCCTTTATGAGACCATTGGAATTTGTAAATGGAAAGCGGGGAGAGACAGAAAGCTGAATGATAAAAAATAAGGGTAAGAAAACCAATTTCAAAACTTTTACAACCTGTTATGAAAGAATGCCCCCAAAAGTGATGATGTTCACAGTGACGTACTGCATCCGCTTAGTGCATTGGAAGTGTATATTCAAGAGATTGATTCATACATAGTAATCACAACTCACTTGTAAAGATGAGTAGGTAAAACAAATTAATCAAATGTGTATTAACACTAAAATAATTTACCAGTAATAATTTAAATATTTAGTAAAGCTTATATTAATTAACTTCATTGAATATTAAGATAAAAATCCTAATGTCTTTTCTATCATTTTTCCACGGCCTGAGATGAACATGCCTACCAAATATGGAAAACTCTGTTAATCAGCAGATGTGTTTTGAGATTGATGAGAGAGAAGCAAATAATGTTGAGCTTGTAGCTGCACAGTGTGCTAGTTCGTACACTTTTCCGTTTAATAATCATATTTGGCTCAATGTAGCTACAAGAGAGAGATCTCTTTGTTATGCTGCAGTCTTGCTAAACAAATCTTTATTAGGATTTTTTCCCCCCTTTTAAATACCTTTGAGGTAAGTGGTCTTAATTCCCCCACCAACACGAGTACTTTGCTTATTCCTCAGAAGATATATTTGTTAGGCCTTTCCTCTACTCTACAAGAGAAAGATTCTTTCATTTCCATGTTTGTTCATGTAGTATTAATGTGAGAATAAGGCCAATAGGATTGATACTTAGTTCTGACTTGTCCTGGAGCTGGATAGGTCACCCTAGTAAACTGCTATTACTGCTTAGTTGTGGTCCCTTTCTAAGGATGATATTGAACCACAGGAAAAATTCTATTATTAGGTATGAGGTGGTTCTTTAAAGCTGTTTACATCTTTAGCCACAATTTGCAAGTTCGAGTGTTTTATATGTATGAAATAATTCAGTCACTCCATAGTTGTTATCACAGTTGCAGACTTTTTGATCATTATGTTTATACTACATTATTGGATTTTTAAAGATGGATGAAAATTTTAACAAGTAAAAGCCTGTAAGTTGCATATTTTACTGGTTGTAACTATTTAAAAAGTCAGTTGCATGCCCATGTTGTCTATAAACATTGCTGCTATAATCTTTCCTTTATGTAAGAATGTTATTGATCACTTTTTGTTCCTTTTAATTAACCCCCACATACCCACTAAGCCAAAGCTATTATCTCTCCAACTAAATGCTATCTAAATGCAGACTAAAGAGATTTTACCCAAAAGTATACTAACA
>NW_009269754.1:0-2010 GCF_000687185.1 Egretta garzetta
GGGCTCTCCTCAGCAGCACCTTCTGGCAGGACAAGAGGCAAAGGGCACAAGCTGCAAAACACAAAATTAAAGCTGAACACAAGACAAAACTTTTTGACTGCAACTGTGGTTGCCCACAGAAGTTGTGGCATCTCCACCCTTGGAGTCCATTCAAAGCCTCAGGGGACACGTCCTGGGCAATCTGCTCTGGCTGCCCCTGCTTGAGCAGGAGGGCATGGACTCGATGACGTCAAAGGTCCTGAAAACCTCAATGATTCTGTGAAACCCACAGGCACAGATCTCAGCCTCAAGCTGACAGGCAGCTTTCATCAGCCGACTCCAACAAACAGGCTGGGATGCAGCTGGAAAACTGCTCCCGGTTCTTCCCTTCTCATCCCTGGCTCGGGCGTGCAAGCCCAGGTGCTGAGTTCTCATCCCGCCGTGATTCCACAGATAACGTTAACGCAAAGGAGAGAAGCGGGAAGATCGCTAGTTAATGGCATGGGAACCTGGAAGCATGTGACAACCTTTCTCCACATACGGGCAATGCTGCTTAGACTCTGTCACCGATGGAAGAGAAGGAAGGAGACAAATGGGGCAAAGGATTACACAGGAGTGAAGTACGAGGAAGGTACAAGGGACATGAACAATATTGCTGTGTGCCCTGGAAGGCTATTTTGTAGTCAACTGACCTGCCCATTCCCGGCTCTGGGCATGAGCTCTCTGCTCCCACTTCCACTCGTCTCCTCTTCACCACGCCGCTGCTTCCTGACGCTTCATTTCGTCTCTTGACCTTCAAAACACTGCAGACTTGGTACTGACAAAATTTGGGTTTGACTTCTCTATTTTAGAACAAAATTCAGAGCTAATATACCTTCACATTGCACAACGCTGTTCACGTCTATGTAGTGAAAACTAAAAAGAATTACTCTGGAGTAAAAGATTAGCTGCCTTATTCAAAGAGAAGAGAGCACTGAGAGGCCGTCCAGAGAATTCTACTCGACAGGTTTAAACAAGAAACGCCACTTTCCAGGACACCCTCTGTGCTGCGTCTGTGGAGGAGGGCCCAGGAACACAATTAGCGTTGTCTGGTGTGAGTGCAATGCTAGCCGGGAGAGTGGGATTTTCTTTGGGGGAATTTGGACGGGACATCTTCACTAATTCACTCCGTCTTCAGACACTTGCCCGTGTTGGAAACAAACCGAGCCTGAGCTCTCCTTAAACAAAATCTTTCCAAGGAAGCTGAACTTTGCTGTTTGTGACAGATACAGCACCTAGGAAACGACTTAATTATTCTGCGATATTGGCCTCATCCAGACCCTCGCAGTGACAAAACCACTGGCCAGCTCAGCTCAGACTTGTAGAAAACACATTTCACCGAGGCCAGTGGGGCGCTCGGGTCCCAAGGCAGGACTTCATCCAAAGTCTGGTGGGATGGACAGGAAGATTTCTCCCCACTTGGGTGGCTCTAGGGGAGAACTCAGTGCCACCTTGTGTTGCCTGGCTGATGCCTAGAGACAGAACAACTACAGCATTGCCTCTAAATATATTGTGCTTCTCCAGACTACTTAGAATACAACTTTAAAAAAACAAAACAAAACAAACACACACACAGACACAACTTACAAGCTCACCACTGCCCTTGTTTACTTCTTTACCTGTAACAGAGGTAACATACAATTCAGTGAGTATGTGGTGACTGGACTTCCTTTAACCAACTGAAAAGTACATTTTGCATTGCACCTCGCCTTCCAAGGACAAGACAAACACTTGGAAACCATATGATACGCTGAGATTGAACAACTGCAGCTACAGCTCTTTCAGAACCGGGATTCCTGGCTATGAATACATGTTGATGGGATGGGGACAACTGCTCTTCCTGAAAAAGCCAAGGGAGTCTCCAGAAGAGCAGGAGGAACCAAAGAACTGTTGGCATCGCTCTGTGCTTTGGGCACCAGGCAGAAGATGCAAGGGCATCTGGAGCACGGCCTCCAGAGAATATTGGCCAGCTCCTCCCTGGTGTGTGGGATC
>NW_009269755.1:0-2023 GCF_000687185.1 Egretta garzetta
CTGACTGACTGGAAGTAGTGAGAACTGTGGAAAGCAAGCTACTGAGCGTGAAAAGCTAAGGTGGGTCCTGAGACACACACGCACAAAAAAAGCGGAGAGTCATGCATGGCAGCGTTTTTTCAGCTCAAGAAACTTTTGACAGTGTTCAGAGCTTATTCAGTTGCTTGTAACTCCGAGGTCCAAACTGTCTGTGTTTTTTCAGTTACAAGAATTACAGTACCTTTGTTTAAACTGTGTATTACCAAATGAAATTTTAAAGAAAAGGGCAATAATAATAAAAAGCCCAGCAGATATTTTGTATTAGATGTAACTAAGTCACACCCCTGTTGAAAAACAGTACTTTTTTTGACCACCCCAGCAGCCCAAAAACGACAGGGATGATGCTTAAGTGAACGGGAGAAAATCCCCTTGGCAGAACAGATCCTTAGAAGGCATGTTTCCAAACACAGCTGAAGTGATCTTGGGTCAGTAACAACTACATGTCACTGCAACAAGTGTGAGAAGTAACTGCTGGCTCAGACCCAGAATTTGGAAACGCAAGGGTAGGTTTATAGCTCCCACAAGTCTCTCAAACGAGGCTGTGCCACGAGTGCATTCAAGCCCTAGTGTAGGACTTGCAGGTGCTGAGCTACAGGAACACCGGGTAGAATGCTAAAATAATAATTAAAAAATCCTTTACGTACATCTGGCGTTTTCCTTCTCAAATCATGTCACAACTCTATACTACAAGTACAAAAAGCACAGACTTTCAACATAGAAATTAGTAACCTGTGGGCTTACAGCACACCACACACAACATAATATTCCTTCCGTACACACCTAAGATTTTGCAAAAACCCCTCTCCTCTTTAAAGCTCCATGAGACATGTAAAGAGCCATCAATTCTTCTCCTGCAGTTGTTTTTAACTTCCGTAGTGTTGGTTTGCGTCAAACCAGTGGAAATGCTTAAAATTTCATCCCCATTTCTAACGCTCCAAATGGATTTTTAAAGCATCTGTACCGTCACAACAAGAGCCTGATGAATGCAGAAGATCTCTGGCCACAGACCACAGGCTTCCCCACAAGATATTTTCCCTCTGAGGAATACAGAGTTAATGGCAAGAAATAACATGGCTCTACTGCTTCTTCCTCTTATTTCTCCAAGTCATATAAAACCGAGAGCACAATTATATCACATTTCTGTTCTGTGAGAAGAGAGGTTAAGTGTAATTATATTGGAATTATCCCAGACAAGAGAAAACCTGAACTACTTGAACTACATGTTTCACAACAGGATTACAAAGCCAACCTCTCTTCCAGATACCATTAATCACATCTAAGGGACAAGTAGCCAGAGCAACTGAGAGCAACAGGAATCTTTAAGGCAGGAAAGTGAATTCACATTTATGCAGGATCTGTTAAAACACGTACACCTGACAAACTACTTTGCTGACAACTTCATTGTTGAGCTTTCTGTAAGTAAGTACTTGGGTAACAGGTATCAAATTCAGACATAAAACGTGTCTTATGAGGGCCAAAGGACCAAAATCGGCTGTGCCGACTACATTAATGAAAATTATGTCAGAAGCTCATCAGAAGCTGTGCTACCACAGGAACAGGACCACAGACTCCATCCATGTGTCAGTCCCTGGCTGCGCAAAGGCATTACATGACGATTACATGCCAAGAGGGGAGACAGCATTGATGCAGCATGAAGCAACTAGGCAGGGCGTATACGATACACTGCGTGCATGTCAGTAGGAAAACAATTCAATGAAAACAAACAAACATGCTCCTACTAAATGCTATTTCACTTGCATGCTCACCTCTAGGCATAACAAAAAATTGGTGCATCTGGCCCAAAGCCTGAGTGACACTAACATCACGATTACTGTCACCCCTCTGTTCTTCATCTCATAATCAAGCTCCTTTGGGTCCAAGGAAAGGGAGGGAGAGGGAATTAATCCCAATATGATTTATACTGTTGAAATTGTCTTCCTCATCCCCAATAGAAATCCTTAATCTATTTTGCAGGAAGGGTACT
>NW_009269756.1:0-2031 GCF_000687185.1 Egretta garzetta
AAAAAAAAACCCCAAAAAACCTTAAGTTCTTCTCCAGTTTTCTGAGGCCCACACATATCCAAACACAAACTTAATGAAAAAAATAACTAGAATCCTGTTTGCTAGGCATTTCTGAAGACCCTAGGCTAGATTCAACAGTACACTACAGTTTCTTAGATGAAGCACAGCCTACAAATCCAGGCTTAACCCACAGAAACTAGCATTTCTTCTCCTTTCACGTTCTCCTTCCTTTTTGCAAACCCCTCTTCACTCAAAATTCTGCAAGATGCTTAGAGAGGGCGAGATGTTTTTGCCTCTGCACCAAACCCCACTGGAACAGCAGAAGCAGGTAATAAAGACCATTTAACATTAGATCATCTTCAAGAGAAGTGGAATTCACAAATCTAATAGTTTGTGGTCAAAAAACCAATGCAACACTTATGTAAAATTTACAAGCAACACAGGATATACCGAGCAACAAAGAGAAACAAAGCCTCTAGCAGTCAAATACACAACGCTACTTAATGCAGGCTTTGTCTGCACTAGGCTCATGTCCACACCGTGCAAATGCAAGCATCCCTGTGTGTATAACAGATTATAGCGAGCCAGAAGGGTCATGCCAGTGATAATTTGATTCAAATTAAATTATTCAAGAATTTAGAAAAACGTAGACCAGTTTGCAGTAAATTTCTAACTTTTTCAACCTTCCAGTTTCCCCAAAGAGAATCCTGAAGAGCTTGGGGCAACAATAAACAACCCCCTTCCATTCTAACCAACATCTAGGCTCTCAATGAGTCATCCATTTGCCCTCCAGCCAAACCTTCTTAAAGAAAAAAACCAAACACCGTAGAAAGAACCCTTGCATGGAACAAGAGCAATCCCACAGCCTTAGCTTTTCTTACATGTGTTCGATAAGCAAGGAGACGCGTTACTAACAATTCTTCACCCAAACACACTGGAGTGAATTATGCACGGTTAAAAAAAGTTTTGGTTAAGTTTATGGCCTACCCCAAACATGTTCTGCTTTTGGTTTGAGTACTCTCCACCAAGACAGGCTCCTAGACTTGAACACCAGATTCCCACAAGCCAAATGTGTGTGACAGCAAGTCTAGATCATTTTGCCGAAACAGCTGTTTCCTACAGAGAAATATTCACCGATAACCATTCCTATCACTACAATTAGCCAGTGCTGCAAATAGCTATTCTGAACTCTTGCTTTAAACAGAGATCCATGTTGACGTCCCAGAAGCATGCTTTGATCGGCTAACTTGTTATGCCCTTCCCACACTTCTCATTTTGAGGAGGGGGAGGAAAACAGGAGAGGGGAAAGGTAACAAGAAGGGAGTAAAAACCCTCTGGGAAGCTTGATTAATCCTGACGCATAGTGGGCGTTTCCCAGTTTAACAGCAAAACATTTCAAAACTAAGAACTGTTCTCCCCTCTGTATAAAAACCGTCACTGTTTTTCAGGAAAGATAAAATGCTTAGAGTTTAAATGAAGACTTAAAGATCACAATATGTTAAAGCTAAAATAGTTTACTAAAATGAAACAGAACCAACCAAACACACACCACTGGCATCCCCCAAAAAGCAACCAAACACAAACCATCTTATGCCTCATTCACCATCAAACCCCATACAGCAATCAAAAAGTTAAGACTGCAATCAAGTTCATAGAAAAAAAAAAATAGCATCATCAAAACATTTTTACTTCAAAGAGTCAAGACAGGAAAGCTTCTGACTTAAGAGGTTTAATTACAGAACAATACACAACACAATAAAAACAGTAAGAAATGGAAATTACTAGACAAGTACATTTTTCCCTGAGCTCTTATGATATCTACTTAGATATATCAAACACTGTTCGAGGGCAATACCAAGAATGTTCCAGGATTAGATGTGCGTGTAGATCTTGAGCATTTTTTCCCAACTAATTCCTTAGACAGTTAGAGAAAAAAAGGACCACAAAAACTTACGGGTTGAGACAAAGACAATTTAGTAGGACAGAAAAAGAAGAGAAAATAATAATGACGAAAGAATATACAAAACAAGT
>NW_009269757.1:0-2038 GCF_000687185.1 Egretta garzetta
AGGAGCAGGCAGAGCCAGACGGCACAGAAGGTACCAGCCCAATATATATCGGAGCACAGTCTATACCACAGCACTTGCTGATACAGGCAGCAATTCAGGGTCAGCACTGACTCATTGGCTCAGCCTGCACGTTTCCCCAGACGCCAGTTTTGTAGACTACAAGTGTGTCCTAAGCAGAGGACTTTGCTGGAAGAACACAACTCAGTGGACGATGCAGGTTATTTGGAACTGTGCAAAGTATAAGGTGCAGTGAATCCTAAAGTACGCTGCCGTTGGCTGACACAGTAGGACTCAGGCAGAAGAAAAGCAAGCTTTGCTGCAATACTGAGCAGCAGCTTCCCAGACCTGGCACAGAACCGGTAGCCACTTGCCTCACTCACTTAAGTTTATGCATCCAGGTAGCCATTATCGTTTACCATCAGCTGTAGTCACCTCCTAACAGTATTGTTTCTAGGCGACAAGAAGCCAGTGTCCTAAAGCTGCTCTGCCTCAAAGCCCATGTTCTGGAGACTACTCACAATGCCCAAACTGAGAGCATCGTCAGGTTTTTTTTAAACCCCCATGCTCTCATTGTACATGGGGGTTAAAAAGGAACGTCAGTTAGTACTGCAACTGTGGCTCATATGCTCTACATTTTCCATAGAGTCTCAGCATGTCTCCAGGACTTCTGCTTGAAGAATAGACATCTAAGATATGTCTATCACGTTTGCTTTGCCTAGAAGTGTTCAAAGGTGCATTCCTTTAGAAGATCGTGGACATATTTCCACGAAACCAGAGTTATTTGCATATATCATAAACATGTATTACTAAGGGTTTTTTTTCTTGAGTTGTTTTTAGTGTGTGTAGTTTGGGGGGGTTTTTTAGGAAAGTTAAAACATAAGTGCAAGTGACTACAAGGAATACACTAGCAATGAAACTGATACTGATGAATAGTAATAGTAGAGTAGGCTGCAAATCATAGCTGTTACTTTACCTAAGTGATGGTATTTTGCTGACCAAATCTTGGAATCATTCGGAGCAGTGTATGTAACAGTGATTCTTCTGAAATATTGCACAGTGTAATCCCCTTCTGAGTATTACTCTGAACCTGTGAAAAAATTTCTCAGTTTGGCAAAGTGATTTTTGGTTTTGCTTGTTTTATTTGCTCAAAAAGCTGGGAGATGACGGTGGCCGTTCATCTTCTCCACCTCCTGTGCACCCTATTTACTGTGCAATCTTTCTTTCTTTATCTGCTTTTGAAAACATTGAGGAAAACATGCAATCTGTTCCAGTACTTCACTGTCCTCACACAGTAGAAACTTTGCCCAATTTCTAGCCCAAATATCTCTTGATACATTTTCAGACTGCTAGATCATGTCCAATATTCATGCAGCAATCTGCTATACTTGTTTATCATGATTTTTATGTGAATTGTATAGGCATTCTTGAACAAATTGTTTTACATACTGGGGCTGCTGGCAGAGTTTGCATTCAGTAGTAAATGCACTAATAGAGGGTAAAATGCTGAACTTTTTGTTTGCACTTCTAAAAATAGCCCTTCATCTCATATGTTTAGCTCACATGTAGATTCGTAAAGGCATAGCTGACACTTAGGCATTGTCCTCTCGTGAGTATTATGTCTTTCAAGTTACCCTACTACAAGTCACTGAAAAAAATTGCACTGTATTTGCTTCAGAGACAATATGCAATTGTCTGCAACCTGGTCATCATCACAGGCTTATCTTTTCTATTTCTTTTTCAGCATTTATTATTGAAAAGTCTGCCTACCTAAATGTCTCTAAACTGATTTTTCATTCAGAATTCAAAATAAGCTAAGAATAGTTGAAGAAAAAATAGCCAGTGTAAATGCTCCATAATTACTGGGGAACGTTGCTTATGATGAACTACAAACACGTTACTATTATCTTAACTAATCTTTTTATCTTTACTAGAAGTACCTTTCAATTCTTGTTTTAAAGGAACACTAATGTCTGCCAGTACCTTAACAGCTGACATTTTTGCTCTTTAGTGGCTGACAAGGCTGCCTACCTGATGGGTC
>NW_009269758.1:0-2038 GCF_000687185.1 Egretta garzetta
TCATCATCATCATCATCATCATCATTATCATTAATGAAAATGAAGATAGTCTATTCCCACATAGGGGATTTCATAGAAGAACTATTTCAGTTCTTCTAGAGCAAAATTTTTCCCTGCAGATTCCCAGCTCTCCATTAATTTGTTCCTTGGCAAGCTGCATAGGCTTAAGGCGCTTCAGAGTTGGAAAATATCATCTGATTAGAAATCAACATTTTCTATCAGTACCTCATGCAGAATTTTTTGCTTTCGTAGAAAGTGAATTTTTCATTTGCAGAAAGCATGCCGGTGGGAATTTTTGGCCAGCTCTGCTTTTGAGTGCTAACCCTATCTCAACCATTGATTCATCTTGCGTTGTGAGATTAGTGCCTTCCAGCTTCTAGAGGTCAGAGCTCCCTTAGGATAAGACAGATACAAGGATAGTACTTTGAAGATTAGATAATACATGTATGAAAATTCCAGGATACCAAATGCTAAGAACAAGCTTAGGAGCTTTAGCAGTCTTAAGATAAAGCCTTTGTAAACTTTGTAGAAATCCTTGAGTTATGTGGTCTTGCAGTCATTTTGTTTGGACTGCAGTAGCTGATCATTATCTGTGATAGAGCTCCTGAGAAATATCATGGCTAAGTGTGCTTTACCTTAGAGCTCTTCATGGTGAATTAGGCCAAAAGGTTAATGACAGATCTGCGTGCAACTTTTTGCTTTCCATTTATAGATATTTCAGCTAACCATTTTCAGCTTACAGAATTTTTGACCTTCCTGCCCCTTGTTTTTCAGAACATTTGCACTCAGTACTTAAGGAGATATTTTTAGCAATGTGCAGCTGTAGCGTGTAGTGCTGCAAAGGAGCTTCCTGACTCAGAGATCAGCTACTCAGTAGCCCTGACATTAAATCAGATCAGCTTGGTAGCTGCTCTAAACTATGCTAATTGATTCTAGCCCACCAGGGGACTTCTTACTATGAAGAACAGTAGGACACAGGAAAAGACTTGGTAGTCCTAAAGTCACGAGCTGCAATGGGAGATACTGGAAGGGCTGCAACATAGGGGAAAATGGGGTCGGAGACATTCAGATTGCAGCTTCTATCAAGCACCAGTAAAGCAGGCTAACAAAGGGCAACAGTGAATTGACCTGGAAAAAACACCCCTCCCAATTGGTCTGGGGCTTTGTTCTGAAAAAAGCTTTGACTATTCCACACCTAGCCAACACCTAGAATGACAACAAATGTTGAAACGGTGTTTTCTCAATGGATAGCTGGTTTAGTTTTTAGTAATTCTAATACAATTGCTGAATATCCACAAATGGATTATGTGAAGGATATATAAACTTGCAATATGTTTGTGGGGTTTTTTTAATTAAGCTTGTACTGTCTGTATATAGCATTACAAGGTTTACACTTTACTTGGAAGAGTTATGGGAGAATGATAATCACTTACCTAAACACTTAAGGTTTAACTGAAATTTAGGCCACTCTTAATTTCATTTGCATCGAAACATTAAGGAGAGCAAGATATAATTTCAGGTAATATTGAAACCAACAGTCCTTAGCCAGTGGTCTATGTGACTTTAATTCAGAGCAAAATTTGGCCCTCTAGTATTCAGGAGGGTTTAGAAGGATTTAGAGATAGTTATTAGTATTACCTTCAGGAGCTTGACGTTCTTTCAATTTCTTTATCTAATCATTTTCTTTGCCTTTAGTGTAGTGAAAACACTGTATCTCAGTTAAGACAGGATGAAAAAATCCTGCTGTGTGTTTATTCTAAGAAATGGAAAATTAGAAAAAGAAGGAAAATTGTGGGGAAGAACTGCAATGGAACAGTAGAAAAATATTCAAAATGCAATTGTAAGAAAATAAATTTGCTGAAGTACCTGATATAGGTTTGGATGGTTGTAGCTTTTCTGTTTATCTCCATCCCTTTAGGGAACTACTTTTCTCATTATATGCAACTCAAATAGCTCTGCTGAAAAACCATGGAATTCTACATTTTGCCTGTGGATATGGAACTTACATTGTACTGCATCATATCACTTTTTTTTTTTT
>NW_009269759.1:0-2041 GCF_000687185.1 Egretta garzetta
ACTGTTGCTGCACTTTTATTTTGAACCGATTAAAATAATTGTTTTGTGATCTTTCCTTATAAGTGCCAGTCATCTCATGATTGATCCCGATAAAAAGCTAACTTGAAACAGTACAAAAAGAGGTTCATATGGAAACGACTGTAACAGAAAAATTTCTGTGTAGTAATCATGACCAGAAGTAGTCTGCCTGAAATACATGGAATTACTAAGGGAATTACTCTGTTAAAGGGGAATGAACTATCAAATTTAAGCCCTGAGGAAACGAAGATTTTAATTATATTACATTCCTGTACACAGAAGCTGTTACAGCCCCTGGACCTAATTTGCGATCTGCAGCAAGACTGTTTCAGTCCCAAATCCTGGATTGCCTGATCTGCCTTATTCAGAATACCCTGACTGGGAAACTTCTTGTAGCCTCTTTTAGCAAGCCACTTCACACCTACCTGGTAACAGGTCATAAAGCTGCCCTACATTGCACAAGATTTTTTACTGTAAGGCTGATTTCTGGCATAAGCAATTTTATTTCAAGTCTCCATTAAGATTAGATAGCATGTTTAACAAGCGTGACAACTGATTTTAGGTAGGAAAGACAGTGAACCATTGTAGGGCCTGTTTGGAGCCAGCCTCTGTATGTAATTATTTTCACATTGATGTCCACATGTCCATAGCTATAAGTAGTAATTTCTGTTGTTTATTTTGCAGCAATGATTTGCTAATGTATTTGAACCAACTTGCTTTGTGATCCGGACTGGGAGACAGATATGAAGTCCAGTTCAATTGTATGTTTTGCTAGCATACAGCAATATAAATAGATCAGACAGCGGAGTTTTGTATTGATTATATTCCCAGACATTGAGGTCAAGAGAAGTTTTATCTGAATGAGTTAAATAGGATAAGGTTCCTAAAATACTTTTCTTTGATACAGGTTATCAAATAAAGAAGCTTAATAGATGATCCATAAAAAATTTGCATTGTAAATCACACAATTCTAGACAGGATTTTTTTTTCTTCCAGAGTTTAGTCTATGGTTTACTACCTGTCAAGTTGTGACTTCTTCCAAATGCCATGCATGTTAACTTGCCTTTCCCCAGATACAAAATATGCTAATTTTGACCTATTGTTAGGTAGTTTTAATAGTTTCTTCCAATTAAAATTTCCTCAGTTTTAACTTTTCTCCATACTTCCTGAACAATTTCATGCTTCCCCATTGCAACATTAAGACTGCAGTGTGTAAGTAAATGCAGTTCCACATTTGCATTAAGTAACATTTCTCATTGTTTCTTTTTCTTGATGGCAACATGTCCTTCTCTTTCTTTTTCTTTGTTCATATAAAAATGAAATCAGGAAAAAAGAAGCTTCTTCCCCCATCAGATTGTTGTTACCATTGACATGGAAGTTCATTATGCAACCAGTGGTAACATTTCATGACATTCCTGCAAGTGGATTGCAACTACCTCTCCACAGCCTTTTGGATACAATTCAAGATCAGCTAGACTTGCCTTATTTTTTTATTAGGAAACCCTCAGAGCACAAATACAAACATCAAAAAAGTAACCTTGATCTTTTCAGATCTTGTAAGTAATCTTGATCTTTTCAGAGATCAAGAAATAAAATAAACTAAGCAAGTCAATTTGCTGATTTCAGACATATGTTTTTATTAATATTATCCTAAGGATATTCAAGTGAATTTGTAACTGTTCATTTTTTCAGTTTAAATATTGTAGTTCAGTAAAGTTTACCTTATTTTCATGGACAGCCTTAAAACAATTGAACACCAAATTGCAACACTCATGGAACAGTCTGGTTGATACTTATTTTGAAGTACACCTGTAAGGCATGTTCCTTCTTTTGTAACATTTCCTCAGTTGTTAATTGTTAATTGTTAATGCTGGACTACCTCAGAAAAAAAATAATTCTGTTAACTGAGGCAAACAAGCAGGATTGTGATATATTCTTATAAACATACACTTAGAAAATGATTTCTCAATAAGTTATTTTTATAGAATCATAGAATAGAATCATAGAACGTTTAGGGTTGGAA
>NW_009269760.1:0-2019 GCF_000687185.1 Egretta garzetta
TTTTTTTTCCATCTCCAATTAGCAGAGCTTAGGAGGCAGAGAACTATGCAGCCAAGTCTTTCCATTACTGGCTTGGGCCACGATGAAGAGCTGCGAGATGCCAAGCACCGCATGTCTCAGAGCAGGCAGGTACCAGAGAGGTGGATAACTCCAGAGGGGGACAGCCATTTGGATACCGCTAAATGAGTCCTTCTTCAGGGTTTCAAACACTGACATCACCTTTAGCCACTTGGCACGTCAGTTTGCTGCATTTCATCACGTACTTCAGGTGAAGAACAAAAGTAGTGGCACATAGAGATTCTTCATAGATAGACAAGTGCTTAATTATCTCACATACCTGTTCCAAGTAGCCAAATAAATTAGATGATACCTATTAGGGCAGATACTCGACAGAGGTGAATCTGCCCCACACTCCCAATTTAAGCTCCCAAACAGACGACAGCAACATAGCAAGTATTTTCATTTGTATAGTACAGAGCTGTCTGCCAAAAGTCAAGTGAGGCAGTCCTACCTAGCACAGGTAATTCCCCTGCGTGGGTAACATAAAGGGAGCTTATCCACCTCCTCCCTGATCCCTGACCCATTCTCCCATGGCGTGATGCTTTTCCCACAAAAGCCCCTGCTTCTGCCTTGGAGGCTGGCTGGGTGACACGAGGCGGCGGGCTAGCCAAGGGCTCTCTTTCAAAGAACAGAATCATCAAAGGGATTTGCATTACCTAAGATACAGGTTACTCATTGAAATCTAACATTATCCCCAAACATTATCATCGTCCAAAGTCTTTATTTTGTTGCTTCTAGAGAGTCCCAACTTCTGCTGGGGCTGTGTAAGGTTCTTGTAAGGATGCTCACTGCCTCAGAGGAAGGTCCCACCACTTCCTAGGACTGGGCCCAAGCGTGGTAGCAAAGCCCACGGTCAACCCACCTTGTCTGGACTCTGCATTGGCACCGTATCTGAGACACGCATGGAAACAGCAAAGAACAAAACGCACACGTGAGAAAATTACAGAGGTCCTCCTGACTGCGAAAGCAGCTTCAGAGCCCAACTCCCTTCCTTCATTTGGGAAAGAAGATTCTCCTGGATAATGGGCCTGGAAACCAGGTTTCCCTCTTTATAGGCAAATATTACTGTATTATTATTTAGGTGCTATTAAATGCCTTTCCCAAAGAACTTCATCTCTGGACAGTCCCTGTACAAGACATACAACTGAATGGAAGGTTGGAAGATCAAAGGAGCAAAGTAACACACACACGCATCATGCCTGGGGGACTCTATTTAAATAAAGCTACGCCGAACCCCTGACAGCAGTTACCTGAGGAGGTGAGCAAAGGCCTTCCCTGCCTGACCACAGCAGTGCTCTGTCCTCCAAAAGACCCAGGACTGATTCCTTCATCTACCTTTATTCATCCATCTGTGCAGCATTTAGGAGTTCTCTCTTTGACTGATGGTAAAGCTGACTCTGCTCCCATCCAACTGGACTGCACAGGGCTTCTCCTAAGTTGCAAGGGAGTGAAATTCAATTGGAAGTGAAAGATATTACAGATGACTTTAAATTACCTTTTTTAGAACAAAACCCACATCTTGCTAGTAACGGTAAGACCCAGATAGAGCACTCGATACGTATTTTCACCAAAGAATCACCAAAATAAAAATAGGCAATAATATTTTGACCTTGGTCTTGATAAAAATAAGAGCATGTCAAAGAAAGGCTTGAGACAAGTGAAGAATCATGGGCTTCAGTCTAATGAAAAGGTCTGTAATATGGCTCTTGATTTCACAAGTTTCTTACTAAAGGAGCAAACTGGACTGAGGAGTTCATAAGCACCGGTGGGATGAAAGTCTTAAGATGCTAGAATTTCTAGTCCAGCAAGCTGAAAAAACCAAGTAGGGCTATTTATATGAACTTGCCTCTTCAGAAAGGGTACTGGGAGCACAGCTCCCACAATTGCTGCTTTGAAAATTGGTGGAAAATATATGGATCATCTGAATCTTCAGCCTGGAGAAGAGAAGGCTGCGGGCAG
>NW_009269761.1:0-2057 GCF_000687185.1 Egretta garzetta
CATAGACAGACTGACAGAGAGATAGCACTATGAGTGAGGACGCATAAGCAGACACAGGAACCAATACGCACATATACAGGAGAGAGGCCGAGAGACATTTCTCTTTGTTCTCCATCCCCTGTTTTGTTGTTAAGGCTCTATGCTAATTTCCATGGAATTACTACAGCACATTTGTAAACACACATGAAATGCAGACAGCACTCTGCAATCACTGCTGTCTTGGGCTATTAAGTATAATATTTAGCTCAGCCAGATGCCGCCAGAAGTTCGCCAAGCCCATAAAACAAGCTCAATCACATATTTGCAAAAACAAGAACATGAAGCCATTTTGGAAGAGTTTACGTCTATGTTTGTGCATTCGTTTCCTTCCATCTGGCAAATTCCATCCCAAGATAGAAAGCTGAAGCCCAAGGGAGGGAACTTTTGCATTCAGCCACCTCTCAGCAACACCCTGCTGAAATAGGATTGCCATCAGTCCCCCCAAGCTAGAGCACATGCCACTTCTAATGGCATAGAACATTAGAGAAGATGCTGTTGCTTTTGACAACACATGAGGGAAAACAGGACCCTCTGCTGCCTGCTGGGTGCAAACCTCATGGGTGGCTGCTTCCAGGGTACTGTGGAGGCAGCTCTGCAGGTTTGCATGGTGCTAAGACCCCAACGTCCAGCCACAGCACGTTTCAAGCCTTTCTCTCCCTTTAAGGCCATCTGAAGGGGCTCCACAGAGGAAGGGTAACACCACAGGCTCCAGACACACAAATACACTTGCACACAGGCACCTTCCCAACCTGAGCACCTCAGGCAGATGCCTTACAGGGCAGAGCCATCACATGTGCGGAGCTTGAGGCTGAGGATGTCAGAAAGGCATCACTGGATGTGCTCTTCTCTCTGCATTTGCCTTGAGGCTCAGGACATCTTCAGCCCTTTGCTGTTGCTTTTTATGTTGAACTGAATCTAAGAGCTTGCATGGTCAGTTATCCCACAGCAAAACAGGGCAGGAACAGGAAGGCAAAGGAGACCAAATTATTAAATCTCTTAAACCAGAGCTGTAGAGCATATTTGATTATATCCTGATACAGAAAGTGTTGCAAAGACCAGAAACCTGGAAAAGCACAGGAGGCACCCAAGAACAGCTACACCAGGAGCAGCCAGGAGGGCTGGTGGCCAGGGCGCAGTCTAGCCCACATATCAGCTCCAGTAATGGCCACAGCCAGCACAGACAGCAAGAAACCCACCCAAGAGAGGTGTGAAACAATCATCCTTTTGAGGGAAAAGGTTGTTACCCCCCCGTGCCTGAGCCTGTCACTCGCTCAGGCAGTACCCCACCACTGAGTACAGCGATGCCCGTTACCTGCACAACTCCAATCTGGGATTTTTTTTCTTGTGTCTCGCCTGTAGGAACTTTTAGCTGGTTCCACAAACTTTTAATGAAAATATTCTACAATTCAACCACCTCCCAGTGGCATGAACCCCTGCTGCAGCCACGCGTGCTTCAGCTTCGCACTTGATGTGTGTGCACTGAAGTGCACCCGCAGCCTGTGTCCCACACGAGGGCCCGAGGGGAGACGGGGTCTTTCCCCTGTGCTTTGGACCCTGCCTGCTACAACAGAAGGCACCTTGGATGCTATCACAACACAAATAATAAGAGCGATGCTCCTAAGAATGCAAATAATAAGGATGCAAGGCCAGCAATAGCAGATGCAAACAATCCAGACAGATGAGCGACTTTAAAGTTACTGCAGCCCCAAAGAAAATTACAACTTTGTCTCATCCAGAGAGCTTCCCCTCTGCCTTGTGTGGCCACGTAGCCAAACCAGTGGCTCCAAAGCAAAGAACAAAACCAACTGAACAGGCAAAAAACAAAGCTCTTGGCAGATGGGCAGCACACAGCTCACACCAAACTCCCGCCTGTGCCCTCCACAGCTCTCCCTCGCCTCAGATCGGTTGTTTCCCCTAAATCCACGGATTCCATTCCAGGCGCAGGATGCAGCGGAGCTCACAGGAGCTCGCCTCTTCCCATGGCTGCGGGCGAGCAGCAGCTCCTCGTCCCTCAGCCA
>NW_009269762.1:0-2058 GCF_000687185.1 Egretta garzetta
TTTTTTTTTTTTGGTAACTGATAAAAAAGAAAATGGGAGTGATGTAGTTACTGAAACAAACAGCATAGGTAAAGCTAGGCAATTACTTTTTATATTGTAAAAGCCTCTGAATAGAACAACTAAGAAAGATGTCTTTGTGACATCTGAAAGGCAATTTAGAGATGCGTTAAAAACAAATTTGGAAAGTAAAGTCTGCTGATCTTCATGTGGTTTGGGCTGAGAGACTTCTGTCTCCCCCTGCTGCTGTCACCACACACGCGTGTAGCACTGTTATGGAATCATGAAAACAAAAAACCACTGTGTTGATCTCTGCAACTGAAGCTACTCATCCAAAGATGCACAGTTCTGCTGGAGAGGTATTGTACAGGAGTAGGGCAACCTAGTACTTAGGTAATACCTTCATCCAAATACCTGTTTGTAAAAGATTTTTCACTAGTGCTATCACATCTCTGTGTCATAGCTGTGACAAAATAACTTACATACACACGAGAGAGGCGATGAGCTTCATACGCAGGCATGAATACTATTGATACATTGAAGTGTGTGACAGTATCAGTTTTTTCAAGTGAAGCTAGAACTTCTGAAATGACTAATTTCCCCCCAGTGGCCTTCTAGGAGACGGATTGAATGCAGTAGGTGTGTGTAGTTTAGACCTCTGTGTCACCCTTCTCGTGAAGAGCAACTTTCAAGTCTGTTCAGTGCTAACGTTGAAAAAAGCTTATGGCCTGCGGTAGTGTATCGTTCAGAATGCTGTATGTGATTCTGGAGCGTCCGTATTTTTGGGAATTCAAGAAAATTGAGGTATGAAGACTGGAATTTTGAACGTGGGTCTGCACAGATTTACAGCGACTGATAGCATCTGGCAGTGTATTGCACACCACCTCCTCCCCCGCCTCCCGATGCAACCTCAACCCGTTTGTAAGAGCTTGAAGGTTTGTTTAGATATTTGTTTTTCTGGCTTTGCTTGTAATACTAGGCAGTGAGTTTTTCACTGAATAATTTGTCCAGTCCTCCCTGAGAGTTGAAGAGAAAAGACAGTTGCTAGCTTGGGCTTTATGCTTGAAAAATGCGCAAAGTTTAGGAGAAGGGAGCCCTTAAATGCAATTAAAGGACAAGGAGAGTTACGATGTCTGCTATTTTCCATTATATATGGAGAGGATGTGAGGCTGGTGATTCTGCACGCAGCTGGGTGAATAGGTCCAACAGCTCGCTTCTGCATCGCTGTTGAGACGCATTAGGAGGAGTGACAATGCGATGACATAATCACTGACCCCAGATTGTTCTCAGCTATAAATCCTCTGGTTGCAGTCTCCACTGTTCCTCAGCATGTGCTGTTCACGTTTAAGGGCTTTTCAGATCATCTCCATCACCATCTGCTGCATAATGGAAACAAAACAATTGTGCTGTGTGTGGAGCCAGCTGACTCCCTGAGCGGAGATGGAGGTTCACAAAATACATCCCTTCTCTAAGAACTTGTTTGTCTGCTTGGTCTCATCGTCACACTGTGCACTAGTCACTGGGCTGTCGTTATGGGTGAAAAATAAAATGAGGTAGTGACTCATTTACAGGGACATACATGTTTTTTTGAGCAGGTCAGATACCGCATACTATATGTGTGTTCTCATGCTTGCATATGAGAAATACGGCACATCCTAATGTCTCTCTAATTAGGTGAAGGGAAACACAGCCCATATGTGAAACATCTTGTCAGCATGAATGTATTGGTAACATTTGTCCTGCATGGGCAATGAGAAGATAAACAACAGGATTTCTTAACTGCAAGTATTCACTAGGTGTCAGTGCGCGATCACACCGAACTGATGTTCTCCCTGAGAAGTTCTTTGATGGTGGTGGTACCTCCCTTATGAGTAGGGATTCTAAAGAAAATTCCTAGTTTTGTCTCCAGAATGTAGTGCGGATTAAATTTAAGAATAACTAATGTTTAACAGTAGTTAATTCAGTCTTGTTTTTAGGAGCAGTCTGATAAAAATGCTGATTTTAAGCACAAAACCTTTGGTTTTCTTTTTAATAAAGGTAATTTAAAGACTTAGAATAGCC
>NW_009269763.1:0-2049 GCF_000687185.1 Egretta garzetta
TAAAAATTCCCCTCCAGTTCAGTGAAATATTCACGTTGAATGTCTTGCCTTTTCTCAATGGGTGAGGGTTGAGCCTCGAGGAGTGAAGGGTTTCAGCCCAGGCTCCGCCATTGGTCTTCGGTGACGGACCTCTGATTTTCAAGAAGTTTGAAGAAGTTTAAAGTTGTTTTTTGGAAACTAAAAATATACAAACCTGGCAAACTCCGGAGAGAAACAGTCCACAAGATGCTTGACCACAAAGATAACATTGTTCAGTTTTCTTTGACAGCATCAGCCCCTACTGGAAAATGGTGTTTATTAAGTTCATTTGGACTGTATTAGTTTAACATCATCAGGTTTGAATAAGAAACAAGAAATCCCCTGTTGCTCATTAAAAAGTTGAAGTCTAGCAAAACTCTTTCTCGAAGACTATTTCTCCTATTAGCCACCTGATGACTGTACAGGGAATTAACAGCAAGCTTGTTACAGTTTGCTCAGTCTATCGAGCCCTTGGGTAAAAACTATGCAGTGTGAAGGGCAGTCATGGGAGTAAAGTTTCCTGGAGCTTTAGTGGGGCCCATGGAGGCTGTTAGGGATGGAGCTGTTGCAGGACGTCTAAGTGGCCCTCCCAGGGGGCTGCTCAGAGCAGAAAATCAGAGCCTGGTTACAGGAAAATGCAGGAGGGAATAAGCGCTTTCACCAAACAACCCCTCTGACCTGTCCTGTCAAGGAAAAGGGTCGGGTGCTGATCCCCAGCAGGACCTTGTCAGGCCTCGTCTGCCTCAGATGTCTTTCTAGTCAACACGGGGCTTGCAGAGGGTACCTCTGGGCTCCGGGGAGGCTGCAGTGGCCGCACAGCAAAGGTGCCTGAGCAAAGGCATCTTGGCCTGGCCCAGCCATCACTGCGGGCCCAGACCTGGGGCTACCCAGAATTCCCTGGGCTCAAGTTCTGGTGCTCATCCTGAAACATGGCCCTCACCACATCACTTCTCCCAATGCCCCTCTGGCCCAGCCCGCAGGCCCCCGGCAGCCCAGCCACATAGTGGTGTACCCAGCGTCTCCACTCGGAGTGCCTCCAGCCCCAGAGCAGATCCCGGCCCCACCAGACCCCACTGCTTCCGTGGTGCGTCACAGGCTGCCCCTGCAACCCCCAAGTGTCTGCTCTGCAGCCCATTCCCCTGGCTTTCCAGAAATGGACGGGTGCTCTTCAGCCGTGATGAAGAGCATCTTCTCCCTGGTGGTGACAGCTTAGAAGTCCCAGTTGCCCCAGCCCTGCCCTCCAGCACTGTTCAGAGGGTGTCCAAGTTCCCACTCTCAGGATTGTATCCTTGTCCCCATCCCAAAGCCTTGAGCAATTCCATGAAATCCTACACCTTCCAATGTCCCCCACCTCTGCAGTACTCATCCAGGTCACCCATTGTCCCCCATTGAACCGCCACCACTCTTCTATGAGTGTCCTCAGTGGGATGTTCAATAGAAATTATTCTGTCACAGCCTCATTGTAACGGTTTTACATGTTTGAGACTGAGGTATGCGTTCGTCTCTACCGAAGAGAAATGTTTTAACAGTAAAATGCACACGTACTCATGATGTCAGTGCTCAAAAACCACAGCTCCTCTGTCACTGTCTAGAAGTAGAGAGAAATGTCTGTCCACAGTGTCTTTGGGCCTGGTTTCACAAACTGTAGGAATGCACACATCAAATCACAACCTCTGAGACAGGACCAAGTGAAACCCAACCTGATTCACAAAAAAACGCAGAGATGGCCTGAAATGCATAAACAGAAAGGAGGAGGGAGTAGTTCAAGTTAAATTGAATTATTATCTCATCTTTTGCAGATGCTAAACATGTCTTAACTAAGATAACTTGAAACATGGTTGCAGCTCAGTGAAGACATCTCAACCCACTTTGAAGTCTCTGGTGTTCATGGGTATCTGCCAAGTGCCAGCCTATACAACAATTCTTGGGTTATAGCTATTATTATTGGATTAAGTCCTCATAAAGAGCAATGCATCATTACTGTTTTCAATTCTTGAAAAAGCCAAACGCACACACACAAAAAAAAAAAAA
>NW_009269764.1:0-2062 GCF_000687185.1 Egretta garzetta
GGTCCTTCTCCTGCCCCACCACGGGACTCTCCCAAAGGTAGCATATTTTGGTGCTCCAGGCTGTGCTTAACAGGTACTTCGCCTGCTTCCAGCAGGCCTGGGACTTGGAGCAGCATTGGTAGATGTGGCACATGGGAATGCCCACCGCACAGGGCTAGCGAGGCCCTCAAAGGGAGCTGGGCATGTCCTTCTCCCTTGACCGTGTCACTTAAACAGTACCAGCTCTTTAGAGCAGACCTTGGCGTAGGCAGCTGTGCATCGCAAGGACCAGTGCCCTGGTGGCTTCTCTGCATCTCTTGGCTTCAGAGCAGGACTGTGGCTCATCTCGTGATCCGTTTGGCTGGTCATCCTGCCTTGCTGGCTTCCCATCCTCTAGGAATGCTCATCCCAGGCTGTGAATGCGCCAGGCTCCGTGTGTAATTCCCACTTGGAGAAGCGGGTCCCGTGGCAACGGGGATTTGCAAACCCTTGAGCTAGCTTCTGTCTCCTTGCGGTTACTTAATCAGAACGGACCTCATCAGGCGAGACCCTGCTTTGAGGTGGGGAGCTGGACCTCCCACATGGTTGGTGAACATTGCGAGTAGGGTGGATAAACTGAATGTTGCTCAGTCAGACGGGAAATGTCAAACTACTGCAGGCACAAGATGTGTAAAATACCGCTTTGATAAGGTGGAAAGCAGCAGGGACGGATGTCATGTGCTGCGGCAATCGAGCCCAGATAGCCTGGAAGGAGATGACATTTGTTGGGAAATGAGTCACCAACATACGTGTGAAGCGGAGATGTGCCACTAAATATTGGGGGGGTTGGTTGTTGCGGTTGAGGAAGCTTGAGTCAAGCTAGAAGGCAAGAGGTGCTGCTTTTCTAATGATGAGCGGCTGTATTCCGGCTTAACCGACAGAAAATGGGTCAACACCGTGTTTAGCTCTACCAGAAATAATAGTCAAGCTCTACCAGAAATAATAGTCACGGGTTATTCTGCAAGCCAAATAATGTGGAGACAGCTTAATTACTGACTCCACTAAAATGGAAACCGCTAATATTTGGAAAAATAAGAAATAAAAAAAAAAATACCACTTGAACCAAGCCTGCCAGCCTCTAGCTGCACTTACTGAGATGTCAGGCTCTGAGGAGAAGGGGAGGAGATGTTGCCGTAACGCTCCTTGGCAGGTTGGTGGTAGGACTGTTGCGAAGCGTTTGCCTAAATAAGTTACCCAAATAGGATGTAATTCAGCTCAAGCAATTAAAATGTGCCTTCAGGAGGCTGCTCCCTCGGGTACGGGGTGGAAATGTGCTTGCATACCAGTGTCTTTGTTGTATTTCTGGCCTTTGGCATTTTTGGCACCTCTTTCCTCCTTGTCATGCGCAGAGAAGTCCAACTGTGAAAGCTCGTGCGACTCCTTCCCTATCCTAGTGGTCCCCTGGGTCTAATTCCTTTTCCCAGTCGCCCAGGTAGCGGTACAATTGCTGACATAGATGCAGGAGACGGCTAAAACCTTAAGCATCCGTGGCGACGTGCTCAATACCCAGCCTCCCACCGGCACCACGGGCTCGGCTGGATCATCGATGCCACGGGACAAGCAGGCAATGTAATCCTGCTGCTCTGATTTGACTTCTTCTCTTTAGCACCCATTGCGTAAGTCTCCTGAAGCGCTGGAGCGTCCTCACTGGCATTGCAGCGTCCTCTTTCTATTCTTAGGAAAGGTGCTGGGGGTTGCACCTTCAAGTTTGGTGGCAACTTCCCATCTTGTGAAGCGCAGGCTAGATCTAGCTGGGGGTGTTTCCAGGAGCGCGTTTTGGTCTAGCCATTGGAATTAGACCTGGACCGCTTCTTTGCTAGCCCAAGAATGAAGCGCTAGAAGCAAGAGATCTTCCTCCCAGCCAGCAGAGATGTGGAGGACGTCGGGTTGAAGTTGCACCAACTACGCAAGGAGCGCAGCGAGGCCATGTCAAGAGGCACATCTCGCTTATAATGCACTGGCTTGCAATTTATTGGCTCCCTCCCCGTCGCAGCCTGACTTCGTTTCAACTCATCATCGACTTGCTGCCATGCCAGGGGGTCGA
>NW_009269765.1:0-2047 GCF_000687185.1 Egretta garzetta
GCCTGGCCTGCTGGGTTTGTGGGGTGTCTCCTCCTCTGGGCATTGCTTAGCCTTGGCCATGTGTTGCTATTCTGGACTCCTGTGTTTCCTCCGGGGTTCTCCATCTGTGTGTGGAAATGCATTTCCCAAGCAGCGTGGGTCAAGAGAGATCAAAATCTCTCCCCAGTTCCTCCCTATTTCTTCTCTAGCCTAGCAAGGCCTCTGTGATTTCAGTAGCACTCCTGTCCTGGGCATTTCTTGTACCCAGGTGATGCTCCCAGATTTCAGCAGTCTCCCATGGCTGCTCTGTGGGAGCGACTGGAAGTAAAAGACTATGTACATTTTGCAAAACCCTAACTTCTTTGAATGTGTTCCTATGCTTTTGTACTGAAAATTCAGGAAGCAAATGAACAAAGTCAACAGTTTTCTGTCAACCTTATAAGTCTGCACCCTCTCTACTGGACCAAGCGTTTTTTCTGTAAAGGACAGGTTTGATGTAGAACCATTAGGGATCAGCGCTTCAGTTCCCTTCGGCATTTAGATCAGTCCCTGGGAGGTTTACAAAACCCTGGCCTAAGTATTTGGACAATAAAGACGAGGACAACTAAGCCTTTAGACGCTCTAGGCAGAGCTAACCGATGGGAGTTTAGGCAGAGCAAGGAGGATGTCCCTCAAGTGCTGGAGCATCCCTGAAGTGCTGGCCCAGGCAGATGCAAGCTGTGAATCAGCTGGCCTTTGCTGTTACCCTGCAGTGCTGCTCAACTCAGTAGCCTTGGAAAGAAGGGCTGTGTCTGTGGGCTGAGAAAATGTCTGGTCAAGCAAAGAGGACACAGCTAGGGACAAGTTTGTACCAGCTACTGTGACAGTAACTAATACAAGATCTGTGTAAAAATAATAGCTACCACTGAGAACTAGTACCGGTAATTGCCTGATGTATTGGCTTTACTGAAGTTCTTCCTGCAAACATGACCGGTTAGAAGAAATATTGAAGAACAAGGCTTTGGTCATGGTCTGGTAGAACATGTCTTCTCTGGTCCACCTTTCCTGCAAGCTTGGAAATCCTTTTCATCCTTTGTAGATGCTAAGCATCACATCCTGGAGGAACGGGAGAAATTGAGTCTGCCACCTCAATGAGCTCATCCGGAGCAGAAGTAGATGATGATACTTCTCTCTTCACCAGCAAGCTTAGGCTGCAGCCCTGCCAGACACTCAAAGTAGCTGATGGCTGTGCAAGCCTACCCACAAGTTTGAGGTCTCTGGGGAATTACACTTAGAAGGTCAACATCTTTCAAAAGGATGATCATTTTATAAGTAAATGGGACATTTTTTTCTAAGACCTATGAGGAGACTGTCCTGTTGACAGAAAATGCTCTCCACCCGCTGCAACTGCAAGGCTGAGGCTGAACCCCAACAGAAGCACTACAGCCTCCCTATGCTGACATCTCTACCCAGACAGACCTCCCAAGGACTGAAATGGCTGCCCAAGCCTTAGGTTAGCTGGAGCTCCAGCATCTGGAAGTCTCCCTAGCATCTGAAAGCAGCAGTGGATGTCATAGCTGGGACTATGCCCGTCTAGGACTTTTCAACCAAGAAGAGCTCAGCAGACAGCGCAACATCTGGGAAGGTGAGCAGGAGATCTATACATTAGACAAGCGTGTGAAGTATTAATAGGTGGAGATTCATTACTGAGAGGGACCAAAGCACCCATTTGCCATCCAGACAACCTCTCTAGGGAAGCTGGCTGCCTACCAGGAACTTGCTGTCACGATGTGATGAAGCAACTGAGAACCGTGAAAAGAGACTATCCATCTCTATCTCCAACAATACTAGAAGCATCACGAGCACTGGTCTCTGTCCTCCCAGTCAGAGGAAGAGGTTTAGGAAGGAGGAGACAAATTGAACAAGTGAATGCCTGTCTGTGTGGCGGGTGCTGTACTCAAGGATTTGGCTTCTATGTCTTGATTCCCACATGTAAGAAATCGGGAGAGGGAGACAGGAGACCCAGCGTGGCTCAGGAATGACTTTTTGGTCAAACTAAAGTGTAAGAAGGAAATGCATAGGCAGTGGA
>NW_009269766.1:0-2067 GCF_000687185.1 Egretta garzetta
GAGTGACTTTTCCCTCCATTATATGCCAATAAACTACAGTAAGTTTGTCTACTCATGTGTTTCCCTAAATAAGCAAAATATTCAAATAAACCTCGATATTTTTCAGACAAAAAACCCCCATGATGCCTGAGGAAATCCTGTCATTAGCAGCTTGGCCTTTACACCTCTCCTCTTCTCACCACAGAACTGATACCCCCTCCCTTTCCATACAAAGCCTCCCAAAGAAGGGTTACTTCCCGCCTTTTCCCCTCCGCCTAGAACTATGCATTTCTCACTGTTCAAGATTCACAACCACTCAAATAGTTAAAATTTAGTGCATGAAAATTGTTTTTGTTAATTAAATCAAAGTGGCCGAAACACATTTTCCCAGATTTTAACAGATTTTTAATTTTATAAAATATATTAACTAAACTGCTTGCTAGTTGCCCGTTTTCTTCAGCAGGTAGCTCATCAGTAGGCTGTATTCACTACAGCAGCAGCTTCACCCCAGAGCAGAAGCTGAACACCACATTCCCAAGGCAAGTGTCCCTCTCTCCTTCTTCCCCGCCAGCTCTGTATTATGACAGCCTGGGGCAAATACAGCAAGCAAGCCAAAAATCCCATCCGTAAATCGGTAGATTAGATGTACCTCCGCAGATAAGTAGCCAGGCCAAGGCCCTTTCTGAGCACCACAATTTCTGAAGAATTGGAAAGCAAGCAAGCAAGCTTCACATGGGTTTGCTAGGAAAATACTGACAGAGTGGTTTATGTTTTCACTTTAGAAGCAGTACCTCTAGACCTTAGGAAAACAACATACAGAAGCTGTTTCTGACCTACCTTGTAGCAAAGCAGTGTAGCACCAACACATCCAGTAAACCCCTCCCTTAGAGCAGGAGATATAATCAGTTACGCAAAAACCTTCACAGCGGATACTGAAACCTTCTCTTACAAGTGACTAGTCCTCCATGCATGCAAATTAATGCTATTTTGTATTATACCAGTGCCAAAATCGTAACCAGTCAGAGGGCAAAACTTCCAGGAACAACAGAAAAGCATCAACTTGAGCTCCAGTGAGAGCGAACATGCTGTCCTTTGCCCATGACTGGGACATGCTACTGTATTTAGTCAGATACCCCAAGCATTTGAAACATACCTAGTGATCTGAGAATACAATATCATAGATATTTCACTCCCACCCCCTAGTATCCCAAAGACCGTATCAGCATAGGTAATTTTACAGCACTTCAGGTTCTCCAGTACGTTACTCCTTATAGGCACCCAGAAAGACATGGGTGCCTGGCCAGAAGCAGATAGCAGTGATCAGGAAGAGGAAGATGTGTATTTCAATTAAGAAACCTTCACTAATTCATGTAGGAAAGCTAGAGCCTTCTTCCCTTAAGATATGTTATTAAAAACCATACACAAACCTTCAAAAAGAAAGGCAGTGTATTTCCTCCCTCTTTTTATTAATTTCCCGTAAGTTGTTTCAAGATTGAGACCAAAAAGTGTTGGTGTCTTAAAGATAATGCAGGATGGATTTTCTTGATCAGAATATTCAATTGTTTCTTAAGAAAGAACTTCTTGGATTTATATTTTAAATCAGTTTCAAACTACTCACCAAGCTGATGAAAGTTCTTTAGGAGCTCAAATGGTGAAAAAAGTGAACATGAAAAAAGCATTAACACAGTTAGCTTTGTGTTGGAGTACTAATGTCAAACTTCAATAATCACATGAACCCAAAGCAAGTTTCCTCAAACCTGACTATAAAATCTACATTTGCAGCACAGCTTTATTTTTTTTCCCTGGACAGTTAGTTCATAAAGCATTCAGGAGACATCTACTTCCTCCTCCTCTTCTCATCTGGTAAGAGAGAGAGGGTTCCTTAAGATCTCACCTCAGCGCCTGCATTTGAAGAGACAAAGCAGCCATCACTTTTCTACCAAATACAAACCCAGCACATGGAATTAAAATCTAGCAGAATCAGCCTTCTGTTGTTCAGTGCAGTGCTTAGCATTACCGCTCCAGGTCTCTGCACACTATTAACCTCTGGAAACTAGGAATAATAAACTTTACACTGGAAAAAAAAAA
>NW_009269767.1:0-2079 GCF_000687185.1 Egretta garzetta
GATAGGCCGAAGGGAGCATACTGATTATGAGTGCAGGAGAGGCCAGTGTCTTGCTGATAGTTCAGGAACTTTGGCCTGGCATTGCCTCTAGAGGCAAATGGCTGCATATGCGGGAAAATTTTCCTGGATGGGAACACGGTCAGGGTGGATGTTGTTTTATTGAAATCGGTGATTCTCTATTCAGCACATGCATGCTTTAATTCAGGGTAAATCTGTCCAAGTGGAGACAGAGAAGGAAAAGGGCATGTTCTTGCAACAAAGACTGTAGGAAAAAAATTTTCTTCACATACAGAAATACAAAACCATCTAAGATGAGAGGAAAAAGAAGGTTCCCCCTTCCCCCTTAACTCTTTGCAACTGTCTGAGCTTTGTTGGATTAAATGGCCAAGGCACATATTCACAGTTTCAAGGAAATGCTTGACATAATTGCAGAAAATGGTGTTTGCATAAAATTGTGAAGGAAACCTCTGCTAAGAGTTTACTCAGTGCTCAATATTTTGTTTTTAGTTTACTAAAAGATATAATAATCAGAAGTGATTCAAAGCAGTTTCAAAATGCACTTGAATGCTCATTTTAATTGGTTAACAGTATGCTGACTAGAATAGCAAAGGGTCCCTTGTTGTACTAAATATAATATTCCCATGGCTCTGTTATACGCTAAACACTTCACATATCTGTTTTTTACTCTTGATTTTACTACTTAACTGCTCTGCAAGTCAATTTGTATTTGGTTACCCCCACTGTACTATAAGAACTTGACCAACAGCTTACTATTAGTCTTGCTCTACAGACGTGTCACTTTTTGCTTTCCCATTTTATGTGGGAGCCTCCACTGTGCTGACAGAGCAGCATAGCAGTTATCTGCATCAAACAGAGAGTGTTATCAAGAATGCAACCTATGTCAGAAACACTGGGTATAACCAGAGGCATTTAGCCAGCAATTGATTGCCAAAGATCTCTGGCAACCAGGGAAACTATTAAACTATGTTTAGTTTTGAAAGTGTGTGTTAGCAGTATTGTGGTGCTTAAACATGTTGAAGACAAAATGCGTTTGGTTCTATTTAAAGGCTTTAAATGGCATTTCGCTGTATGTGCTTATCTGCCTAAGGGAAGCTCTCACATTTTCACATTCAGCTTCATAAAGACCTATTAATTCTTAAATGCTTTCTGAGATAAGACTACATGCTACATTTATAAGTAGCAAGGATCATTTAATTAAGGCATTGGAGTTCAGTCTAAAAAACATTACCATGCTTTAAACTGATATATAGTCTTGACTTTCAAGAAAAAAAATCAACTGGTAGGCCAGATAATTGATTCTCTTTCTCAGGAAAAAACACATTTCTTTAATATCGGTGGACTGGATACACATATTACAACCTTTTATAACAATGCTGCATGGCTGAATTCTCCTGGTTTTGTAAATAAAGTGTCAAACCTATGCATCTCTCTCTAGAGATGAAATTATATTTGTTATGATAAAATCTGTGAGGACATAATTTCACTCTGCTTAACAGCCTAAGATGATCACTGGGAGATAACTAATTTCTTCTGTGGTAAACTGCAACTGTTAGTATTTTGTATGACTCTTCAGCCAGGAAATCCACCTTGAAAGTCTGAACTGTGGGGATCTGTGCTCTGGTGGTTAGAAGGTTGAGATCTGCTGTAGAATGTCTAGCTCTTATTTCTTTTCAGTCTCCCTCACAAGTCTGCTCTTGTGGTACGGTTTCAGACATGAACTTTCAGTATTGCAACACTCCTATGAGAGAGATCTTTAATTGTGTAGAGATGAGGTGCTGAGAGGCAGATGTTAAGCAAGTTACCAGCTTTTCCCAGCAAGTTTTTATGGCTGCTGGTGCATACACATGCACGTTTATGTGGTAGAGCAACACGTTCATGGAACAGGAAGCCTCAGAGCTGCAGGAATGGCACCCGGTAGAACTGGTTGAGTCCAACCCGTTTCCCATTGGCCTTGACCCACAGAAAGTGGAAGGGAAGAACTGTTGCAGTGCTCTGAACTCAGGTCATTGGAACATACGTTCTGTAGGCTTAGACAGGTATACTCTTTGCTGGGTAAAA
>NW_009269768.1:0-2086 GCF_000687185.1 Egretta garzetta
TGGGTGAGAGCGCTCTCGGGGTTCCGAACAGGTAAACCCCACCCGGCTCGGGAAGCGCTGAAAAGATTTGGTGCCGGAGAGAGTTAAGTGGTGGGGAAAGTATCCTGCGTGCTTGCCTGCTGCTTGCTTTTCCCTGGGTATCTGCTTACAGCACTGCCGAGGTGGGGGCCTGGCCTGGGCAGGCCCTTGGTCTGGCTGAGAGGGGCTGTTCCTACGCTCCTATACCTGCGAGCACATACACCAAACCGCACCCGCGCCGTGGGCTGAGGTGATGTGGCTGGGGAGCCTTGTGGGGTCCTTTGCAGCTAGGCTTCCCTCCTGCTCTCTCCCCACTCCTGAATATCATCTCACACCAGCTTGGTGGCAGGCAGCACTCAGCTTTCAGCTTGTCCCAAACAAGCTCAGAACAGCCATGTGGTTGCTGTGACATGGGCACTTTCCTACATCAGCACACTGGTAAAAGCTTAGTCCTAAAGGGCAGCGTGGGTGTCGATGCCTGACACTGATGTTCAAGTTCAGTACATCACATTTTTGCTCAGAGTTCAATTTGTATAATAAGAACACCCAGAATTATAAGGAAAACCCACTCTGACCTGTGGTCTGGGCTCACAAAACATACTGCAAAGCTGGCAAGTGAAACTGAAGTGTGATTGGTAATGTAGCTCATCTCTCTGACTCTTCAGAAGGGAAGGTGCTGGGATCACAAGGGAGATGCTGAACAGCCAGATGATGAAGATGAAGGAATACATCACAGGGAGTGTCACAGAGAGGAACTCATCTCAGATCTGATAGCAGGAATTGATGAGTCTGGTGAGGAAACAGGCCACCACACTCCTGCACAGGCTGGTCCAGGTGGCCAGCAGCACTCTGCTGTCCCAGGTGTGGTAACCATCTTTTCTCCTGGCTTCTCTCACACTGTTCTGTGCTACCCTCTGCTAAGGAAGGATGCGAGACTGGAGTGGTGGAAGTTGGCTGCTATGTGCTAGGTAAGCACACCCTACTAAATAGCAAAATCCAGGGTTCCTCAGCAGGGGAAAAACACATTTTTGATTGTACATGAGCAACCAAATGGGTATAGCAAACATGAATTCAGATCACATGCAGCATGATACATATGGGTATCCTGGTGTTGTTGTGGGACACTGCTGAGGTCTGTCAGAGCTCCCTACTATAGCTCCCCTATTATGACTTTACCCATAGCCACTTTTCCACACGTGGTGCAAGGCCTCAGGGTTCCTCCAGCAGCGAGGGAAGGCAGGGAGCAAGCCCACATCAGGAATGGAGGTGCTGCAGCCATGGTGGCTCAGGTCTGCCCGGCTCCACTGGGGACTGACCCCAGAAGCACTTTGTATGCCCACGAGTTCCTGTTTCCCCTGGACAGGGATGGGTGGCCTGGCTCCTTCCAGTCCCTCACCTTCACTCCCCTTCCTGCTTTCCATGATGTTGAGTGATCCACAGCTGCAAAACCCTCCAACTTCCTTCCCACCTGCCACATTGTTATACCGCAGCATTATCACTTGGGGAATTTTTGAATCATTCTGAAGGGTCAGAGAGATGAGCTACATTATCAATCACACTTCAGCTTCTCTTGCCAGCTGATCATCTTCATTGCATGCTTCACCCCCTATCATGATCATATGTGATCATTGTCCACATTCCTTACATCCTCATGCAAATGGAGGGCCATTTCTAGGCTGCCCTGGAAGCAGGGTCTCCACCTTGCTAAAGAGGTTGTGCTCTACATCTCAGCCCCCAACAGCTGCCTTGGCCCAGTCATCATCTTCTTGCCCAGCAGCTTTTGGAGGGCTGTTCTCTGCACCACCAGGGACAGGCAGTCCCTGGTGGTGCAGAGATAAACTTAAGATAAACTTAAGTAGACCTGCCAGCCGGCAGGTAGAGAAGTAACTGTAACCTGAGAAAAGCCAGGAGATTTGAAAGTGCATTTCTACAGAATCAGATGGCTACTGTCAGCCACTTTCAAACATAGCTATAGGGGTGACCACCACCACATTCACGTCCCCTGTGTTCCTGCCCAGCCCTTCTCCAGCAACCCAGCTCCTGAAAGGGCCCAGGGATGGAACCAGGA
>NW_009269769.1:0-2087 GCF_000687185.1 Egretta garzetta
TATAGGTTGAGGCTCACTCAAGTCATCTGGTGGTTCAAGGTTGTTCTTCCATGAAGTTCTGCTGTATGAAAGATTCTGGAGGTGCAAAGTGCACATAAAAAGCCTCACTCTTCAACACACATATGGGTAGTCACAACTCTGCCATTGTGTAGTATAAGCAAAAAGGAGTAAGGTACTGCTTCTACTCTTCAGAGAGTCATTGGAACTAGGGATGTTAGGTGTTGCCCATGAAATTAGTTTCTGTGCAGTTCATCTACTCCAATCCATCTCACCTTTTCATACAGGGAAATAACATTCTTTTAATCATCTGATTTCTACTGCCACCACCCCTGGCCCTGTCGCCCACATAATATGCTTTCTGTTTTGTCTTCCTATTTGAGTATTTCAGTCTTGACTGTCTTGGGATTTTTTGAAGCTGAGAGACAGTCGTAAGTATTTCTGAAAGAACTCCCACCTGGTTGATTTCACTGGTGACTTGCAGTTGATGACTCTGGTTTTATAGGCTCTTGAATGTTTTGGGTTGTTGGGGTTTTTTTTTAACATATACCCCAGTCTGTGAGCTGGTTCCTCAGTAGGTTTTTTAATACTACACATTAAGTGCTTGTGGACCCTCTCATTGGATTGTTGGTTCCTTTTTTTTCCTTACTTCCTGTGATCGCTTCACCTTGAAATTTGGGTGTTTATGGCTGGCATTCCATGTAATATTTGCTTTCTGTCTCCCTGGAGCTAAGCTCATCCTGAAGGGATCAGTGGGTTTGGGGGCTTTTTTGTTGTTGTTGTTGGGGAACTTTGTTGTTGTTGTTGTTGGGGGGGGGTGTGTTGTTGTTATTGCCTTTATTCTCCATGGGGATGGTGCCCTAACAACAACCTTACTTTTGGAGTTAGTTTACCTGCTTATTTAAGAACAGAGCACAAAGCTCACTGTTATGTGAAAGAGTTGACCTACTGTGATTAAACAAGGTTAAAAAAAATAATTAAAAATCGTTAATCTCTCATGTGACAAATATTTTGTTTGCTTGCAAGTAGCCTTATGCTTCTTCTTTTGTTCTTATTAATTTGTTACACTAGACGAGTTGAAGACCAAAGTCAGTGCACTTTTCCTCTGTCTTGGAAAAGAGCTCCCCATTTTTCTGTCTAATCATGCATTAGTCTAATGTATTAAGTGAATTGCCTTAATGACAAGTAATTTAAAAACACTGAAACGGTAACTTTAAAATCTAGATTATCCATCTGAACATGTAGAATTGTATTGTCAGACCAGTAGAGTTGTATCATAGAATTTTATGCTGGGTTCCAAAAGTTGAAGGGAAAATAGTTCATGATTTTTGTAATAGTGATGACATACTAATATTTTAAAAATGCAAACAGCGTAATATATAAATCAAAATATGTTCTCACTCTTGCTTGTGCTTCGGTCAATTAAGTTCTTTAATTTTGTTCTTGTTGAAGATAAAGTTGCGGAAGATGATGATACTGTATCTTTGTACACTATCTTGCCTCACTTACCTAGAATGCTGTTCTTGCAGGAAGGATATAAAATTTGTCAGTGACATTGAGAAGGAAATGAGAATGCTTGTAGAAGCTGTGAATAAGGTCAGTATTCAGATATTCTGTATGACATACAAGAAACAGTCTTGTTTAGTTTGGGGGGAGTTTGTTACTAAACTTTATTAATACTAATAGCTGTGAGTTGACGCTAGATCTGTTTGGGCTCCAATAGAGTGCACATTATAAATAGAACAAAATTTTTAGGTGACATCAGAATCACTTTGGTGATGGCCAGGCTTTGTTTAAAGATTCAAGCAGTGCTAGGCTTTAACACATCAACAGATTATCATTAATTTTTGGATCTCCATTGATAAAGGATCGATATAGGATCTCCATTAATCGCCAAAGATGGTGTTATAAAGTTCAGACTTTGAGGAGGAAAGCCTAGGTTCTTCTGATCCGTGTAGTGGAACTTGCTCACAAATTTGTGGATAGTGTCCTGCATTTGCCAGTGTGTGAGGTGGTAGTCCGCCTTAGTCCTCCTCTTTCTATCAGGAGACCTTCTTCACGTACCTAAAAATGGCTTCTAAAAGGACTTG
>NW_009269770.1:0-2090 GCF_000687185.1 Egretta garzetta
TACCTAAAAGAGTGATCAGTAGTTCATGTTGGCTGGCAGCTTGAGTAAAATTGCTCAGCTGGTGCCTGCTTTCCCCTTGAGATCCACAGTATTCTTACACCATGCCCAGGAAGCATCTCTGGCCAAAGATGTGTCGAGCACTGACTGTACAGCATGAATGTTCGTAGGACAGTGCTTAATCCTGAGCTTTGGTCCTTTTTGATTAATTAGGATAGCCTGCAATTAATCCCAGCAGTGGCAAATCCAAGCATAGCACTAACACAGTTGTATTTTGGCAGTACCTTCATACCTAGCACTTCTTTGCTGAAATGGAGTATCAGTTTTGATCCCACTTGTCCCTTGCCTTGGTTGCTTCAGATGCAGTTTTATCCAAGAAGACATCTAGCAGTGAAAAGTGAGAGTCATGGCCTTGTCTTAGAGCAAACGTCTCAGACATAGCAAGTAGTGTGGCAGATTCAGCTACTTGTGGTATGCAAATTCTCCATTACCAACAGGCAAATTAAGAACCAGGGATTGCATTTTCCTCAACTACTGGAAACTATAGAAGGCAGTATTTGCTTCACTTTTGCCCCTTGAGGACATGACTAAGAGATGCATTTTCACCCACCATTTCAGAATGCCTTGTCCTTTTTCAGAACAAGCAGTACTTACAGCTCACTGGAGATTTAGTTTGGGGTTTCTGTTAAATAGAAACTGTTTAAAACCTCCTAAAAACCGTAACAATGCAAACATTCTAATCACTGTGATATTTTAGTAACTTTCAAGATAATTTCTTAAGTATTCCCCTCTCACAGTTCTTCTTTCTCTACAACTAATGTGTTTCTGACTTTTTACTTTAAATGGAGAACTTCTGATGTTGCTTTCTACTCTGCACGCCTTTTTTCTCCTCATCACTGTACGGAAATCTCTCCTCAGTTTTCTATGTGCCCTGTCTTCCTGGACTTCCATTCTTGTACTTCTGCTTCTTGCAATACAATCAAGCCAGTGTCTCCCTAACATTATTACAGAAAAAGAAAGCGTTCTTCTACACAGAGAGTTTCAATAATAGTAATAATATAGTTTAAATGGTAATACACACACTTCTCAGTTTGAACCCTTTTCCTGGCATTATGCTCATCCTTAAGGGTATGTCTATGTGAACGGAGTAACTGCTTTTATAAAACAATATATATGCCATAGAAAGAGAAACAAAAGTGAAAAAACCAAACCAAAACAACAACAAAAACCAAAACCAAACCCAGCCATAGCCTCCTGGTCTGCTAGAAAAATCACCATAGGAAAAAACCTGCTGCAGTCAAGTCAGGACCAGTCCAGCCAAGGCAAGCCCGAGGCCTTGCAAACTCACTACAAAGCTTATGGTCTCTTAATAGCAATAGCAATTAGTTATTGCAATAGCAATAGCAATTAGCAATAGTTGTGTTTCAGGGCTACAAGGTAACAGTATTATCTAATAGCTGAATCCTAAGGCTGTTCTGGCACTTTCTTAAGTGTAGTTTCCTCCTTGTGCGTGCTAGTCAAAGTATTCTCACCATAAGTCCCTAATTATCTCTCCTAGAAGAAATACCAGAGACTGTGACATGCTTTCTTTTCTAATCTCCCCAGCTCCATTTCAACACATCCGTCATACTGATATTTTATCATCTGTTGTCTTCTTAGCTCCATTACTGCTGAATTCATCCCCAGCTGCGATCATTCTTTTACATTTAAGAAAATTTCAAATTAAAAAAACCCCAACAAATTAGAGCTCTTCTATACTAGCCATGGGCACGTGAAAATTGGAAATAGGCATTTCTCATTATTGCTTTTAAACAAATTTTTATTCCTGGAAACCATATTAATGAGGCAAATAAATGAATATGAGTTTCAAAGTAATATTTCTCATGAACGTGCTAGAATAAAGTGCTGCAGTTAGTAGATTTGATTTCTAAAATGCATGATTAGAACAGGGCACCTGGAAGCCAGCTTGTGTTTTTATGATTGCAGATTTTATCACAGGAATTGTATTAAAATTTATATTGAGCGATTGTACCCACGTGGCCACGGCTGCAGTCGTACAGGCTTTTCAGCTACATCTTTTTCATAAAGTCCTG
>NW_009269771.1:0-2088 GCF_000687185.1 Egretta garzetta
CAGAGAAATAGGCAAATTCAACTTACTTCAATTTTTCGCATGACCAACAGCCCATCCACTATTTTACCTGGAATGAGAAAATGTATCTGCTTCAATAGGGCCGGTTGCCACCTTTGCTCCCCCCCGCCCCATCACAGGTACGTGCATTTTTGTTCCTCCTGAAAAGTCTTGCGCAGTGCTCTATTGGGCACCTCAGCCTTTGTGACCGATCTCTGAACTGATAAAGGAATCCATCCCTCCTAAAACACGTTCCACATTCAGAACAGCTCAAGTGCATTTTCCCATCGCAGGGGTGGCACCCATAGAAACCTGGGGGTCGAGACCTACCGCCACCAGCTGTGCTAAAACACAGCACGAACAACCTCTCTATCAACACAGCCTTCGTAATGATGCAAAAATGGCAACGAACGCCATCGGTGTTACTTCAGAACTGGAGGGAGCACTAAGTAGGACGTCAGCTGAAAGGCTGGCCTTGAAATCCTACAGCACGCAAAAAGTTAGCAGATGCGGTTTCCTAGAATTCCTGTCTAAAAACTCAGCTGAAAGCTCAGTCCCGTCTGACAGTGAGGAAGGGAGGTCTCCCTTCACTCACCTGGCTGCCCCCTCTGCACCCACACAAGGATTTATGGACTATCACGATACACCGATCGAGGAACTGATCTGGATTAAAGCCAACCTGGGGACAAAATGTTTCCTTGCAACGCTGACCCACCTCAGTACCTGGCTGCAGATAACTCCGCTAACACAAGCGAGGGGGCAGGAACAAGCAGCCCACGGCTGTTTATTTTAGCAGCTGCGCCAGGAGTGTCCGTGAGCTGGTACGCCAGGCCTCCGCTGCAGGTACTCACCGAACACAACGTGTTTTCCATCCAACCAGTCGCATTTGGAGCACGTAATGAAAAACTGACAGCCGTTGGTGCTTGGACCACTGTTTGCCTGGGGGTCGAGAAGGGCAAAACATGAAAAGCGTACAAATTAGGACTTCCCAAAACCGACGGCAGACCCGTCTCACATGGGAAAGAGCTGCTGCTCTAGACCTGGCCTAGCTTGTTTTTAGCTTACAGCTACACAAACCAAAGGAAGCAAGATACACATCCGCAGGAGAGGACCCTGCGCTGGGACGTGGCACGCCACCAAGTCTCGTCATGCCAGTGTGCGCAAGAGCCACACCACCAACTTATTCCACTTGTACGAAGAAGGCACGTTCAGCACAAGACTGTGCTGAAATCCGGGCTTGGAGCACGCACCTGAAAAATGCTAAATTTTTTGGCAATGAGTATACTCACTGCTGCAGTATTGTCCTGGGGAAAACTGAAAGCCAGGAACCAGGGCAGTAAAAAAGAAGCCGATTTCTGCTATTGGGAAGGTTTCCTCAGAATAAAAAAAACCCAGGTGTGTGTTCTGCTGATCAGGATGCATAAGGTAACAATCCTATTGGCCCAGAGTTCACAGGAACGCTGTCACGCAGATGTGAAATTTAATTCACACCCATGTGGAACAGCCAGAGCATTTGCGCTCTGCTAAGGAAACACCTCTGCAACACTGAAGTCCATTTCAATTCTTCAAAGCTCTTTTGACAACCAGGACGTTTCCCGAGGTGGGATCCCTTCTCCCACACTACAGTACGCTGTTTGCTTAGCTGTGTCACGACCCCTCTTTTTGGGTCGTGTTTTGAACTGGATGAGTAACTAATCCAAACGGTAAATGCCCAAAGCAAGTGGCTTTGAGGGCAGGGCAGCTGGAAGAGCTGGGGAAGAAGCAGCTGTGGACGGGAACATGCCGAAGCACTGGCTCCACTTGCTTTCCACCACAGAACTCAGTGCATTGTTCCTACCAGACAACATGCAATGGCTGCAGTTTTTCCTACAATGCTGAACAGGAAGCGTAGGTTATAAAAGATACCATGGTAACGCTGCTATGGCTTTGGAACTCCCAAATCTCTTTGTTTCATCCTTGCTGAGGTCAGTGTTTGATAACAGTATCAGGGAAGAAAAAACACCACTGCTTGCCACCGTATGAAAACTGTAAGCACCACGTGCTTCTGAAAGCCGATCAAACAGAGCCTGCCCCAGCACTCCCACAGGTGAA
>NW_009269772.1:0-2105 GCF_000687185.1 Egretta garzetta
CCGACCCCCACCTCGCTACAGCCTCCTGCCAGGGGTATATAGCATACGTACAGGCGACCAGCCACACAGATCGATGCAGACAGAACCACTTGGCTGTTTGTCTCGATTCTGTCTTGAGTTGGTCTGTTTTCCCAAAAGGTCTCTTGGATGTGGCTGGTCAACACTGTGTTTTGCATTGTGGTGCTAGACCTGGAGCAGACCTTCCCAAATTAGGTTTTGTGTCAAGCTGAATAAATACAAGTCATGCTTCTTCATTTAGAGATAAAATTCTTTACTGTTCTGTCCCCTTGGTTATAGACGGTAGAGTGATGTTCCAGGAGGTAGGTAGCAAAAGAGTTCATAGAGAAGGCAAGTGCTGTTTCTGTATAGCTGTAGCTTTGGTTAAGGCAGAGAGAAAAATGGTGGCAGGACCATCAGAACCAGGAGAAGATGATGTTGCACAGATATGGCAACTCTTTCCTAAAGTATTCACCTTTTTACAATCCTGCTTCTTTTTTTTTTTTTCCTTTTCTGAAGAGATCTTGCTGTTATTTCTCCAAGTGATGCTTTATTCACATTTTGCTGGCATTTTCCAGTTAATGAATCTTCTTATAGTATCTTTCTTTTGGCTTGGGTCTTGTTGAATGAGAGATCCCAGAACTTTGTTCATGAAGAAAGTTGGGTAGGCAGAAGTGTATGAACCTTGCAAGAATGAAAAGATACCTGAGTGGAAATTTGAGCTGTTATATACCAGCTTGTAGTTGCTAAATAAAAATATGCAAGGGAGAAACAGAACAGAGAATGAGAAAAAGAGGCAAAAGATTAATCTAAAATTTGGATCAAAAAGTATGAAAAATGAATTAAAATTGTCCTGAGGCTGTAAAAGACTGCGTGTGTGGGAGGCAGAAAGCCTTGAACTTCTGGAGACTGAGGTCTTATGAACTGAGTCACAAATTTTTCCCTATCTCAAAATCTTTGTTCCTTCAGAAGATGTTTTGAGGGAGGGGAGCAAAACCCACTCGTTTCTGCTTATTTGGAAGAGAGACTCTTGGGCAAAGGCAGTGAAGAGGCTTATAGCTTGGCTGTGTCAGTGTGGTCTAAGCAAGAGCCAAGGAATGAATCAGAAACTCATGGAGGAGGTGATGGGGTGAGACAGAAGTGGGGTCAAGGCAGGAATATGTTATAGAAGAGATACTGGTCTGTAATACTGCACTTCAGAAGCATGTGATTCTGAGTACTGTGGGAGGTGAATGGGAAGTCACTGAAGGATTTAAACAGGCATGTTCAATTTAAATGATAAAAAGAATAAAACACTTTTACTCAGTACTGCAGCTCTAAATGTAACAGCTGTTCATTTCCTGCATGTTGTTTCTTTAATGAGTGGTTTAGGAGAGCATGTAGGCTGCCAGAGCCATGCATGAGCAAGGTGCCAAAAGCTAATTAAGGTAGAAAGTCCCATTTATGACAAGAGACTGTGCAAGGTGCATCCTCTTACAGATCAAGGACGAGTTTAGAGAAAGGGTCAAAAGATGAAGCAAATGAGTATCGGATCACTAAGGCAAAAAGGATCTTACAGAGATATGTAAAAATAATCCTTGCATACCCACAGAGAAGAAACTTTTCTAGTGAGTTGGCTGAGACTGTAGAAAACTATGATACTCTCTAGCTGGCTATTCCTTGCAGCTTCAGCTCACATTTTGGTAAATCAGTACGATATCACTGGTGATCCTGAGTATGAGAGAGACTAACAAGGATTTTGTTTTTGTTAGTGTCGGGTAACATAAGGGAAGTTCAAACTTTCCGTATGTTTTAGAATTCTATTTATGAGTTGTGCATAGCTCCTAAAAACCTCCTGTCATTCTTTGAATGGTCCAGAAATAACCATATCAAAGGCTTTTGAAAGTCAAGTTAGTTACAGTCCCTCCTAAATTGTCACATGATGAGCAATAAATAGATCAAAAATCCCTAGGGAGTACAGGAACAAATAGGAATAAATAGTTGGTTTTCACTGTATCCAAATGGTTGTAATGTGTCACAAGCATCTAAAGAAGGATGGATTTTCTTTAGTTTTGAAAAGTAGATAGCAAAAGGTGTAGGTGATTAACTGGTTTAAGGATTTTTTTTTT
>NW_009269773.1:0-2091 GCF_000687185.1 Egretta garzetta
AGCAAATCTGAAAGCTGTAAGGCTGCAACCAGAAATAATATCTATTTTTTCAATTCTCGGGATTTCAAGTTTTCAGATTGGCAATTGCCTTCAACTTTGTTGATTTACTTGCTCTCAAGTGCTTTCAACTTCTTTATTTCTCTGGTGCTCAGTGTCCTGTCACTTTAAGAACCCCAGCACGTAGCCCTCTCAGTGCTTTCACTACTTCTTCAGAGCATTTTTGCGTGTGCTGAGCAGAAGAACTTGTGAGAATGGCAGACCACAGTCATAGAGATGATCTTACCCCAGAAATACATCTGTGATGACAAAATGCGTACGATCATGTTGCTTTAGGCTTTCACCCCAAGAGCAGAGCAGAAAGAAAGATTCATGCTTGTAATTCTGTGAATTAACCATTTCAGTGTTACTCCTTTCCATAGGCACTGTTTGATTTTTCTGGAACCAATAAACTGGAACTCAGCTTCAAGAAGGGAGACTTGATCTATCTACTGAGCAGAGTAAACAAAGACTGGTTGGAGGTAAGGCTCAAGAGCAGGACTGAATTACTCGCATAGCTTGACATATATGAGTAGAAAGGACTCTTGTAGCCCTTGGGACGTGCCTCCTCCTTTCAAAGAAAAAAAACTCTGTCATAATCAGGTCTTACTGTCAAGAATAAATCCTTGACTCCAAATTTGAAATTCTTTCCTTCCTTGATGGCTTTTAGCTTACAACTTTTCTGCCCCCTAGTCTTCAGTTTTCATTTGCATTTGCTTCTGCTGGAATGTTCTTAACTTCTTTGGAAGCGAGTAGACCACAAGAAGGCCACAGCAAGGAGATGGAAACTCCATTTCAGCGATTAATTGGTTTCTTGCCGCAGGGTGAGTTGCTGTATACTTCGTGCTTCGTACCACAACACACGTCAGCCTGATTAGAGAGAATTTGGGCAATGCAGCCGCGTTCTGAAAAAGGATGAGGAGAACATACTGTGTGTTTGCTGATAGGCTATCTCTGCTTGCTCAAACACCACAGCCTTCCTTGATAACCATCTGACTTGCATCTTTACACACCCTTTCACTCCCCGGCCTTGCATTGGACTGCACAATTGTATCATCTTTTTGTAGGGATGCCGTCAGGTCACTTACATTGCCTTTCTTTTCTTGATTATAGTAGGTTGTTTCCATGGAAATTAATTGAATTCCAGACCTCATGTATGTGGCCAAAACGGCACGGTTTTCTTCATTCTAACACGTCCTATCATCCCAGGGAACAGCTGGTGGTGTCACTGGGATTTTCCCATGTGCTTTTGTGAAGATCATAAAAGATTTACCACAGCAGGCAGACACGGTTAATAAAGTTCGCTGTTACTACCACGAGGAGGCTGTGAGCACTATCAGGTAATAAGAAAGTAGTCCTCCAGCTCACTGCTGAAGAAACGCCGACAATTCTCTTTTTGTGATACGTGATGATTAGATTTGTTCTTGTTACAGGGATATCTCAGTGGAAGAGGATCTGAGCAGCATTCCGTCATTCAAAGAGCTCACGGAGTTGATGAGGTACAGTGCAAGCACTTAGCTCTATGTTTAATAGCATTTAAACGTTGGTCAAGTTTGTTCCGGTCCTAGATTTTCCACCTTCTCCTTGGTCATCACCATGTTTTGGGTGTGAAATACTTTTCAGGTGTCCTGAGGAAGTTGTTCTTTGACTTGGCCCAGGGCCACCTGTGCAGACACTGGTCTGCCTTGGGATTGTCAGTAAGCATGGAATGCCACACCATTCTAACTCAGTTGTGATGGTTTCCATTTCTTGTGCTAAGATCAGCACCATAGCCGCATGCAAGGATCTTTTGTCTAATATTCTTCTTCCGGATGCAGGACACTGCCTTCTAACACCCGTTAAACTAAACTGGTGTTGAACATCAAACCGTTAGAACATCAAACATGAGTCATAGAAGACCTGTGCTAATATTCTTCCTTTCCTTAACCTTCCCTCCCCTCAAAAAAAGCAGCCGTAAGTAGGCAAAAGTGGGTACTCACTACAGTCAGCTCTTATGTATGGGAATTTTATCAAACTCACAGATTAACTGTGCCATGCATGTGGTGTTACTGGAAA
>NW_009269774.1:0-2113 GCF_000687185.1 Egretta garzetta
CTTCCTTTAAAAAACAACCAGAAAATAATAAAACAAAAAGGGCAGTTCTAAAAATCATAGCACACTGGAAATATTTCAAAGTGCTACATTAAAAATAGATACAGGCAAAAAAAATTATATCTTTGGGGTTCTTATTTGGTTGGGTTTTCGGGGTTTTTTTAGGCTTGGGGAGGTGGTTTTGTTGGGGGTTTTTTTGGTTTTTCTTTTCATCATTTCCTGTTTGGTCTTTCTGCAGTATCCTGACAATTTTTTTAGGATTTAGGACTAAAACAAAAGACTTCCACTTCATAGAGAAGTCTGTCTTAAACTGTTTCTTCAGTGTCAGGTCAATAGAGTTGGTATTAAAACTGGAAAAATCAGTTGTATGTTTTTACAAAAACAATCATATAAGATGTTATAAAATAGATTGTTATTTTGAACAGCTTGATCCTTATGACTATGAAACTATTGAAATTGTCCTGAAAGTGATACAAAATGCTGATGAAAAGAACACCAGTATCCAGCTGAATCAGGTACGTCCAAATATGTTGCTGTTACCTTGCTAATGGCATCTGTATTGTTTTGTCTATTTATTAGTGTAGTTATTCAAAGGTCTGCTGAAATTAACTGAATGATTCTATCCACACTGGTCTCATTCAGAAAATAGCATTCAACGAATAGTGATCTCTAGGCTGTTTCTTAGCAGTGCCCCGTAGCAGGGGTAAAAACTCTATAGAGAGATGTACCAACTCTTCCAAAAATACATAGGTCTTCAGGACTTAGGCATGTTTACTGGGGGAGCAGGGAGAAATATAGTCATCTTGGGGCTTTTTTCCTTACTTTTTGCTTTTCTTATTTTTCTTTTTTTTTTTCCCCCCATAGGCTTTGAGCCTCCTCAAACATCTGGAATCTTATAAAAGAATTTCTCCACCTGTAGACCTAGAACACCAATATGTTTTAGAACATGTGATTCCCTTATCTCCAGCTGCTCAAACCAGACTGCCTTTTCATCTGATATTCTTCAGAACTGCACAATGTTTCTGGAACATTATATGTAGGTTCAGTATTTTTTATGGCTAGATATATGTATGATTCCATTTCTCTGCTGTCTGTGAACTTTAAAGTTCTATAGTATGTACTTTATATTAATTGTATTTCTTTATTAATGCAGTTTTCATCCCAAGTACTTCTGAAAGCACCTCCCAAATTGCTCCCAAATTGCTACTGGTGAGGTAATTGGCTTTCAATGGAGCTATGACAATATATACAATGCAGAATTCTGTCCTCAAATTCTTTTCTTAGAACCTCTCAAAGAGCAAACTAATCCACGTATCCCACTTCCCAGGCCAGCATGGATAATTAAAATTATATTCTTTCTCTCCCAATGGAGGACTGCATCTAACAGTAAACTGGAAGTGCTTAATTTCATAGAGAAAGCTGCAAGTGGACTGTGATACCATCCTAGACAGCTCTCTTTTTCCTTTCAGCTGCAGAGCTCAGTGAGGAATCCTTTCCAACACTTCTGTTGATTTCCAAACTAATGAAGGTAAAGTAGCATCTTGAAAGGATTTATTTCAAAATTATTCTTTTTCCCACACACAAAAAAGAGCTTTCGTCTTTCTTTTGCATGATTTTGGACTCACTATAGAACTTCTGACAACTCAATCTACTTTAATGTTTTTCTAGGTTTCACTGGATACCTTACACATGTCTGCAGCTCGACATGTCTTTGAAAAAAGATTGAAACCAAAAATATTTGAAATGAGAAACACTGGATATACATCAGTTGTTAACAAGGAAACAACTAAAACTGTGCAGACGATTCAGTCGTATCTGCTGTCAATAATTAATCCAGAGTGGGCTGTAGCTATTGCTCACAAGATTGCACAAGAATTTCCAACAGGTAAGGTGTGTATGTGATGACTTGAGGGGTGAAGTAATGGGACGAGGAGAACAGAAAAGACAAGAAGGAGAAAAGAAAAGCTAGCCTGTAACCAAACATTTTATCAGTATTCTTGGATAAAACCCAGGGAAGTTTGAGAATAAAACTTCGTCTCCTACATCTAATTTTGAACAGTAGGCTAGAACAACAGTCATTTTATAACACAGCATCACTATTAAATCCTTTTTTTTT
>NW_009269775.1:0-2113 GCF_000687185.1 Egretta garzetta
TATTTTTTTAAATAATGGTGACTAGAACATAACATTCCAGGCGACATTTTGTTATTTCCTTTTAAATGAACTTAACATTTCCTTAGCCCTGTTGAACTTGCCTCTCAGAATTGCATTTGTCTTTTTCATGTCTTCATGTCAGTCACATCTCATAGTTGGGTCATCAACCTAACACATGGGTCATTGTCCCTGGACACCTCCAGCTGATAAACTGCCGACTTAAATGAGAAATTCTTATTAGTCTTTGCATTTTATTGTAGTTCATCACATTTCTATTACTCCTGACTCAAAAATCGATCTTTCTTGTACGATAATCTGTTCCCTCTCCTTATACAACATTTTGCTACTGTACTGAAACTGCCTCCTATTATGTCAGCAGCAGATTTCATTCATATGTTCCTAGTCTTTCTGCCAAGGCTACTCATGAGAATATTTTTTAATACTGAGTTCAATAAACAGTCCTGGAGGATGTGACTCTCTGATCTTCCTTGAACCCTCAGTGATAAACCTTTCTTCTCTCTCTCTTACTCTCCTTGCCAAATCCTCTTGTTATTATCATACCCATTTGTATTCACATATTCAGGTGATTCCTATACTATTTCATATCTTCTCCACTTTAATTGATGAACTGTATGAGAATGCTTTACAGAAGCCATGATAGATTTACTGCATTTTCTTTCTCTAAAAAAAGTTGATTATTGTCAAAACCAATGCCAGATGAACCTGTTATCTTTCATAAACCCAGACTGCATTTTGTCCTACTTTTCATTACCTTTAGGCTTTGTACAATATTTTCCTTTGCACCATGTTCTAAAGCCTTGTATACTATTGAAGTTTACAAGTGCATCATCATGTTCTTTCTGTATTGTTAAACACAGAAATAGCTGTACAAGGTGGAAAAAATACCCCCCCAGTTTCTGTTGGTGTCTTCAGCAAGCAATCATTAATTTCTGATTTGTTAGGATTGCACAGTGATCCATTTTTTAATCATTAACAACTCCTCCCTCCCCCCCTCCCCTTTTTTTTGCCCTTTTGGCAATTCACACTTTATTGCTATATTTTCTGATCTCCAAGGCAGACAAATTTTAGTTGATTAATTTCCTTTCCTATTTTTTCTAAGCTTTTGTTTACTTCTAATATCTTTTTCCAGGTAGCTGCTCAGACCCCTCCTCTAAAAGCATTTTTCTTTTCTTGGGATTCAAGTTACAGAGGGTTTTTGCATCTCCCACTTAAAAATTCTTCCAAATTTTCTCAACATTCAGGTCTTTGAGTTATTTAGTCCAGCCTACTTCACCAAACGGTTCTCTTTGTTTTATAAAATCTCTTCTTTTTTCCCACACTGCTTTTTGGGTTTTTTTAAACAATTTCATTTATATTGAGCTGATCTAACTCATGATCATCAGACCCCACATTATTTTATGCTACTGTTGTTCTTTAGCCAATTGGAGCAAAGACTACAATCTTTACTCAATAGCACTTTACAGTAAATTCTCAAGCTTTTTCCTTCCCTGAGGCAAATGAAAAACATTACAACAGAAAAAACCATATATTTCTTCTATTACAACAGCACATCTTTCAGTTCACATGACGGTAACTGTCTTTACCAAGTCTCTGATTTATAGTGATGAGGAGGCTGATCCATTCAATACATAGTCTTTTCTTCCCAATGAAAAAACATCTGTCTCATTTTTTTCAAGACAAATTGTACCTATTCCAGCGATGCGCACTTTATTCTTTAAGGCTAAAGACCTACCGCTTGAATCATCCTGATAATTTCCAATGGGGCAAATTTAGGGCATGATATTCTGAGAAGACATACCAGAATCTGGCCTCAAAGAAAGGCAGTGAAGGCTATTGAGGGAGGTGAATTTTTATGTTGTTATGCAGGGGGGTGCTAGTAATTGTGGGAAGAAATTCAGGTTAGAAAAAAAAAAGGGATATCAGGAAAAAATATACTGAGACCAAAATACACTACAATCCAGAGACATCTTCCAAAGGGAATCTTGGAAGCAGAAAAGCCTTGTACTTTTAAAAGCAGATTTGACAAAGCAATAGAATAGGTCCTGCATTTTTAAGCTGGCTAGCAGAGATTTTTTCCGTATGTAGCTTCCAT
>NW_009269776.1:0-2118 GCF_000687185.1 Egretta garzetta
AATCCATGTTCTTCAAACTGAGTGTTTCCCTCTTTACCTCCACTACTAATCTTCTCATCAAGCCCAGAGAGGAATGGATCAGTACTAACAACACTATAAACTCTACAATCTCCCCAATTATCTTTCAGTCCTTATTGGATTCACATATAGAGAATAGGACTATATAGCCAAATCTTCTGTGACAGTCACAGAGAGGCTCTTCAGCATCCAAAGGAAAAGGTAGATCTAACAGCATCTAATTCAACAGCTTTCTACTGATAATTCAGACATACTGAGAGTGGGGGTGAATCAACGGTGAAAAGAATGTGGAAGCAATTGTTCAGCATGTTGGGACAGTTTGCCTGCACTTGCTGTAACCAAAGAGTTTAGCAGCTGTCACTCCCAGGACTAAAACACTATGACCAATTATTAAAACAAGTGTTTTGCGTTGGCATTTCAAATAGCGGATGTGCTTTTTGTAATTGCTTTGCCTAGTCAGTGGAATGCTGTCATCACTTATGCCCGCTGGTGCATAAATTTACAAACATCATGCAAATGCACTATTTGTAATAAAACTGACTAATGAACTTTAAAGGCCAATTATTTGTACATGTCTGCTGGCTCAGAGTAATCATGCATCATTCAGATTTACACTTACATACTTGCTGTAGTGCAATTTTAATCACTTATTAATCTATGGATCATGATAAGCATCATGAGTAAAGCTAGACGGAAAATGGGTTTCTCAGACTGTGAAGGTCTGATACTTCTGAGATTATACAATAGGGGTAGAAAGCAAAATAGAACTTGGAATGTCTTTAAAAAAAAACATACCACAATTCAAATGACAGGCAGGTCCAAAAATCCAAATGCCAGGGCGTAACCACGATACCATTTCCTGCAGGACTCAGTGGGTGCCTGTGCCCCAGTCCTCTGAGTAAGCTGGGACACTGCTCGAGGGGTTCCTCCTATGGTGGATCTACACCAGATCTGTGCATCTGCATAAGGATGCAGACTGTTTTGTTGATTTTGCTAATGAACTGACAACAGACTGTTGTGAGAGGATTTCTGACAAACCCACTGGGCGCTTGGTTTCTACAAACCATTTTTCCAAGTATCTGAACCTGGTATCTTTTTATTTAAACATGTGTTTTCCTGATGTGGCTCCTAGAAAGAGGTTTCAGACAGGTAGATAGACACCCTGTTGGCCCACTTCCACATCTGGGTATTCTTTTTCTGCATTAACTCCTCTTGCTTGTCTTTGTCTTTCCTCAACCAGATTGGCACTATCCTAGCTGTGATAACAAAGGGCTATGATAACATAATTAAATACGTAAAGCAATTATCATCAGGAGCTAAAGGCTGCCTGCTGGCCAGACAAAGATGGCTCAGATTCAAAGCAAGTTCCCTGCTCTCACCGGTCTCAGACTGGGGGAAATCTGCTGGCCAGACTGGAATTACTGTCAATCATTTACCACCAGCAGAGGAGCGGACTGAACCCCCCAGGGGCTACTCGTGACTCTGTCACTGACCTTGGGTTAGTCTCTTGACTTCTCTACGTTTCATCTTACCTATCGCAATGCTTAACTGTCTAGAGTGGAGATTTAGAAGTTTAATTAAGCTTTGCAGAAATGTTTAAATCCCTCAGTATGAGACTGTTGGTTTTTTGCTTTCTTTTCTAATGCCACCTGCACCAAAAATAACAAGTAAAAGATGTAATCTTTTAGAAACAAACACCTAGAAGAAAGCTGCTGTGCTGCTCACTTCACTCAGTGATCACCATCTCTCTGCCAAAAATGAGAGTGCAGCCCCGCTCCTGTTGAGGATGCCGTTTCCACAGAGACCGGGGTGGCAGTGAGAGCTTGTCACCTAGCTGATGCTGCATGTAGTGACACTGAAGCCCCCAGGAAATTCTTCAAGAGAACAGTTTGTTAATGTCACCACTAAAAACTCTCATTAGAAAAATCATTGCTAAGAGTAAATGCCTTCCGTCTTTATACCCCTCTTTCTGTCTCCTCAGAGCCTGGTATTTCCACTGGGAGCCAGGGAAGTGCGAGAATCTGTCATATTGTCATAATAGAAAGAATTAAAAGAACCTGCTAGCTCTGAGAAGCGTTAAGTCTTTCTGTATTTTTTTTT
>NW_009269777.1:0-2107 GCF_000687185.1 Egretta garzetta
CATGGATTTCATTTATGAATATACATATTGTACTCTCTTGTTCTGGTTCTAAGGGAAAAGCTGAAGCACACTGACATTTTTGAAGTGGTCTAGCCCAACAAGAAGGCAGCAGAATATAGGAAACAGATACACAATTTTGCTAAGAGAAATACCTGTGATCCAGTGCTTAATGCCAACGCTGTGAAATGAAGATTGCAAGTCTGGACTGGCTGTAGAGAAAAGTCTTAGAATTCCTAGTGGATCAACAAAATATTTTGCGGCATGTGGTGAAGGAGCTAAATCTGTCTACTTTGCCGAAAGAAGGATCAACAGGTTGTACAATATGTTACTACAATATGTTGTAAATAAGCCTTTGAAGGCAGAATTTTCAGGTCCTTAATGAACTCTGACCCTGTAGAGAACCCCAGTAAGAAGCTGCCTCTGGAAATAAAGCCAAACATATTCAGAACGAAAGCAAGGGTTTTCAGAAGTCTGGACAAACGACTGCAGGGGAAACATATTGAGGAATCAGTGACTTTTCAGTGTTGTATTTCAAATACATGGCGGAAAGAAAATAAATACATCTGGGTAGCTTAAGTTCAAGAGCTGCTCAAACAAAGTAGTCCAGGGCTCTTTTACTAAAAGTTATCTTCTTGCAGTCTTCCATTGTCACCACCACCATGTTATTATAGACTCAGACCTGTGATGTCTGTAGACACTGTCATAACCATGAGAAGCCAACGAATTCTGATGGTTTCAAGCAAAGTGTGCTGGCCTTGGGGAAGCAGGAGAGATGACAGATATTTCTCTTGGGCTACCTAGAGAGTTGCATTCTGTCGAGGAACATCGGGATTAGCAAATTGCTGCCTTGCATTCAGCTCTGTAGATCCTGTGTTTGGGTTAAGAGGCTTCAGCTAGTGTTTGGGGCTTGCCTTCACCTCTGCAAAGTGGTAATTGGAGTAAAACCAGATTGCTTCTGCTACTCGTGATGGATGAGGGCTGTGTCATAAGGAAAGGAAAAATTAAAGTGGCACTGCTCATATTTGAAGTGGGTTTAAGTGGAATTCATGTTCTGCAGACTAAGGAGCCATTTCTGTCCTTGATGTGGTTTTGCTGTGTTTTCTTTAGGGCAGGGATCACCCTATTGCTGTGATCCAGCAAATGCTGGAGGGTAATTGTCTGTGATGCTTTAAGCCTTGCCATGCCACATTTAAACATCATCAGAAACCGAAACTCTGGGGTTTGTTTGTTTGTCTGCTTGTTTGTTTGTTTGGCAACAGAAGAAGGTAGACTGCAAAAGTGTAAACGATTCTCTTAACAATTGATTACTTACCATATAGTGCATGTAGGGGTGTGTGTGCACATCATTAAAAGGTAGAGCTGTAGATAATTCAGACACCTGTGACCCCTATATGTTGAAGTGCACTAATGAAGTTCTTGTCTTGAACCAGACATAGGCATACTAAAATGGTGTAGCCGCAAGAATAGGCAAGTATTTTGTAGCCAGACACAATGTATAAGCACTTCTAATGAATATGAGAAATGTAAGAACCAAAAGGGCAAATGATGACATTGTGGCTGCACTTGGAAAGCATCCATGTAGCAAAGACTTCCCAGATAAAGGGTAAGATAAACACGGGCAGCAAATAGGCAACGTGTGCTGATGAACACAAAGGAAAGATTACACACAAAACACAAACCAAGGTAAACAACATTGGCAGATGATGCAATCCTTTCTGGCAGTTAGAGGGCAAGAGGTACAGCAAGACCAAATATAAGGAGGGAGGGATGGCACAGAAAGAAGTTTCCCACTTCTGTGCTCCCTTCTCTTCTCAGAGGTCTCCCAAGCCTGACCACCTTAGCCCTAGCAGCTTTGACCTTAGCAAGGTGATGGTTTCATCAAACCACCATAGCCATCAGCACTAACTGTATGGCATCTGCTCCCCGGTGTTGCAGACCCACAGCTATTTTAGGATGAGCCTTGGAAACTTAACAGTTTGGCACAGGGAGAGGTAAGTAGTGAAAATATGCAAACACAAGCCTTTAGCATAAATGGTTTTGCAATGAATAAATTCAATAAAGTTTTATTTTAAAGTTTGAAACTGAGTTGACTTGTGTCTAAACACTC
>NW_009269778.1:0-2121 GCF_000687185.1 Egretta garzetta
AAAAAAAAAAAAAAGTTTGGGGCTTCTTCAAGTACTATGACCAATTTGCTTTATATCCACGCACTAGGTTTGTCTGTGTGCACGCACCTGCACCCATGCACGCGTAGAGGGAGGGGATATATATGTGTTTGTTTGCACATGTGTATGTAGGAGGAAAATAATGTGTGCACACACGGACACAAGCCTAGATGTAACAAGAGGTGGTCTAGACTTACTCAACACAACCGAAATTAACCCTTATGCATGTGTCTTTCTTTACTTCAAATGAGCTCTTTGTGTAAAGAAGCAATACTTTGTAACACTGACCTCTGGGCATTTATTCTTTGTATAATGGCAGCACACATGAGATTCCAGCCCCCTTATGTTGCACAGTAAGATTTAAACAAGCAAAACCAAATAGTCACCAATCCAAAGAATTTATACTTAATTCACCTGCCTATTGAGATGGCTGAAATTGTTGAGTAGAGACCCTTTGTTTCCATGTTTTTGAGAGGTACTCACCTGATCAGAAGCATAGGCCACCAGCCTGCCCATGATGTCTGCTTCTGTTAGCTCAGGCTTTTCTGACTGCACCCGTCTGATAGACTTTGTTCTTGCAGCAAGCAGCGAAATCAGGGTGGCCTCGCTTGCACTTCCCTGTGGGACAAATTGAAGGAAGGTTCAAAAGGAAGACCTTCCAGAAGAAGAAAAGCAACATTTTCTTCCGCATGAATCTGCGAAGTTGTTAACAGAAAGCGCGTATAAGAAACTGCGCAACCTCATGCTTTTTAAGAATATGTGTGACAGCAAGGGAGGAATCTCTATTTGATCTTGGTCTCCTCCTTCCTGATGCCTCTGTCTGCTCTCTTTAATCTCTATGCTTGTTCAGTTTAGGCACCAGCCTTGCAATCAGTGCTAGAAAGCTGGACTCACAGACCTAAATGCATGTGAAAAGGCTCTTGAACCAGGCACCGATCAAACAGTTACAACCAGTAACAACGGCAGAGTAACTGTTGACTTCTATTACTCTGGATTTCCACACATTTAACTTCCACCAGAATCTGACTGTCAGCTCTCATTTCTGTCAAGCAACATGCATAATTATAACACATTTAATATTTAGAGTTACCCTGGGCAAGTCAATTATTGTGGCTAAAAGAGAAAGAATGCTGAAAAAGCAAGAGAGCTATGATTCAGTATAGCTAACTGCATTTCAAAGTATTAGTTATGTACGTTTTCTTCATAAAAACACACAGGTGAAAGGAACAGTCACACGCCGTTTCCAAATTGCCCTTTGACTCCCAAAACATGAGTTTAGATTGCATCTTGGCTACTCTGTGACAACAAATAGAGGAATTTTTTGTATCAGTTGATCTGTTAATTTCACAAGAGAATAGCAGCTCCTGCAAATTCTTGTTATGGTTTTCCTCTAGAACAGGCAGATGAAACATGCTCTAAACTGCCCTTTTGAACTCTAAGTAACAGTTTGTAAACACATGTTCATAAATTTCAGTGGGTTTGGGTGTCCATATGCAAGACGGAGTTTTTAGGTACTTTGAAAGTTGAGCAGTTGTCGTGTGAATCCTCCTCTGCCAAGCACGTAACACTGCAATGAATACAGTGGCTTATATTAATAGGTATGGCTCAGAAATATCCTCAGTGTCAACAAGCTAATTTTGGAGTGTTGTTTCTTATGCTGCATCAAAATGCTATCCTCCCTCTGCTGAAGACCTGTGTATACTTACTAATTGTAACAATTGTTTAAATATTTGGGAAGTCTTATTTCTTCCCTGGAGGTGGGCCTGATCCTACAGATTTCATACCTGAGAATGATCCCAGTGAACTCAGGCTTTCTCCTAATACTGAAGTTAGCTGAGCTATTTATACGAGACAAAGCTGCCTTCTATACATGTCAACATCTCAGCAGTGAGTGAACACAACCCAGCTGAAATTCAACAGCCTGAAGTAAGCACGAAAAAGACAGTCCCTAAACATTCACTAAATGTCTTGCCATGACAAATATATTTTAGCTGCCTTTCCGCTGGTGTGGGATTTGAGGAATGTAGACCCCAGGGTCTGCGTCAGAGCACAAAGGTGAGCTGGAGACAGTTTTGTGCATTTCTTATAGCTGCTGCTGCTGCT
>NW_009269779.1:0-2140 GCF_000687185.1 Egretta garzetta
TGGGGGCACAGGGGAGGGCTGGAGCCTGCAGGAGGATGGGGACAACCATCCTCCGGGAGGACACAGGGCAGTGGGGAGGAGGCAGAAAGGGAGCAGAGCGTTGTTGGTGCGAGGGTGAGCTCCTGCAGCACCATCCGACTGCGTCCCGGTTCTCTGCACTATTGACAGAGAGGCATAATCGTGTTTTGAAAAGGCTGGTTTTAAAAGACACAGTAAATTTCCCGACTGACACCTTTCTGGTAAATGTGTATAAATTCCCTTGGATAACATGCCGCTCGGAGAATTACAGGCTCTGAGTGCCTGGGTAAGTTTTACTGCTTTGGTTTCTGTAGGCTGGCTAATGGCTGTGAAAATCCCTCCCAGCTCTTAGGTTGAACACTGCATCCGCAATTTAAAAGCACTCATGTGTTTACCCCTATGTTAGATAAAGAAAGAGGCTACATGGGCTATATGGTATGTTATGCTCCTTGGTGCAGCTAGAGGGATACCAGAAAGCCCGATCCATCAGCAAGGCTGTAACCTTAAGTGAATAAATACACAGAATAGCTTCTCCAGAGGGGAAAAAAAAAAAAAAAAGCTTTGAGCATCAGGAAGAATAAAGTCCTAATTCTGCAAAGATATTATCAGCAGCCACTGCAGCACCTATTGTTTCTATTCATAAGCTCCCTCCCGTATCTTTGGCTCTTTTACTGCATCAGTTTCAGGCTACTTAGAAATTCCTCGCTTCCCAAATCATGCTCAAGCTACTGTAACCCCTGGATGCACTTGAAAGCCACTGATTCTGATTTGTTTTTTGCTCTATTATCTCCAGTTTCCTCCCTTGACCTCTTGAAGAGATACCATTCAAACACTCTGAATAGAAACTCTGACTTGCTAGTTACATAAACTTTCAAACAAAAGGCCTGCATAATTAGATCACCCAATTTTGTGCAGTAGCAGAAGCCTTATTAACAGACAGCAACCCTAGAAAGACAGCTTTTTCTTAACCAAAGGCTGCAATGCTGAGAAAACTTGGACAGTACTTATCTACTGCAGTCTTATAAATGACATAATGCAGTTAATTAATGGGCTCCAGAGAGTCTTCTTGGTTCATCTTTGTACTTTTAAATAAAAGCTTTTCTATCACTGACCTGAACTCTCTCTTAGGGACCGATTCTGCATTGCAGACATGGAGACAAACACCCTGCACATACGCAGAATAAAATAGCTGTACAGCAAACCAGCATCATCCAGGGTCACAGGGAGTTCACTCGGCACGGAGTAACAACCTGGTGCTCCTGCCTGTTAGCGATGACAAAATGTCACACGTTGGACAACGCTAGATGTTACACCCATTTGCAGAAAGCTAAGCTAAATCTCAGACAACGATGGCAGTGTTCACTTGGTTGTTAGACAGCTGCTGTTACAGCTAAGCAAGCGAACAGGAGCTCCAGGCAGGCTGTGGCTCCTCCAGACACGGCCCATGACCTGCTCCTCAACACAGTGCTGCCCCACTTAATGGGCTACGTGGGCATCACAGGTAGTGAACAGCACCTCTTGATGTTTCTCTGGAGACATAAAGCAATGTGTATCTTTATGACTCTCTCCAAAGAGACAACATCAAGAAAAGCTGATGTTGTCCACAGGAGATACGGACCTAGCTATTGTCCAGATTGCAGCCACAGTTTGGGGCTGTGACAGGCTCAAACAGCTTCATTGAGAAGAATGTCCTCTCCCATGGGAAATGAGGAGAAGGGAGGCAAGGAAAACCATCCCAGAGAGCTCAGCTTGTCTGGAAGGAACCCAGTGGCCTTGCACAGACACAGCATGGTGTCTTCAGAGGGTTTGAAGAGCGTGTTTGGTTCTGGCCTCACATCCCTACAGACACATAGCCAGACTTCTTTGGTGTATTCTGTCTGGGTGCACAAAAGGGTGAGTGGAAAGCACAGCTGGGGCCAGTTGTATGCAGGGACACCAGCTGTGTTAGTGTGGGCAGGATGGTCTAGGAGTGGGACATCCGGGTGTGAGCAAGGTGCCTGCTCTGCCTTTGTAGTCAAGGCAGTCTCTGGCTCTTGAGGACAATTTTACTGCTCTTAAAGCAGACATTTAGCTTAGCTAAGTTGGATGCTTGGCAGTTGCAAAGTATGTGTCTACACTGTTG
>NW_009269780.1:0-2142 GCF_000687185.1 Egretta garzetta
AGGGACTCCAGATGAAAACTGACATACTGATTCCACTTTGAAACTTCATGCTGTAGGGATAGTCTATGCCATAGCTTGTTCTATACTATAAGACCCGGTTCATTACAGACTCACTGTCTGTTTTGAAATGATCCCTGTTCAACTCAGTACATCAGGACATGCTTTCAGAGTAAGGCTGAGTGTTTGGCCACTGAGACATAATATGTCCAAATCATGAGAGGTCTTGCATTTCTTTGATTCTTCTATCTAGAATCTTATCATTCAGTACTATGGCCACAAATTCCTAATGTAAGCAAATACAGTAAAAACCAATGGCAAAAGTAGAAAGGCATCAAAACTTGATTCCTCTTGCAGCTAGCAGGCTGAATCTCCAAGCTTTATGGATTCTAGGGTTTGTAGGGGTTGTACACTTCATGGTTTGAGACCTCTGCAGTTGCCAGAGATGCTGGCGATGCAGCTTTCAAGCAGAATTGTTTATACCTCTTCTCTCCTTAATTAACCAAGAGAATAAATCAGTGAATGAAAGTTCTTGCCCAAAAGAATACAAACATCACTGGGTCATTTTGTAGAATAATAAATACCTTCAGCAATGAACAGGGGAGAGAAATTTAGTGACTTTGTAGCGCTTATGAAGTCCTGAAGAAGTAGCGTGCACTGCTTTGGTGAGACTTAACCAGATGTGCTGAAAAAATCCATAATTCCATGGAACTGCATCCAATAAAGGTAGTTCTCTGTGTATATATTTCCTAGGCATAGAAAAGACTGCAACTACCACAATGAAGTATCTTAACAATAAGGTCTTCCATACAATACCGTAGTGTGAGCATTAGTTTTCTTTTTTGCCTTTAAAGTGAGGTAGTGTGGATTATTGCTGATACATGTGATCACAGGAAAAAGCAAAATGTATGCAACGTATATATGTGTACACATATGTGATTAGAGATCACTAATTTATTGAATTAACCAAATCACTGAAGTTTTTTAAAATGGCTTCCAGAGGTTATTGCTACTTTGATGCCATCCTCTGAGAGTTTATGAATTTGCTCTAGATATGCATCATCTTTGTCTTCACAAGAGTGGCTTTCACACCTCTGCTGTGTATTTCACAGGGTGTCAGGGTGCACAGGCTTCAGGCAAAAAGCTGCAATTTGCCAGGAGAAAGCTGATGATTAGTGACTTCCTGCGCTATTTTCATGCTGCTAATTTCCTTGAGAGCATCTCCCGGTTGTTTCCAGCACAACTGGGGTTCCAGGCCTTCTCTGTGAACTGCACGGAAACTGTTTGGGGGAATATTTAAAACTTGAAAAAAAAGAGATTTTATCTCAAAACTTTAACCTGAGGAAATGTTGGGCTGCTCCCGACACTACTTTTACACCTTTTTACTCCTTTATTCACACTTGTGACAGGCACAAAAGCATTCACTTTCCCTTGTGACCTTTCTCCTGTTGGTGGTTATGGAAAGGAGGGGAGAAATGATGCACAATTTGGGAAGCGATGCTCAAAGTGCCATAACATAAATGCCTATGTAGAGTTTGGAAAACCATCTCTGTCTGGCTTTAAGATGTAAATTGGTGCAGCACATTGGTCCTCAGTGAGATAAAAGGAAAGCCCTGCATGCATATGAAGAGAGGCTGGACAAGCTTTTGACAAGCAGTTGTAGCACAATATGAGAACAGAAAATTTAGGGAACCTGCGCAAGGCAGAGATCTGGAGGCTCAGTAAGGAAAGAAGGGGCTGTCATCCTGCATTCCGGACCTCACGTGCAGTAGCTGATTAAATTGAGGAGGTTGGTACCCCTACCTGTATGTCATTTGAGTGGTAGAAGTTACGTGCCTGAAGTGAGGATAGCTCTACAAGATGTTTACTTCAGTGCCACTGGAGCTTAATTTACCACGCTACCTGCTTAGCAGACCTGGAGCTGCTGTGTCGTCTCTCACGCAACCATCCTCGCTGCTGTGACAGTAACTTCAGCTAAAGAAGTAAGAAGTGCTGCGATGGATGGGAACTGCACTAGCCTTCCTGGCTTCCATCTCTGTCACATGCAAATAAACATCCTTGCCTTATTTTCCCCAGTTTTGGCAGTCTAAATTGTTTATTTGCCTTTGCTCCTTTTTTTTTTTTTTTGCAATTCTTTGCTGGAGA
>NW_009269781.1:0-2155 GCF_000687185.1 Egretta garzetta
TGTATTCCATAGAATATGACAGGGCTGCAAAAACTAGTCGCCAAGTGAAGATACTTTAATTCAGTACACAGCTTCTAATTACAGGGCTTCTTATCATTCTGATAAGAATATGAATTTAAGGGTGATTACATTTAAGAAAAACCCAAGATGTAAAGAAATAACATCATCTTGTTCCACACTTATTTTTAAAATTAAATTATTATATTTCGATCTGAAAGAGATTGAGGGAAAAAAAAAATATCTGCAGGCATGTCATCGCTCCAGAAAAAAACCAAACAGCTAAAGACAAGGATCCAATTGTCCTGATTTTTGCTATTAAAGTCTTCATTTTATCATCAAGCACACAGTGTTCATTTTTATCTTTACCTCACTTCAACAGTAAAGGGGTACAGGATTACAGGGATATTAAAGGGATACATACATATTTTCCTCTATTCTTTAGGACATATTCAGGTAATCTTTTGCTCTTGAACTGTAAGAAAGTCACAGCATGCCATCTCACAGAAGCTGTAACCTATGGTTTTGCTCTATGTTTTGTGTTTCCTGGCTAGAATAGACTTGTGGACTGCAACATATCTGTTGGTTACATCTTGGAGTTCCATGATCATAGCATATTGTGGAAAGTTGAGCAAATCCAGGGAGATAAACTAATACGCAAGATAGGAAGGGGGAATTAGAAAGGGATCCTGACTGGCCTTCTCACATAGTGAAAGTGCATGACCATTGTTTGAAAGTTCACTGAAATAAGAACGTTTTGATTTTTTTTCCCCCAATTTAATGAATAACTGATACTTTGTTTCTCATCCTGAATTCAGGACATCATTCTGTAATTTTTAGCTTTCTCCACATAAATAGATAACTTCAAAATTTTTCATTTAATTAGCATCCCATGCTTCTGAGAGGTCTTTGCCATGGCAGAAGAAGAGAACAATATATAGAGAGAAAAAAGTCACTGTAAGACTGCTAGAACTATTTCACTGTGTTGTTATATCCTGGGAAACTTTGACATTTTAAATGTACAATGTCCTTCTAACCTCATTTGCAAATGAGAGAAGTATGACAAAGACGATCAAATACTTCTATCTTCCTCTCCTTAAAAAAAAAATAATTAACTAACTAAAAAGATTCCTATAACTTTCATTGTGTAACTTTGCTCTTAAATGTTTCTCAGAATATTTTCTAATATCTCTTGAAGATATACTGACATCGTCATTGAAAATACTTTAAATTTGAAAGGTAGAACAGGCAGGAAACAAATAGAAAGAAAGCATCTTTAAATATTCACCATGCAATGATCCAACTGTGACTGTACTACTTCCTGCTCAACACTCTTCATCTCCAACTTGGGCACCTGCAATTTCACTTCATCTAAAATTCTTTTACATTCTTGTAGGCGCTGTTCAAAGTTGGCTGGCTTCTGAAACAAACGAAACTTCATGGAGACATCCTGCAGCTTTTTCTGAAAAGTAAGATTGAATGAGTATTAAATGTGAAATCAAATCAACACTGAAGCCAAGTCTCAGACCCATTTCAGAATACTTAAGAGTGCATTATCAACTGCAGCTTCTTCTTTAAAGAATTTGAAACTTTTGGGGGAAACACCAGCAGCAGAGAATCTTGGTCTTCACAGGAGGAAAAGAATTCCTGTATCATCTAAACACTGGATGCAGCAGAGCCAGTGAGACCATATACTCAACTGAAAAAAGGGAGTGATTTTATATTTTCCAATATGTAAAATGATGGAGGGGTGAGGAGTGAACAGTAGTTTAATGGCTTTTTGTCCCTCAAAGAAACCCAAATAAAGTGGCTGGGCAATAAGTAGGTCTAGCACAAAACCTGAGATTTAGAGTATAAAATTGATTTCTATTTCAATTTAAAAAAGCATAACCTAGAGTAAAAAGAAAGTAATTTGAATGCAGAAAAATCCATGACAAGCATGGCTTCTAATTTCACAATTTTCACAATTTGTTATCTTTGTCCATTAATTATATAGCTTGCTTACATGATCCCTACTTCAGGGGGAGGGGAAATAATTAAAAATAAAGCAAAGAAGGAGCATTTTCATTATCTACTTGAATAAGAACTAATTTCTCTTTGGAAGTACAGCACAAAGTACTAGCAGAATAAGTTTTTCTACTGTGTGGGAAAAAAAAAA
>NW_009269782.1:0-2146 GCF_000687185.1 Egretta garzetta
AAAGGGCTTTTCCAGCCTAAACGATTCTGTGAACCTACAAAACGCATTGGTCCAAGGAAGGCATTGGCCCCTTTGAAATCCTGTACGGAACTGCAGGACACAGGGGAAGATCTTACCCAACCGGGTGGGAATTACTCACAACAATATCTAATCAGTTTGAGAAAACAGTTAAATTCCATGAAGAAAACTGTATTAGCAGCCCGAGCTAGAGGTTTAGACAAACCTGGCGATTGGGTTGATGTTAAAAGATTTTGCAGGATAACCATTGGGAGAGAAGTGGAACGGACCCGATCAGATACTGCTGACAACTTTCACTGCGATTAAGATAAAGGAGCAGCCGGCACGGATCCATTATTCTCAAGGGAAGGCGGCTCCTGAGAAGCAATGGACGTCTGAACCCTGGGACCCACAAAGTGAAGATTACAGAGACATTAACACAAGGGTTCACTTTACCATCATGGGAAATCAAAATGATTGGACTCTTTGTATTTGCATACTGGGGCTCGCTGTTGTGGCATGGGAAGGAAACGCGCATTACCAAGCCATTAAGACCACTGTGAATGCTACACGGGCAAAGGACTGTTGGGTTTGTACTGCTCTGCCAAAAGGGAATACGAGGCCGCCTCTGCGTGGCGTAATGTCTACCGATTTGTCTTCGATAAGCAAAGCTACAGGAATAAATATGTGGAAAACAAATAGTGATCAATCTCAAATACAGCGTAAGGAAATGGGTCAGCAGGGGGCGGATTGGCAAATTGGCCTCTCATTTGATCCTCAGATTTTAAAGGGAGGAATCGTTCTACACGGATATGTCAATGAATCTCTACGTAGGGATGCTCCTCATTTTAAGATTTTTAACTTGAATGGAACCAACTGTACTATAGTTAATTTACAGAATGAAATGGCAATAATAAAAGCGTTTTCTAGGGACACACAAACACCACTTAGAGCCATCTCTCGCAATAAAACGGTGCAATCAAGATCGAGCAAAACCAGTAGAGTTCCCGTCTGTCCCACACCTCCAGGAATCTGGTGGCTGTGTGGAGATGGAATAGCTAAGAAGACACTACCCCCAAGATGGAAAGGTACCTGTACACTAGGATACCTGGCCTCCCAACACAGAATATAGAACCAATCGCAAATTCCCTGCGGGATTGTTAGGAGTTTTTTAAAGAAACTGGACAAGCGAACTTGGAACCCTTTGGTTGAAAGACCCACTACATCCCGTGGTTTTGCCAGGTGGTTTCTGTTACTTCTGTTACTTCAGGGGTAAGTGAATTAGAAAAGGCCATCGTAAAAATCTCAGCAACTATGGCAGAAATAGACAATCTAACCATGGGTGCAATTAGAAGAATCCAGGCAGAAGTGACCTGTCAAAAATAACCTTGCAAAATAGAATGGCATTAGGTTGACTTACTGCTAAAGAGGAGGAGTCTGGGCAGTAATCAAAGTCGTTGTGCATATATAAATGAAGGCAGCAGAATAGGAGAGGACCTACACAAGATTTGGGAAAAAACCAAAATCCTGCATGAAGTCAGCAAAGACGCCGCTAGTGGGGGATTTAAAGAATTATGGCTGACATCACGGCTTCCAAATTCTAGTTGGCTAAAACAACCATTTGTGGGAGTTATAATGTAATATAATTATTCCTAATGTAATTAATTTGTGTAATGATTAGGAGCACCCTTTGGTGCTGCAGCCAAGCTACGAAGGATTATGAAAGTTGGAAAAGAAGCAAAGTCCGTCATGCAGTAGAAACAGGCAAATACTTTAAGAAAACTTTGGACGAGAATGGTGTCATTTGAATTGCAAAGGAATTTGCAAGAATAAGGAAAAGGGGGGGAATTGCAATTAAAGTACAAGACACAGCATAGCGGAAATTTAGAAAATTAATTCACCCTTTTTCAAAGCATGCTAAATATCAGCTAGCTGGGCTCTTACACTAACGGAGCTACTGCACTGCGCGGACATTGCAGCCTTCAAGCTAAGCAAAGACAAAGAACAAGAACTATCTGAAGTGATGAAAGGGGCCAGCCATCTGTGAGAAGGGAGAGAAATGGTTATGAGAAAAACAAGCTGCCGAGCCATTAGAAATAAGGAACATGTTGACCCGGGCTCACCCAGAAGACAACTGATGAAGAGGAAG
>NW_009269783.1:0-2155 GCF_000687185.1 Egretta garzetta
CTTCTTTTAGAGAAGCTCTTCGGTACCGAGTGCTCCCGAGGAGTTACCAGGCAGCCTCCTTCCTACCTTGAAAATCCAGCAAACCTGCCAAAAACCCCTCTTCTGCAAGAAAGCTTTGGGCTTACAACAAGGCCAGGGCGCTCTCAATACAGGAGTTTATCTGTGCAGGCTGAAGGTAACCATGCAACTCGCAGCACCTGACATTGCAGGCTATTGCATACGCACTGAATCCCTGCAGAGCAATCGTGCTGGGACTGGCCCTTGGAAACCAGTTCTGCAGGAGCGAGCAGGCGGTACGGCCCGGCCATCTGAGATTTCAAGCAAGCCCACGGGTGGCATTTGCGTAGAGACTCAGCCAGTTGTGGAGAGGTCCAAAAGCCTCCTGAAATGGGGGCAGCACGTCATCCTGCAGAAACACGCAGAAATCCAGGAATTTGGTGCAACTGCTCACCTCCCAGGGAACAGCAGGAGAAGAAGCTGTCCCTTTTCTACTACCAGGCAGCTTTCTTTGCGGACGATCCCATGAGGAATGAGTTTGCCTCCTCAGAAAAGACTCTGTCCTAGGAGGTGGAGAGGGAAAAAGGCCAGGAAGGCCACAGCGTGCCAGGGATTTGCACTAAATTTAGAATGGGTACCAGTATCCAGAAAATGGATGAAATGCACCGGCATGCTTAGGAGGATGGGCAACAGCCAGGAGGAAGAGAAGAGGGGCGTTGAGGAAGGCCCTGTTACCTAAAGGCTGTGCCCAACACCAGCCCTGTCAGAGCAGCCTTTTAGCCTGCGGGCTAAAAGAGGAAGAATCTTCCCCTCCTGACAAGGTCTTTGGAGAACAGTGGGTTTGGAAAGCAGCTGACAATCCCTCTGGAACAATCCTGCTGCAAACCTGCCTTCCGATGCCATAGCGAGAAAGGGCACGATGCTGCTTCAAGAAGAGGGAGACGCCTGCAAGGCCATCTGCACAGGGAAGGGACACTGGTGGGGGTGGCAAGCACCCACGCTGAAGCCAGCGTCAAGGTGTCAGCACCCACTCTTGGCCCTCAGCGGCATTCTGCACAAAGGGGCATCGGAGGTAAAAGAGGACTGGAGTCTTGCAGACAGGGCAGGGCGCCCTTCAATGCAGCTCCGAGAGGCTGAGCTCGCCCCAAGAGCTCGTAGCTTGACTGTCAGAAAAGCTTGGCTCGCCTCCCTGTAAAACTCATCCTTTGGCTAAGCTGGATGAACAGGAATCAAAAATGTCTCGATGCGGGTGAAAAGGGGAAAAAAGCTACCTGGAGGCATTTTTATGCTTGCCACTTTAAGAATCTCGGACTGAAGAGATGCTGTTGTCTCTTTCTGAGTACGCTGTAGCTTACCGTTTCCAATCCAGGCTTTGCTTTACTCGTGTGGCAAACACACTCGGCTCCAGTTCTAAAAACAAGTCAAAAAAGCAAGAACTGAGTTACTAAAACCCCCAGAAAGGAAGCAATCTTGTAAACGGCAACTCCCAAGTATTTCATTAGCAATCAGGATTTTAGTACCTCTAGCCAGCATGGTAACCTGTATTTGTACTCACCTTTCAAAGTCTCATTTAAAAACCAAAAATAAGCACTCGTTCCACTATCAGGCTTTCTGCTTTTCTAGGAAAACCAACAAGCGGTTGAAGAGCAAAAAGTGTTGTGTGACACGGGCAGGGGGATGAGCGGCGAGTGGAGAAAGCTTGCAAATCCTAGAGGGTTACTGACGCAAAGAGAAGGGCAGGCAGCAAAGGACCGTGGAAAGACCTTGCAAGACTCAGTCATGGAGCAATAAAGTGGCAGAGGAAAGAGCAGTAAAATATAGAGAGGTACAACATGATGCAGGTGGGGAAAACCAACCCTGGCTTCACACACAAAATAGCGCTCTTTGAGCCAGTCACTGCCACTGCGGACTCACACCCGCAGATTCTGAGAGCTCAACACTCCACAGCACCCCAAGAAACCCAAATCCAAATCCCCCAGCAGCACTTGTGAGCAGAAGAGCTCGTCCAAAGAGGAAAAAAAAGATCAAGAGGTGGCCTGATGACAGCAGACAAACTCCTTCCCGGGGGGAAGGCGCAGACTGGATGAGCTCTTCAGTCTAACAGAGCAATTGGAAGGGCATGACAGAAGGCTTCAAGTTGATGCCTCACTGATTTCAC
>NW_009269784.1:0-2184 GCF_000687185.1 Egretta garzetta
CTCTTGGTGTTGCTCAAGGACCAAGTGGACATCTTTTGCTATATTCAGCAAAGCTGTTACCTGTGGAGCTCTGCTGATGCTGCCCTGGGTTCTAGCCTTTCTCACCATTGTTTCTTATATAGCTGAAAAAACCCTCCATCTTTCTAATTTTTTTTTTTTTTTTTAATTCAGCTACCGTCCTGTGATAGGCATACTGGTGTAGTTACTTTTTCTGATCTCCTTTGGAAAATGTAGAGAGGTCAGCGTGGAAGAAACAGATGTTAGCTTATGCAGCGCCATTTCAATATGTCAGGAATTCATTTCATGCAGACTTCCATTTTTACCATTGTAGTACCATAAGACCTAAACAGAATGCATGTTCAAGCAGAAATTGCATCATTAATTTGTATGTGTGAAATTTTTTAGTTATTGTCAGTTAAAGCCTAGGAATACTTGTTATCCTGGCTGAAGAAAGGAATAAGGTTCTCATCAACAGGGAGCAGAGGTTTTGTGAGTGGCACCTAAATCAGAATTCTTATATTTATATAATAAGAGTCAGCTTTGCTACTCAGAAAAGTATGCTACTATAAAATAAAGGAATTACAAGCTATCATTAAACAGTTATGGAAACCACTTTTATGAGATGGGACCTAGGGCCAATCAGCTCTATTAATCAGCCTAAGCTCAGTCTAAGTAACAGCCACAGAGCTACAACTGACCATTACATTTAAGCAGATCACAGGATGAACACATATATTGTACATACAAATTTCAGGAAACAAAATTCACAGAGCACCTCCAGGCTTACAGCCAGGTGGATCCCCGTTGTCTCACTACCTAAACATGTACCACAGTAAGTCTCAGGGTTTGCTCTGAATAATTTTGCAGAAACAGTAAATGTTGGACTAAAAAAAACAAGCACCTCCACATCCTCTTATATTACATAGGTGGCCCTGATCAATCACTGCAACTGTTTTGCTTATGTAAAGTTATACATTTAATACAGATAAAATTAATTAAACACCTGATGTCCATACATAACCATTTTGAGAACAGTGGTGGGAGCCAATCGTCACTCTTCAAATGAAGTTTAAGATCAATTTCTTGAAATGAGCGTATACTTGAGAGATTGCATATACTGAGCCTTCTCATTTGAGCCTCTATCCTCCATATACAAGAGAACAAATTAAATACATCTGTAGTCTTCTGGTTATGATGCATTTTCTTCCCTGGCAGCATTAATGAAGTTTGTCTTCTTTGGAAGCTGACAGTAACTGAGGCTGTTTGTTCCCCTGGAGTTACGATTTTGAATCTTCAACTCACAAAGAAAACTGACAGCATGAGGCCCATTGCTATTGTGAAACACAACTTTCCCAAGCCTGTTCACACTGTATTCCTTGTGAACCAGCTGCCAGTGTGCTGCATTTAGCACTGTGTGCTCTCTCTTAAAGGCTCCAGACTGAGGCAAGCAAATGAGTGGTCGGCAGCTACACAGGTTTGCAATTTGTGGCCAACAGAGCCTTCACATCTCTATCTAATCACAGAATGGAATAGGCAAATTCTCAGTTTTGTCAGTGAATCCTTAGCAAAGCCTAGCACACATGCTCCAGTATTGTTTAAATTCAATATCAAGCCACAGAACCAAACAGAAATGTACCATTTTTCTCCTAATAAATTCTTGCTATAGGTATCACTGCTGTCACTGGCTTGTAATGACATGTAGAAAATTAAGGAAAGATTGAGACATGTTTTTTCCTGGTAATATAATTAATAGAAAGTGCAAACACACAAGATTGAATATTTCAGCCAATTGATTTCTTATTTTGTCACTTAAGCCAGAGGCACTTGACTGGATGGAACTTTTGTTTGGTTTTGTTGGATGTTGTTTTGTTTTCCCCATCTTTCATTTGGAGAAGAGATTCAAAACAATGTTATTATTTACAACTAAGAAATGCAAAATTTAGAAGGCAAAATATGTAATCAATATCCTATTAGCAAGATTTGTAGATGCAGGAAATTCATTTTGTGGCTGTACACAAGAGCAAGCTTATCAAAGACGTTCAAAACTATCTAATCTATAAAAGAGCCATTCAGACCAGATTTCTCTGTAATATCATTCTGTGAAGCCACCTTCCCTAAAACACAGTTCCTTTACCAAAATCCCTTGTATTTTAGAAACCTTAGTGAAGTAACATTCAAAAGTAC
>NW_009269785.1:0-2166 GCF_000687185.1 Egretta garzetta
AAACAACTCTCTGAATCTAGAGTAGGTGTCATCAGAATGATTTCATTTGTTGGCCATCACAGGGAGAGGAGTGGAAACAAACTTATGTGAACTGTTTGAGCCAATAAGAACTGTAGAAATCATACTGTTGTAATAATAGCAAGTGAAATGGCAGTGTTTTGTGTTACCTTAGAATTCATTTAAAAGCACTGACTTTCTGTTTTATGGTTGAGTAGAATGATCTATATGAATTTCACGCAGGTCTTTCTTTAGCACTTTTATGTTAGTTCTCATAAACCAATTCTGGCAACTCAGAGCAAGCTGATATATCAGCAGCAATGTTAATCAGTGAAACGTGCAAAGTGTTTGTGTGGCTTTCAAATTCTCTACTGTCTCTTTCTTTTCTAAATGTGAAGTGTTGTTTCCGGAAAGGCTTGTCTTACAATCACCACAAACTATCAAGACCCAGAATACTACTGAGTATTGTGTTGCTGATGATGGCCTTGTACAATGTTCCCAGCAGGAAAGTAAGGTATCTATCCTGTAAATGTTCCTTAAAATGCTAAATACCATTCAGCTTGGTAACCGATATCTACTGTACAGCTATTGTTAGAAAGGAATTGCATAATGGAGTATCGAATCAAAGCTGTTTTCTACTGCTTTTGAATGACAGAAGTTTTTGTCTGCTGCCTGGGGAAAGGGGATTTTGATAACTGATAACTACTAAGCTAACACTCCCATCTCAAATCTAAAGTGCTTACGAAAAAACTGTATGATTATAATTGGAATTGTCAGATTTGCCTTAGACTAGTTTACGTAGCTAACTGTTGAGTAGATACTTAAGTCCTGTCACTGTGGCAGGAAATAACTTTGTGATAGATGGTAATCATCCTGTTCTGAGTAGATTTACCCAGGTTTCTTAATTGCTAGTTAAATTATATGCAGAAAATCCATCCACAGCCTCTGCATAACCTGTGCTTCACCACCTTTCCACTCAAGATTTTTCCTAATTCCCAGTATGAATCTTCCACCTGCAGCTTGTGGATGTGGTCCATTGTTACATCATATGTTGTGACTACAAAGAGGAGTTTGTCTCATTTTTTTTGTAACTCTTGATTTGAGCCATTGTGGGCTATTAGACAGCCTCTTCACCTCCTCGTGGCCAAACTAAAAAGCCAAGCTCTCTCAGACTCTCCAGTTCTTAACAAGAATATGATACTGGCTTGTATACAGTTCTAGCATCCGCAGTAGCCCAGGATCCTGAAGAGAGCCTAAGGATTGCTGCTCAGTCAGTGTATTCTTTGCCTATATTGGTTCACACAGTTACTCAGTCCCAGGTGTGGCACTTTCCACTTCTCCTTACTGAATTTCATGAGTTTTCTGTTGGCTCTGTTGCCAAGTTTCTCATGGTCCCTCTGAACTGAAGATGATGCACCATCAGGCGGTTGTGTTTTCTGCAGATTTGTCAAGAGTGTTATTTGGTCTCATCCTAGTCATTGGTGAAGATACTGAATAATGCTGGTCCCGACTACAACCCTGGCGTTCTTAGCTTTTGACCAGCTTCCAGCTGAATATCAGACTATTGATTAATGCTCTTTGAGCCTAGCAGTTCAGCCAATTTTCAACTCATCTAACTGTCTGTTGTTCTAGCTAATATGTCCTCAGGCTACAAGTAAGAATGATGTAGTAAGTAAACAGTTTAAAAAGCTTTGCTGAGGTCAAGGAGTATTACACCGACTTCTTTGCTTTTGTCCACATAATAGTCTCTTCATCGTAGAGGAAAATCAGGTTGGTCATGAAAGGTCTTCCCCTTGGTTTAGCCATGTTGACTATTCCTGGTCACCTTTTTTTCCAGTCACGTGAAAGACATGGAATCCAGAGCGATGTGCTTCATGATATTCTCAAGGTCTGGAGTGAAGCTGACAAGCTGTAGTTCCCCAGGTCCTCCTTAAATTGGAGCAATATTAGCTTTTTTCCTGCTCTCAGAGACATATCCTGCCTTGTCATGATTATTTTTTTATTGTAGGTAATAGGCAGCAGTGTCCACAGTCGTATCAGCGTGGTGAATCACATCTACCCTATCCAGTGTCTCTAAGCAGTTTGTAGCATAGTCCTCCCCTTCTGTTACTTTTCCCTTTCCTTCCCATGCTGTTACTTTGCACAGGAGTCTGGAGGCATGCATGTGAG
>NW_009269786.1:0-2171 GCF_000687185.1 Egretta garzetta
TCTTTTCCAACTTAAATGATTCTATGATTCTGTTATCCAGGCAATGATTAAAGTCATTCTTTTGTAGGCCGTGTTAGAAGTTTTTTCCTTCACTATATGCTCTGAGGATGGGTGCTACTGCTCTTCTTACTAGAGCTGTTACAGTAAAAGAGCCATGTTAACACCCTGCTTGCTAACAGATTCAGCCCAAAGACAAACTTGAAACTATGTTTATTTTGAGTAACAAACTTCATGGGTTTTTTTTCTTGTTTTGCTGCAATAGACCAGTGATCCTTCAATGAATTATCTTTTCTATAAATTTGTAAATGCTTAAAAATTAAGGCATTTCTTTGTAAGTGCAGATAACATTAGAAAAATGAAATGTAGATGATTTCCAGTTCTAAATAATCTGTTCCCAGCTCAAACTATAAAGGAGGGCTGTTAAGCACAGAACAGACTTTACTCAATGTAACTAAGCATTGCTCAGAGAGATGTAGAGTCTTGTCCAGTCTGTACAGAAGGCTGGTAGCTGCTACCTGCGTATCCTCCATTAGGACTCCAGACATAAATGGTTATTTTTGATCTTTCATGTATCATCTACAAGAGTTCATATCCCATTAGTCATCTTTCTGTTACTTGTTAGAGAAATCAAGGTCACTGGTAATAACGGCTTCTTAACAATGTCTCCTTGGATGTGTCTCATACTTTCCTGATAATGGGTCCTTCACCGGTCGCAGCAGCTGAAGAGAAAAGAGTCAATAACTTCTGCCATATTCTGAAACGTGTTTTGAGCAGTGGTTGCAGATAACCGCCACCTGCAGCCACTGAAACTGCATACCAGCATCCCTGTGGAAGGTTCGGGGCCTCTAAAGCCAAGCCAGCTTTCATGTTATTTAAGCTCATGGATGTGATACAATACTTTTGCTTGACGGATTCTCCAAAAAGCTGAAAGCAGTCTGTGGGGTTATTTGTTACATTTTTAGATGATCACAACGAAAGAAAAGGTATGTTCAGCTCTCATTATTGCTTGAGAAAGTGAACAGTAACATAAGCGAGGGAAGCAGTTAAGGCTGCTGTGAAGAGAAGCATCTTAAATGACCCAGTGCAAGCATCCTCTGTGGTGGTTTTGCCAATATCCACCTTCAATTCTTTGTTTCTCTTCCTGTTGCCTGGACTAGATAATGCTACTTTCCTTCCCTGCTTCCACTGCAAAATACTGATTATTTAATGAACAAAAAGGTTTCCTTAAAAAAGACCCCAGTTTTTTTTCTTCAGTTTAGAACAGTTAGCTTGAAGAATTCCTCAGAATTCAGGTACCTGACCTAAGCAAAGCAGTAGGCAAACATCACACTTCCCTCTGTTATGTTCCTGTCTACTTCACCAAGTTCCTTGGATGCCAAGCCTAGTCAGCACTGACCACGAACAGCAGTCCAACATATCTTACGTGTATCGTGCTCAAGCTTCTGAACAGTTTGTTCACTTGCTTATTTGGGTTTTTTCACTCTTCTTGGGAGAAGGCTGTTCTGCAAGCTTATACCACTGAGGAACCCTTTTGTAATCATTAAGCTAAATTTACAGCCAGTTTATATTGCTTATTCTTTAGCTTATAATGCGCTTTTTTTTCTCTCCAGAATATACTTCATGCAGGTACTTTTAGACAGGAATTGTACATTTTTTTAGGCTTCATTTATTTCCATTGAATACACAATTGTACATAGTGAAAAGGAGAAAGAGATTTTCTATATATCTGGCTAATTTGCTTGGAAAGTTCTGGATACACCTGAGATATTGCAGTTCCTGTTCATATACTTCTCCGTTTTATCTCCAGGCTCATGATGAGTTCCAAAATATCACAACATTCCCCTTTTCAAGTAACAAATCCGTACTTTAAGCTCTTAATTTTACTTGGTATCAACAGTTGAAGTTAAATAAAAAAGGTAGGTTTGAGCACTGATGTTGCATGGAAGGAAAACAATTTTCAAAGTCATCTAACCATGCAGTAAAAAGAAAATAAAATTATATATTTGCAATAAATTTATTTGATTATAATACTATGCTTTAATACAGCTAACAGATGGAACATTAGGAAGATCTATGATTTAGTTATAAAAGAGATCAATTGAGAGAGGTCAGTCAAGGGAAAAAATAATACATACAAGTTCACACAAACTGTGAAAATTTAAAAAAAAAAA
>NW_009269787.1:0-2184 GCF_000687185.1 Egretta garzetta
CTTTAAACACCGCCATCTCCTACCGCCGATGGTCCGGCTTTCTTCTCCCTGAGCATCGGCTAACCACACCGGACAGGCGTGGGGTCTGGGTATGTGCCGCCTCTCTCCAAAAAACTTCCCATACTGAAGTGAATCGAAATTTTAAATGGAAATTTAAAGCTGTAAACGTGCTTAGGAAGCTTCTTATGAAATGCTCAAGCCAATTGTATTTGCAGTGGCTGTAAAACAATCCGTAATTCACTCGTAATGAAGTACATGCATGTACGTTACTAGAAAACTAAGTTGTCTGTAAAGCAAAATAAATGTTATACTGCTCCAGTGGTAAAAATCTAATCCGTGCCACAAGCACATGGTTTATTCTTCAGCATTGCGTTATCTCATTACTGCATTACAGTATGTTTTTATTCATTCACTATAAGCTACATTTCAAATATCCTGTAAAAATAGAATTAATCCTCTCACTCATTTTTACTCTTCCTTTATCCCTTAAATACCTAAGTAATTTTTCTCAGGTTTATTAGTTTTTCTGCTTTTTGTGAATGGTGGCATGAGCTGCCTTCCTGCACCTACTGTGAAAGCCATCTATAGACAGCAAATTCCAATTGTAGCAGAGCTGGAGGTAGTCTCCTAGCTACTGTAGTTTATATGGAATAAATGTTGTACTAACAAAATGTTTCTGTGTCAGTGGAAGTCTTTATTTCATGTTTATTGAGTTTAAAGGTTCGTAAAACATTTTATAAGAAATCCTTGACTCATTCCTGCAGTGTGATCTCTGGTCTAGGCAGGGTAAAACTGATCACAAATGAAAACACTTAAAACCATTTATAAGCCTTAAACTTACATATAAAACCGCCCAGATGTCCAAACTGCAGCTTGCAATGCAGTCTGAGGCATTGCGTGTGCTCACCCTTAAGCATGTTGATAGAATTCATAGTACAGGTATGCGATCCTATTAAGTTCACTGACAAAACTCCTACGTATGGAGACTCTATCTTGTTTACAGTACACTGGCCCTGAAAAAGGGCAAAATTAATCACTGTGAAGCAATGCACAGGTGAGAAACAATCCTAAGGCACAGCAGACATCCATCCAACAACAGAGCAAGAGATGTGGGAGTTACTAATATGTTTCGAAGGAAACAAATCTCTGTGCAAGGAAGTCAAGAATGCTAACCTATAAATTATTCCTAATAAAAGGCTGACAGCATATGTGTCAGTTAAGCCAAATCTTGGAATGGTGATCTGAACTTCCCATCACAAAAGTGCATGGGATATGGCTGCTACTGTCTGTCTGTCCCTCTGTTGGACCAGTTGGGTAAAAGAGAGCTGACAGTGTTGTGACTTGAGAACAGTTCATTAAGAACATGCCTAGATACTTCAATTCTGTCCTACTGAGTCTAGCAAGGAGGTTCCTTCTGTCTAGCAAGACCAGCCTGTGTTTGTCAGCAAAGAAAGCTTTAGAAATTTGTCATGAACTCAGTGTTTTGAATACTAGGCTAACAGTTATTAAGAATTTAATATAACGATGTTAAAATGTGAGCAATGTGATCTCCTTGGAAGTAACTATGTTGACATTACTGCATGTTGCTTGAGTTTGTTGTTCAGTTTCTTTTAAAGAGCTTCGCAGAAGATGAATTACACCAAAGGGAAATCCCTAACAGTATGCGCCTTTTCTCTCAAAGCTGTCAAAAACAAAACCACCCAACTTCCCTGTTAAACAGAGATCGCTTGGCTGCCTTGTGATCAGAAATCCTAGTCCATGACTTCCCATAGTATGTTTTCTTGACAATTTCCTTGCTTTTATTTTTAGGGAGAGTCCAGCCACTATTCTTTTAATTTTATTTATGCTGTTAAGTCTGTATTATGAAAGGATTTATCCTACTTTTTGATTTCTTGCCTCAAATACAAGATATAAGATAGTTTAAGTATTGTGCACAAACTGCATTTCAGAACAAGAACGCTTCTCAGTTGTTTCCATGTATTCAAGAATTCACATTATTAAGTACAGTCTTGTAAAAAGCATCACCCTGGCAGTATTAGGGGTAAAAAATACTAGTTCAAAAGCCATTTGGCAGTGATAAAATACCTAGGAAGATTCCTAAAGAAGTGATTAAAGTGAGCAAACATGTTGCCTGATCCTCTAGAAAATACTCTTAAAATCATAGAATGCTTTGGGTTGGAAGGG
>NW_009269788.1:0-2212 GCF_000687185.1 Egretta garzetta
CAGTACCAGAAGCTTGGGAGACTTTTCAGAAGAAAACTCTTGAATCATAAAGGGCAGCTGTCATTTTGTTGCCAGCAGGTACCAAAGTGACTACAACATATTAGAAAACAGAAACCCAGGAATCTTCTAGGCCTAGGGAAATCATTAAAAACATTTATATTGATATGAAGGGAGAGTGAATGTGAACACATGGGTGAAAATGCCAGGAGGAGAAGGGCTATAAAAATCACATGTGTTGCCGACACCTACAGTAGCAGGTTATCAAGATCCTAGCACACATCTACTTACACTTTCTCAGGACAAGCAGATCTGAAACAGAGACAGTGACTAAATCCTGATGACTTGCAGAGGTGGGACAGGACAGAGAGGTTAATCACTGCCAGCTCCTGAAGGAGAGAATGAAACACATCCAAAATAAGCACAGTCCTAAGAAAAACCCAGGAAGTGTGGGAAGCAGGTTAAAAACTGGTGCTCCTTGTCCTCCACATCATTGCAAGCAATCTTGGACAGACTATCTGGATACAGGTGTCTTAGGGCCAGAATGCTTGGCAGGCTATTTACATGCATCTTGATGCTTGTGGATATGAGATTGTGAGTCTGAGAGACTGAAATCAGTTATGATTCAACATAGATTAATATCTCCTTCCTTGGAGATATTTAATTGAGCTACATTGTTGGTAGAGTGTTGCAACATCATTTCCCCCAGGCTAATTTGGCAGTCATTATGTTTTAAGAAGTCTCTAAAAGATATCTATACTGCAATAAGCAATTCAATATTCATTCATATAATTATAACGTGCGAGATGGAATGCCCTATTTGCCAAAATAAGAGGTCATCTCTAGTGCTGAAGTACAGAAGAAAACCTGCATTTCTAGGACTGGGTTCATCTCATCCTGACACAATGAATTGTCACCACCAGAGCACGGAACTGAATCTCCCCAGTGTCTTTCAGTAACTGTATACAACTAAACCTAGCTATCTAAATGTTAGGAAAGCAATTAAAAAAGCCTAAACATATGTTTGTGGAACCATGGTGATGGGAGGGCAGGAGAGGAGGAGCTGCTGTCTTGTGGAGGACTGTGCCCCAGGCACTGCTCTGGTATGGCTGAGTTTAAGGGCTGTTGACCCCTGCTGCCCCTGGCTCTGCCCCCCTCCTGGCTGTGAGGGAGATGTGGGGACTGAGAGCCCATCACATGAAAACACAACAGGATATCACAGTTTACAAAATGGTGGCTCCCAACCATAAACTGGCATCTGAAAACAAACAGTGGCCCTGTGCGCATGGTGGGAAGGGACTTCCCATGCCGGCATATGGGAAGGGGCAACTGGTCCTGCTGAGCAATCACAGGGTGCTCTGTGATCATGCGGGGTATGACATTTTACAAAATGGAGACCTCCAAAGGCAGACGGGGTGGAGTGAATAGACCATGTAACTGGAAAAGGGGAGGGACTTCTGGGGCAAGGGGGTCATGTGATAGCCAGAAGGGGAGGGGCTTCCCCAGGAAGATAGGTGTGGGGGCACCCATTGCTTCTTCCTTTGGAGCACCCTTGTCCTTCCGCTGCTCCTCCAAAGCCACCCGTATGCCATTTGGTGAGGCTGTCTTTGGGAAATGATTGCCATTAGCTGGCTAACAGACAGAAAAAATAGAGACTGTGATTTCCTTCCCTTTGGTGTACGTGAGTTTTGGTCTCTCCCTTTAGATACAGAGTTTTGTAAGCCTTGTAGTAATTTACTTATCTGGCTACGCTTAAACTTCAACTTTCAGATTTGACTGACTGAAATCAGCAAACATACTCAAACCCTTTACTGGCAAATGGGCAGAGTAAAGACAGACGGAACAACTGTCTGTCTGTGTTTTGCTTGGTATTGAGGCTAGCAGAGGTTAAGATATAGAGAGGCAGAGGTTAAGATGATATAAAGAGGCAAAGGTGAGCAGCTTCTGAATGTCACTTAATTGTTTGTGTGAATGTGCCAAATGTAACCTAATGTGGGAAAGAAAGCAGACAGTGAAAAAGGACAATAGCACATAGCTGAACTGAATTCAATTTATAATTTCTGTTAACATTGGATAACAGGATGATTTACAGAAGCTAGGGAGGCTACCTCCTTCTCTAGCTCTAGATCCAGCAAAAGTTGGCTCCTGGAGGGGGGGTAGATGTTCAATACCTGTTAACTATTGTCCTGGTTTTGGCTGTGACAGAGTTAATTTT
>NW_009269789.1:0-2216 GCF_000687185.1 Egretta garzetta
CTTTGGAAGGTGCTGCCAGCAGCGTGCGTAGGTTTTGGAACAGCCTGGAGGTGTTTGATCGCTGGATGGTAAAGAGAGCACGACATTTGCTTGAGCTTGACAGTCTGTCCTTGCCCCTGCACGTCTCACCGTTTGTGTGCTTATCGCAACGTCGGTTCTTGCAATTCCTTGTTAGGCGTGAGCGAACAGAGCGCGAGACTTTGGCAGCACCTTTGGTGTTTCCTTTAGAAGCTGTGGAATTGGTAGTGAGCTCGAGTCGGTCTTCGCAGCAGCATGGCCAAACGTAGCACAAGCAACTCCTTTTAGAGCGAAGCTCGTGAAGCTCTCCCCCATGGCGTCATGGTTGTGGTGAACAGGGGGTGCTTTTTCAACGCGTCTGGATTTGCTCTCAGTTGATAAGAGAGAGTACAGGGGTGAGTCCTAAGTGCAGACATGGCCTTATGGCCGGAGCAGCGCTGTCGGTCGGCTGCCTGCAGGCTGGGGAAGTGAAACTCCCTTTCCCCACAATAAGGTGGTGGCCAATCCGAGGACAGGTTCTTGAAAGGACACTGAAAAAGTGGCAAGAGCTGATCCCAGCTGATCATAGAGCTGATGATCTACACGTGCATGCAGGCTTTTGCTAGGGCGAGGTCATCTTCACTGAAGGTCTCTGGAATTGCCAGGGGAAGTCAGGTAACAGTGAAGGTTCTTCCCTGCTCTAACGATTCAAAGATGACTCCATTTTTGCCTCTCTGCCCTCTGGGCTTAAAAGGAAATAATCACCCCCTCCTCCTCAACCCAACCGACGAATCCCCCGCAGTCAGGTAGCAGGTCTGACATCCTTGTCGTGAGACCCTGGGTGGTGCCTTGCTTGCTTCCACGCTGCCCAGCCTCATCTCCTCATCACCACGGCAGCGTCCCTTCCCGAATCGCACTTTTGTTTCCCTGCTGATTCAGGAGGGCTTCATGACCACAGCATGAGTCTTGGGTGGGTGATACCCGTCCTGCCGTGGTGCGCTGTGTAATTCCTTTCATTAGCTTGTTGCGTATCAAGCCAGGAGACCGTCTCTCTCCCCGTGTGTTTTATTGTTGGCCGATATCTGGCAGCAAAGAACTTCTGAGATGTCGTTAATAGTTAGGGACACAGTTTGGTGCAGGCGGGACACAACTCCCAGCATCCAGGGCGCAGCTCCAATGCTGTGAAGGCCCGTTCCTCTGCAGGTTGGCACTGTGGAGGGGATGAAGAGCCGTGTCCTGCCAGTTCCTTCTGTTAGTCCCTTGCATAGAGTGGCGCGGCGGTAGGCTGGAAGACAGAGGTGCTGGTTTGAGGGCACCCTGTCGAAAACCCGGTCCTAAAGGTTACTGCGGATCAGCTGAAGGGATCTGATCCTCAGACACAGAAACTGCAAACGGGCAGAAAATTCACAAGAAACAGTCCTTGTGGAGTAACGGATGCTTTGTAGGAACAATGAATTAGGAATTCATCTGCCTGCCAAGTGTTTCCTCTGTGCACGGGGAGCGATGTTTTGTTGCTGTTTAAACCCTTCCAACGAATGCAGCTCCCTTGCTTTGTGACTGGGCTGGGACTGACGCTCTGTTTGTTCCACAGCGCTCCTGATCGCGACACCACCGAAAGTGCTGCCAAGGAGTTAGAGGTAGGAGATGAAGCAGGTCCACGGGACCTTAGGTGAATGTTAAGCTGAGCAAATCTTGTGTTTGCTGTGGGACTGAGGATACTTTGTCAAACACAGTGTTTCAGGTGAGAGCAGTGGGGAACTTCTCTGGAGTGTCCGAGGGCGAAAAAGCCGATGTAAATGAGAACTGTCATCAACAGGCAGCATTAGTGTAGGAGAGTAATGCTTTTATCTGAAATGTTTCACAGCAGCTACGGGCTGTTAAAATTGGAGAAGCGAAACCTCCTATTTGTCGAGCTGGTTGCACCCCGTTCCTTTCCAGTTCCTGTTCAGATTCATTCTGCAGGAGCCCTTTCCCATGGTTTCGCTCTCAGCCCCAGCCTTGACCGGTGCCTTTAACTCCTCAGCCTTGGCTGGCTGTCGAGCCCTCCTGTTTTTCCAGGAGCCGTGGCAGTCCTGGCGAGCTAGCCTGACAGAGGCGAGCCCAATGCTCAATTGCATGTGCTTTCCTCATAGCTGTGAGCTGGTGGGAGCCGTGGATGTTCTTTTATTGATTCTGTTGCTTTGAGACCAAGCTTGGTGGCAACCGATGAGTTCTGTTGT
>NW_009269790.1:0-2228 GCF_000687185.1 Egretta garzetta
AAAACAAACAAACAACCCCCCCTCCCCCCCAATTTAATTTCCTCAAAACCATCATCCAAATATAGTGCAAAGGAGTCCGAATTTCATGACTGTCTAAAACTCAATGCTCTGAATGACACACTTGTAAGGCAAAGATGACTCACATTCACCAGCAAAATTAAGTCAACTAAGAGACTAACTTCTGTCTCCCAGCTCTAGTGGAAAAGAGGTAAGTTACTAAGAATCCAACCAAATTTCTTCAGGCACCTCAAATTCTGAGGAAAAAAACCTTACAACTTCTTACTTTTGAGAGTCAGGATGTAAGCAACAGTACTGAAGACAGGATGAGAGAGAGACTATGTAGAAAAAATGCTGGCAAGCCTGCTGGTAACTGATACCATGCAAGAAGGCACAGAGGGCTGCTACGGAGTACGAGAACTGCCAAAGTAGCTTGCTGTTGCTCTGTGGGTAAAGTAAGTTTGGTCTGTTTGCCAAAGCTCTCCTTCACCTTTCTCCTGAATAACATACAGCTACATAAAAGCTCCCTCTTCAGTCCTCCTCCTCACTCCACGCCCCCAAGCTAGCACCTGCAGCCCCCTCAACTCCTCTCTGTTTTCTTCTCCACATCACCATGCTTGTTCCTGACCACCACTCCACTGCCACTCGGCACTTCTCCGCAGCAGCCCTATCCTCCAAAGCATCTTCTTGGCACCAGCTGAACGATCTGTTCTTGTGTGGTGTCCATCACATTCAGCCTCCTAGTGAGGCAATGAGGTTTAGGTATAAGGGGTTAGATGAAACCTGTAACCAGAGAGGATGGTAATTTATGTCCAGCTTTGAAGTACAGTCTTGCAGTACTGGGCAGAATTGGGTCAGCATGAGTGATACCCTGGTGTATCCCTCATGTGTAAAATACAGTATAGCTAAGAGAAATACAGTATAGTTTACAGTGTGGGAATACCGGGCAGGCATTCATATTGAATGCGACAGGGTACTGACATAGAGAAATTGGGGAACTGGGAGCTGTGCTCACCTGGGTCAATAAGAAGCATCCGCAAAAAGCTAGAGTTTGTAAAATGTGGCCATGGCATATGTCAAGTGCCACTGGCCAAATTTTTTTAAAGTTATTTAACTCTGTACAAGAATTTACATTTACTGTACAATCCTGTACAGTAATGCCTGACTCAAAATAATGCCATAGAAGAATGCTTTACACAACTGCATAAATTTCTTTGAATTATTTAGCCCACCTTACCTAACATGATCAGAAAGGAAAAGCACCACAAGAAGTTAGTGTACGTTTATGCAAAGGCCCAAAACCATGCAAGATTCCCACATCTCATGTTAGAAACACTCAAGTTAGAATTGAGGCAATGTGATGAGAGGATTTTTTCCAATATTACACTGAATGCATTTCTGATTACAGCATTTGCTTATTCAAAAATACAGAAAACTAAAAATTAATAAAAATAAATACCATGTGAGTTTGCAAAGCCTTAGTTACTGGAACATTATGAGTCACATGAAAACTTTGTTCCAGAATAATACAGGAGATGAACTATTTTTCTTCAAGTCTTACCTCCCTACTGGATAACTAAACAGATGTTGATTTCAGAAAATTTACCGAGGTGTATGTAACAAAAAAGCTGCTCTTCCGTTTTTCACCCTGCCCTAGTTTCCATTGTGCCTGGTTTTCCTACAGCTGGGCAGAAGAGCTAGCACACTTCTCCATAATATCAATGTCGTTTTCTGTATTAACCAACAATTGACACAGTAATTTCAGTACATTAGTAAACAAAACCTATTACCATTTAATAAAACTTTAGCTTGGCAACAGTGTTTATCATGGGAGTAGCAAGAGGCATTAAATACCCCTTCAGACACTCAAGTGTTAGAAAACATGTTAATATTGATGCAGCTGCCAAAATGGCAACATTTTGAGGAGTGTGATTTCTGTAATTCTGTGACTAAAATATAAATGCAAAACTTCTCTAATAGAGATTTATGCAAATTACTGTGCAGACATCTGTTTAATATCCCAGTGATAAGAATGTTATTCTAAAGTTCTTCAGCTGCCTTTGACATCTTCTGCAGAGTTTGTTGACAAAACCCAAAAAACCATAAGCATCATTTACATCATTTTTATGTTCCAGAAAGTTTTTGCATATACCTTCAGTACACAAACACATAGATTCACATAAACAGGTTGGAAATATGGGAATGGTATTGCAACAATACAGACTGCGGAG
>NW_009269791.1:0-2226 GCF_000687185.1 Egretta garzetta
TATATATATGCAGCAAAGCTATTACAATAACTACAATGAGTTCTACTGCACATGCTACAACTCCTGCCCCTACACTTGTCAAAGGCAAGCCCACACCTCTGCAGCTACTAGAGGTCTGTCTGCAAAGCCAAGCCGGAGAGATGAGAAAACATTCAGGTTTCAAAAATTCATATTATGAAGTTAGGAAGAGACAGAAAATGAAGGATACCTTTAAACTCTAGAGCCTGCCCTATGCCTCCTAAACCTCCTTGAAGTTCCCATCTATTTCCGTTTCCTCTCCGCCATTCCACCCTAGCTTCTCACTCTTGCTTCCAAACCAGGCATCATTTGGAAATGGTGCATACTCGTGAGTTGAGCACAAGCCAGCATGCTTGCTTCAGGACGTCCCCATCTGTGCAGTGGGGAGAACCACTTCCAGAATTCAGGCAACTAGGTCGTGAGTCTATGCAAACAAAGCATTTTGCCAGATCTCACAGCTTTCTGCTGCTGAAGAACTGAAAGGAATGCCATCTTCCACAGAATTCCAGTACCCTGCTTCAGCATGCAGCAGCCTTCACAGGCACACGGTTGAAACAGTTGTATGAATTCTCTAATAAGATGGGGGGAAATTCTTTTATGTTACATTCCAAAATGTTTTAACTATTTCAACCCAGCCTTTCCAAATACTACCAGCTGTGGCAGACAGCATGACCAATAAGAGCAAAACTGTTTTTTGTGGGAAAGGGAGAAAGGGAGAACTACACTTTTTACACTTGATGTACTAATTTCTGTGCTTCTAGGTCACACTCATAACATCCATGTCGTGAAACTTGGAAAGCCCTACTATTTTTGAAAACACGTTCCCTGTTTTCTGGCATGCATAAACTACTTACTGCTGTGCTCTGCATGGAACAAACAATAAAGGAAGAATATGCTGCTCAGTCTATGGTCAATCCTAGAAGAGATACTAACATGCAGCTGCAGTAACCTTACATGCTTTTAGTAAGCCCAGTTACCTTCAAGTAGTTAACCACTTGCTAGATCACAACTGGAAGTCCATCTTCCAAGCACCTTGACAAATTTCACTTGCCTTCACAGGATGTATAAGATTTTCTGTGGTTCCAAACAGCAATCCACCATTTAGTAAGTATAGCTCCAATGAGCCATAACCACTTCCTTTAGTGATGATTTATTACAAGATATTCCCCACCACCGGTTAGACAGTTTTTTTACACCCTGACTGCGCAGCCAAGATCCCCTAAGTTGGAATCTATTTCCGCCCACCTTTGCGATGTTTAACCCATCACAGAGGAAGTAAATTACCAAGAAGATTTAATAAGTATGTGGAGAAGGGAATGGAGTGAAGGTACACAAAGTCCAACTATACTGAAATTTTGTTGTGAAGAGAAATCGGAGATGCTGAAATTCATCCTCAGACACTGCATGCGAGTCATGAATAACTGGGCAGTTGCGGTGGGTGGAGTGGGGTAAGCTGTGTAGAAGCACTAACAAAAACGTTAGTAAAAGCAGCATTGTTCCTCATCCAGCAGAGATTTAAGACGTGACCACAATTAATTTTCAGACTATAGCTTAGAAGTGCAGCTATTTATGATCCTTTCTCTGAAAAAAGTGGGAAGATATCAGAACTATTTGAACTGTGGCTCATCACCTTTCCTCTCCACCCAAGCACTCACTACCAGAGGATGGCTCTAAGCATGTTCCTGTAACATAAAAGGACTTTGTCAAGGATTCAGAGACTATGATTCCTTCATTCGATCTCTGCATGATTGTAAAACAACAACAGAAAAATTACTGCCGAGCTACTTTTTTCCCCCACCCTCCCTTCTTTAGCACATCAGATAGCGTATTTGCTGACATGACATGACCTACCTTCTACACTTAGAAGTGAACCCATTTTTTGAATCAGATATTATATCACTGGATCTATCACAAGGAAACATTCTAGCTGCCCAATATGCCTGCAACACTTGCAAGAGCGAATAAAGCGAGTAAAACATTATTTGTAGGAGTTGTTCTTTCATATTTGGATAATAGTTTGAATCTTTAAAGATGCGAACCTACTACTTTCTCTTTACTGTAGAAAATTAAGAAATGGGTACCAACACACATTAGGCTCAATGACATTATTTGGGAACTTTTTACTTATTACAGTTCTGATTTCTGTCTGATTTTACACAGCTACTACATGAGGAGTACCTTACTGCATATGCCATCTCCCACTTGTAA
>NW_009269792.1:0-2221 GCF_000687185.1 Egretta garzetta
CCCGCTTTGAAGTGTAGCTGAGCAACCTGTAGTTCTTGGGTAATTTTTCTTTTTCTTTTCTTTTCTCTTTCTTGTAACGTAGTTGCATCTGTTACCTTTTTCTAGCTGTTGGGTTCCTACACCATTCTCTACAATCTTTCAGAGATGATGGAGAGTGGGACACCGTCCTGGTGTCCAGCACACTTAAATGCACTGCCTGCAGTCCCAGGAACTTACATAGGTTGGGAGTTCTCTAGAAATCCTGGACTCAAACTTACTCTACTACTGGTAGTTTGTCTTCCCCTTGAACCCTATCTGAGGACCGAAAGACCTGGAAGACTTCCTTGGTGACAACCAAGGCAAGCTGAAGCAGTCTTGAGTCCCTGAAGTACACTGAAGCGCTGAGTGTCTCATCCTCATCTGCATTTGCTGTTACGAAGTCACCCAACCCATAAGGACAGAGCTCATGGGGCACTGCTTTTTTGTTTCTTCTTTTACTGTTTATATGGCAATCAGTGTCAGATCAAGCGTTACCAGTCTTTGGTAATTGAAATTACAACTACGGTTTCATTTTTATTTAATAAAGGGCCTTCAGATGCCATTACATGGCTGATTTTGCAGTTAAATAGCTTCTTTGGTACAGTGATAAATAAATCTGACACCTGCCTAGTTCTCTGCAGTATATGCATTGTGAAGCCAGTCTGAAAAATAAAATTAGATCCGATTCAAAATTGGCAGATCACTCTGAAAAATAAAAATTCAGGAAAAATCGTTTTATACTGCTTCTTTGGGATGTGGGTAGAATGGATATGTTCAGGATTTGTATTTCAGACTTAAGATACACGTATATGTGTGTGTGTATACTTTGAGGTGATAGAAACAATAGAGAACACATAATTAAATTTAGGGGGAATAAATGGACATTTTTAGATGAGTTTTCTGTCAATACTGAGGTATTAGAAGTTTGTGTTACTAATTTTGTCATAGTGGCAAAACTTTAGAGGTAGAAGCACTTTTTCTTCTTTTTTCTTCTCCCTGTCCTCCTCAAAGGAAAACTTTACCTGTTTTGGTTTTGCTTTTTTAACCTTTTCTCTTTAATTCAGGGCAAGCATACAAAGAAGAGCCATTGTTACCCACCAATGAACAGAGATCACCGCAGAATCATCCATGAATTAGCTCAGGTTTATGGCATTGAAAGTGTGAGCTATGACAACGAACCAAAGCGTAATGTTGTTATCACTGCAGTGAAGTACGTACTTCATTATTGTTTTCAAATCTATTAACTATAGTTTAAATAATTGGATGTTTTTATGACTTACTCAAATGAGATTATCTACAATGCAACTTGCAACATGCAGTAACTTCCAGTAGCAATTTTTTAAAGCTGTTTTTAAATTGATAATTTCATAGGTTTCTATTTCCACTATGCCTAAAACGTATAAACATACATGCTAAAGTACTCTATCCTCCTATATTGATGAAAATACTGCCCTGCACCACAGCCGTAGGGTGGCCCTTGCACTGCAGATGGGACAAGCACAAGTGGGATGCTTCATTGTGTGGTTGTGATCACATAATAGATTGTAGCTAGTGTGGAGGTCAGGAAGAGCTGACCTCCCCACCCTGCAATGGTTAAAGTTATTTTTCTGATCTTGTTCACCTGGGCTAGCTGACAAGGAAGAGGCAGTGTCCTGGGTGTTGTTCCTGGGAGAGTGCTCCTTAGCAAGGGCTTCTTTGAGTGCAGAGTGATAAAGGAGTTTAACTTGACTTACTGCCAGAATTTAAGAACATGTTTCCAAAACATTAAATATGTGTTGTGAAGATGCAGTGAACTGTGTTCACATGATGCCAAGTTCAGGTATTAAGTTGTTGCTTCTGATCTCATATCTGTTATGTGAAAGAACAGATATGTGTTGCCCTAGAATGCAGGTATTTCATTTTTGGTATTTTAACAGTTGATCATGGTGTGCACTTCCTAGTAAAAAGGAGTTGTGCACTCCACATGCGGAAAGGATGGAGTCTGGGCACCAACACTCAAATCTAGTAAGCTGCTTCTGTGTCTTTTATGGACAGTGATCAAGAGACATTTAGAATATCTTGTTCTTGGTAATGAAAATGGACTTTGCCCGCTATTGGTCTCCGTGGTTGGAAAATTAACTATTTGAATAGATGATTTAAGTATACAGGTATGAACTCTGACACCAGAACTGCTTTTGCCCTCACTTCTTGATGAATCTAATTT
>NW_009269793.1:0-2232 GCF_000687185.1 Egretta garzetta
ACACAGGATGGAAGGATTGCACAAGTAGGATTATTATTATTATTATTCTCTTAAAGTATGAATAAAACCAAGGTTGTTTTATCACACTTGGACTAATCAATGATAAGCCTGAAGCACAGTTGGCAGTAAATGATCTGCTTTAGTTCAAAACATTTTTTAAATCAATGTGTATTGTAAGGGAGTCATAAAAATCTTCAAATTAAAGGTTTTTGAGCCATAAAAACAAGTAATATATTTAAGGGTTTTTTAAGGCAGTAATGTTTCCAAGTAAATAGGAGATGGGCCAAGCAGTTCCCTCTGAATCAGGTTTTCACACACTGTTAAGGTAACCTTCATGAAATATTTCTATATTACACTTCATGATGTAATTTGAATGCATTAGAAATAATTTGCCAATAAACTGCGGGGAAAATACGGAATATGCTCCCCCCAACTTATGAACTCTCTCTGTTTAGCTTGGGTCACATTCACGAGGTTTCCCAATGTAAAGTTTGCAGGCAAAAATGACTCCTGTGACTACAATGCTTTATTCAGGAGCGAGCTCGTTGCCCAGGGAAGGGAAGTGATGTCACCTGTGGGTCTGTGCACTGCGTTCGGGGCTTTAAGTTTGCTCAATGAATGCAATACACTGGGAAACTGGGGAGTCAGTGCTGACTTTGTAGGGTAGAAGACGACTTCTTAAAAACCAGCCTTTTACCCACCCCAGGCAAGCTCCTCCGTGGCTCTCTTGGCCAGCCAGCTTTCGACAAAGCGTGCTGTGGTGCCAACCCACCACTGAGTCCTCCTCCCTCGCTAAAGCATGGCTTACTTGTTGGAGAAGATCCAGAGCTGACCCTTGGCTGTATGGATGAGTTTTAGGCAATGTGAACTCGCACAATGACATCAGAGGGGTTGCAGGTGTGAAATAAGATTCATGGGGCCGTGCCCTTCAGGACAGGGATTTTTGCCGTGTTCAGTCTTTTATACAAATGCTTAAGGTTGCTCCTAATCTCTGCCACCCACCTGTGATGCCGAGGCTCTAACATGACAGCCAGGGAATCACCCGGGAACACAGAGAAGAGAGGTTATAAAAGTTTCTCATTCTTTACTTCCAAGTCTCACTCACATTACTGGCAGTTTTGCCGTCTGCATTTCTAAAGAACCTCTCACTGTAGGTTTTCATTCAAAGGCAATAGATGTTCCATATGCGTTCACGTCAGACATGCCGTACTGAGGTTTGGAGAAAATCCACCGAAGGCGAGACTATGCTCCCAGTGTTTGTGCTCATTGCCTTTGGTTATAGTCAGTGAGAGTGAATGGAAATACTGACAACAGGATGTGTTTTGTAGTGGAAAAACTGGCATGTGGTATCTCATAATCTTCATAATTATGATTTCCTTTTAAAAACTTATGTAAAGTATACGAGCTAAGTACGTCAAGAGCCGAATTCTTCTAATCCTCAGCATTTTATGCAAAGTAACTGGCAAAAAACCCCAGCTCAGCAATAAATCTTTCTCACTAAGCAGGACTAGAACTGGATGTGTCCAAATATCAGGAGACAAAATCCTGTTTTGTAGGATTTCCATACATTAGTGGAAATGAAAGCACAGAGAGCCTCAGAACCAAGACTACTCACAAGATTTCTGATTTATTTACAGACCCAAGAGGTCTGCATCACCAGAATGAAGCTGGAAGTCTCTCTTTCTTCCTATAGTACTTTTCTTTCTTCCTACAGCACAACCGATTTCCATAGCACTGAGGTCTTGCAATCAAACTGTCACAATCTCCCATCTGTAAATGGAGATAGTGAAGACATGGCGAAGCTTTTTGGCAGCTGGTTGCCTCTCTGTGTTTGTGATCCACCTCTGCTATCCTCAAAGCCTAGATGTAGTCAGGGCCAAAGTGTTCAAGGGTGAGCTCACCAAACCACAGCAAGCTGACCTGTCTCACGGCTCTCTGAGGGTACTATAACGTCCCAGCTTCCCTGGAAATCTGCGTTACACTGTTTGCTCAGGGTCCCAGGGGAGCTGGTGGTAGAATAGACAGGTGAAACTTAGAGGAAATTTGATTATGCTACCTCAGGCAGAACAAAGGTCTGGAAGCTGAGAACAGCTAAAATTCAAGTGATGAGGTGAGAGATACCGGCTGTTACCCAGTCTACTGTTTTCTAGGATGGATTTGTGTGCTCTGTCATTTCACCAATAGGTTTAAGAAGCTGGAGGGCCAAATTTTACTATGTTCATGCAGTTTTTT
>NW_009269794.1:0-2240 GCF_000687185.1 Egretta garzetta
TAAGTCATTCAGCTGTAATCCAGTACAAATTACCAGAAGTTAGAAATAGTCTTTATTTTAAACGTTCCAGAGCACGTGAGGCAAGAGAACGCATCTGAATGATTATTGCTTGTAGAAGATACTGAGATAGGTACATTCTTTTTTGCATACAGTGTGATTTTCAGTGAAATCGAATCACATTGCAACATGTTCTTTCCACAGAGTCAGGCTTGCTGGCACATAAAGTGTTCCTTTGGTGGTTTGCTTTATTTTTTCTGATGTGGAATTTGAGGCTTTAAATGCATAGTATTAGGTAGTGATAGATGTTGTTTAGGCTCTTGCTTCATGCTAGGGAAAATTCCCTCAACTGTGGAGACTTTTCAGTAGCTAAATTGTTAGCAAAGTTGTCACTTACAGCTTCCTACACCATTCTCCACTTTATGGGATAGAAAACATGTTGGGAAGGGAAATGAGAGTGATATTGCCATTATTTCCAGCTGATGACCTGGTCCAGGTTAAGTCTGGCTGGCATCTCATGTGTACTTTAAATCGCTAAGGTTTTCCCAGTTGTTTGTAATTGAAAAGCCTGAGATACTCTACTGGTGCTCAAATAGAGCAGCAGAGTCAGCTGCAGTTGCTCATTTTTTAAATCAAAATATGTACGTATTTTTATCACTAAAGAATTACCTGTGAGTTTCTGTTTTGAAGCATGTGGGAAAGGAAATGTGGTCCACAAATACACAACAATTCTCCTATATTATTGCATCTGTTGGTTAGACAGGTCTTAGACTAGCACAGACACACTATATTATGGTTAGCATAAACTATTTAATTACTGTCCTAAATTTCCAAATTGGTCTGTAGATGAATGCCTTACTTCATCAGCAGCTAAAGTGAGATGAAATGAAAGGCTGGTACAACAGGAACATGGATTCTTAACTCTGTAACAGTAGAATGCGTCTCTAGTTTTACCATTTTCTTAAGAGCATCTCCCTTAGAAGTAAAAATTTATGTATTATTTTGAATATGTCTTGGAAGAATAATTGTACAATATCTATAAACAACAAAGAGCATTTCCAATGTCTGTGTGCTGTGCTGAGAATATGGTTATGTTACTGTCTGCTTCTTGTAATAGGATTCCATATATGTTTAGCAGATGCTTTAAAATAATCCTTTTTTATTATTTTGCAATATGATAATATTTCTTTTTAAATGAACAACATGTGTGTTTAACATGCTTTTTTCAAGAGTCAACAATTTCTGTGAAAGCTATCATGGTGTAATAGCATTGTATGAAAAGCTCCTTTTCTTCATAAACCCTTACATTTAATCCCTCAAAGCGGCAAGCAACATGCTGACCAGAGAATTAACTTCAGATTGAAGATAAAGAAGAGGCCAAAGTTAATGACGGCTACAGAAAGCTGAAAGATAGAATATAATTCAAATAGGAAAGTAACAGCTTGCAAAACAGGTTGCAGGATTTGCTTTATGATGAATAACTGGTGCAAAAGAAAGTGTATTTTCTGTGTCTACAGAAAACCACATTTTCTCGTAAATAGGTTCTTAAACTAATATCCCCGTGAACATGCAGGAAATAAGTTAGATGGGGCATGTTTGGGATGATACTGGCTAGCTATTTGACTTTTGAGTATAAATGGTAATGCTGTGTAATAGAAAATTAATTACAGTGGTCAGACTTAAAGTTTCTATTTCATATTATGAGATACTCAAATAGAAAGGAAATATGTTTAATGGGAAAATAAATTTTATAAGAGCATGTTATTAAAAGTAAAAAAATATTATGCTTTTCATTACTTTAACCATATTCCCACAGAAACATACAGTAAATATTCTGTAAGGTGCAGCTACTTATCAATTGTCTTCAGTCCTGTTTCATCAGGTGCTGTCAGTTATGCATGAACCTCAGTGAGTTTCTAAAAATTGATGTGATGCCTCAAAATATGCCAGAAGTTAAAGACGATAAGTCACACAGGGATTCACAGCTGTCTTGAAAAGATGAATTTCTTCCTATGACTGTTTAATTTCATCTGATTAGGGTAAGATCAAATACTGTGTGCATCTCTTAGCAGCCAAGATGTGGAAAAATTGGTCAGATCTGTAACGGACACTTTAAAATAAGTGTTCTCGTCATTTGGGTATTACAGGCAAATCCTGGAACAGACACTGTTGTTGGCCTATGTTCTGCCTCTACATAATTCACAAAACCCCAGAATGGCTGAGGTTGGAAGGGAACTCTGGAG
>NW_009269795.1:0-2241 GCF_000687185.1 Egretta garzetta
ATGATAACCAAATGTCTTGACTTCGTATTTTCAGAGTTCATGGAAGTGGTCCTGACCTTTTAACACTTCCCGTTAACTGACTTGCTAAGTTAAATCTGTCAAATATTCTTCCAAATGGACTGCAATCAACCAAAATCTGTGACTTCAAAAGTGACAGAATGAAGCTGAGATGACAATGTAATTTCCCTCAGAATGAAGCAGACTTAAAACATCCCTAGAAAAAGTAATGCACTTTTTTTTTCATGTTAAAACCAATAAAGTGAAAAGCTTTTATCGCATTAGTATCCTCTTTAGTTTACATTCAACTCTTAAGGCATAGATGATAGCTGAATCAATACCCAGAAGGCTAGAGTACTTCAAATCAGCTGTGGACACATGAGAAGACAGAACAAAACTCAGTTGAAATATCTGTTTGGCCGATTGTCAACTGGAAAAAGAAGAATGAGATCCTAAAAGCTAAAAGATGATGATGATAAAATCCCAGGCATGCCTGCCTTGACCCAAACACAAGAAAGATTATAAATACCAAAGAAATCCAGTCCTCGTGTCAAATCACAGCAGTATGGCAAGTGTTCAGAAGGATGAATTTGGTCAGGACCTAACTGGAGTAAAATGCTCCTACACATGTATATACCTCTTTCTGATGTATCAAAAAGCAGCAAGAACAGTGGCACTCTCCACAATGATGCTAAAAATCTTTGGCTACTTCTCACATTTTGAGTAGGTGGCAAGACCTCTGTTAATATCACCTGGGACAAGGACCTCTGCAACAACAGGGAGGAAAGGGACTATAGTATGCGGTGAATCACCTCCCATCTTTTATTCATTCTGCAGCATACAGCAAAGAAGCAGCAGCTTTTTGCTGTGAAAGCTGGACACAGGAAACGGGTCCATAAACAAGTTTTGCCCATGGCACTGCACGACAGGATTAGCAACAGTTTAAGTATACTTCTCTGAGTCAGCACACACAATCTGACCTTTATCTCTCCCTAAGTACTTAAAAAAAAAACCCCCAAACTTTCTCATGTGATTCCTAGCTAGGCTGCTGTCCAAATGAGGTTTGGGAGAAAGATCACAAAGTTTACGCCTGCATCTTCTCTGCAGGTATAATAGGGATCCAGCAGCCAAGTCACTTGGGAGGCATCTTTTTGGTAGTCAGAGCAATCTGTGTTTTCTCCTTGACTTTCCCTGTGACAAGAATTCTTGCACTTCTTCCAGCAGCTTTTTCAAAAAGCGGTTAGTCCCACATCACACAGAAGAAGTGTTTAATAGCTATATTTAGCTAACACAACTAAAAGGTATAAGCTCTCTCCCACAAAGGACCAATGTTTTTAAATCTCCGCTCCTCATAATGAATTAGAAAGGACCAAAAATCTTAAGATTGTTCCTGGGATTTTTTAAGAGACTTGGCACTGGTTAAAAGTGCTCAAGTAACTTATCAGGAGCTCACTATCTGTGATTCACTTTCATGTTTTTTTTTTCAAATTATCGAAACATAGACAAAGTCCAATAAAACTAGGTAGAATATGTTCCAGCAACACTGATCTAAGCTAAGCTTCTTCATTCAACTACAGGCCAGCCTCATGAGAGTTTTTTCCCCACTTATTTTTATTTCAAACTGAAAATAATCTTTTTCAAAATCCAAATCAAAGCTTGAACTCCACAATTAACTATAATAATTCTGGCAATCTTTCCTAGTCCATACAGACCCATAGATACAACCACCTGGGAGGAAGATATTGGTTCTAAATCCATACCTAGTTCAAGGGTGACTTTTTTGGAGATAATGGAAAAATTATTTAACTTCTTCAGGACCACAAGAAATTAATGACCTGACATGTCATTCTACTTCTCTGATAAAACTCTGAAGATCAAGGAGTATCTCCACTGTTGACTTTTCAAATCGTCTGACAACCAGGTTACAAGTGGGCTACTCAGTAGTATCTCGATCTTTCCTGGCCTACAGAGAAAGAAAAACTCTGTAAGATTATGAAAAAAGTCCTTGCAAGAAGGGACTAACACAATAGATTTAGTCTCTCTTCTTTTAAAATATAACCAGCTGGGTTCATATAGCTCATTTAACTCTGTGATCACTCACCTATCAAGACAGGGTAAGTTAATCCAACACTGGTATCCAAGAAGTCTATTCAACCTGACCTGAGCCAGGGAATTAACATGGGGAATATAAAAAAAGCCCCTGAAAACCGTTGTCTAGGAAGTTCTCAACACTAATGCAAGGAA
>NW_009269796.1:0-2255 GCF_000687185.1 Egretta garzetta
ATTACTTCTTTTAGGCCCTTACCTTTGATTCCATAATCTTTATTGAATCCTGTTCTTTCCTTCTTAGGAAACAAAAATTATTCAGAGCAATTTTAATCTCTTATTTTTGCTTCAATCCTGCTGTCAGTTACTGTATCCATTTTAAGAAAGATAAATGTGGAGAAGAGAATATAAGAAATAGCCATAACATTGGGATTACAGTCAGCTCTGGAAGAGTGCAAGACCTGTGATGGACATAACTACTACTCCTTTGAGAAACTTTCATTTCAGTTACAGATGAGACTCATGAGCCTGGAGTTAGAGAGTTATTTTTAGATATCCGTGGATAGAATATAGAGTATCTCGAAGGCTTTGAAACCACCATAGAGCTTGGACGACGAGTTGTGTTGCTGACAGATTCATATTCTGGAGTATGGTATGAAGTTAGTCCATTTGGGGAGTGAAAAAGGCATAAATAACTGTGCCTTTTCCTTATCTGTCAGGTAGAGCATTCTTTCATCAGCAGGATATGACTGAAAGTTTTACATGTGAGCACTTCTGCTTGAAATCTTTGCACGTAAGTCAAAAATTTTGACTTTTCACCTGGGAGAATAAAAGTAGAGGGCTACACTCAGTTTTAAATATATGCAAAATAATAAATAAAGGAAAAGCAGACACAACAGGAAAACATTTTCGTTTAGATTTTTGTCTCATAAACTCTAATGAAAAATATATACAACAAGCCCCTAAAAATGTAATGTTTACCTACGAATTGTGTGCCATAGGCAAAAAGAAATTATGCTGTTTTCTTGATTTAATAAAGGTTTATTTCTGTTTTATGTGAAAAGCAAATAAATGTGTGTAGTCTCCTTTATGATAACAAATAAATAAAAATTAAATTTCAGTTCTAATTACTGTAGAACTCTCTTATCTCTCTCTTTTTTTAATACATATCTTAATCCTACAGTTTCATTGTAACTAAAGGCAGTTTTAATTTTTCTCATGCATCTATGGGAAGAATTCATATTTTGGAGAAGGCTTAATTGGTTTTGCTTATGCACTCCAAGAAAAAGAAATTTAAAAAAATAATTAACAGAAAAAACACCAGAGAGACATTTTTATGTACCAAGAGAATCTATCATTATATAAAACTATTTCTAAGACCTCACTGCCCTGGTCCATTTATATTTATGTATTAGCTGAGGAGGTAAAACTCAAATAAAAATAAGCATTCAGCAGTCCCTGTAGGTATTTTCTTCTAATTTCATGTGAAACATGGGAATATACCGTAGGCCCTAATAGGCCTTTTTGGTGAACATTTGTTATCAGTTCTATCCAATGCAAATGTAACATTCAGGAACTAAAAAAAACTGCAACACTTTGATTGATTAAAGACAGAGGCTTTTTTTTTATTATTATTACATACATGTTTTATTATTATTTGCATTGGAATTTTAAAGAAATTGATTTTAGGAATCTTTTCAGGGGACAAAATTTTTCATATGGATGTTCTATGGAATTACATGAGGCTTCATCTAGGATAAGTCAGGCAATGAATATATTCATCCAGCTTTTACCGTGTCAGAGGAAAAATGGTCCATACTTTTACTATTCTTCTCAGCTAAGAATGTCTTGCTTTTCAAGAGTGGTATGCACTAGAACTGAATGCTGGTTCACTTAACGTTGTTTCTTCCTTTGGAAAGCTGAAAAAACAGACTTCAGCTACTCTTCTCCCTTGCAAAGTTTTTCAGTGCAAATAGTCAATGCCAGTGAAACTAAAGTAGAAGAGCTAGCTAAGCTTCAACTTGACTTTGAATTTCTTTTACTCACAGGGTCATCACAATGGGAAAGCCTATGGATTAGTCTGACAGAATAGACTTTTTACACTTTGCAATGCACAAAGTGGATTGGTGACCACTTATTTTATGTTATTTTTGCACTACCTCAGTGATGTTGCAAGGAAAGCATGAGGATGATACGATCTCCATAATATAACTGTTTGATGATTCTCTATAACAAAACCTGTGAAAGATAGCTACTAGTGGGGAACTTCAGAGAGAATGTGGAACAGCAGGGAAGGTGATCCATGCATCTCTGTCTCTTGGGCACTGGAAGGGCAATGTCAGTGGTTCTAGAATCCTGCTGAGTGCATTTAAGGTAGATTTCTGCTTCCAAGTTTCTAGTTTGACTGACCCAAAATTAGCGCCAAAGGCTGAGCAAATAAGAAATTATGGGCAGCTCCATCCACAGAATCACATAACTGCTAAAGCTAGAAG
>NW_009269797.1:0-2259 GCF_000687185.1 Egretta garzetta
GCAATAGGTACCCCATGCACTTCAGTACATTAACCATTAAATAAGCTATTAAGTTGCCCAGGCGTTTAAGTTTATATAATAGTCAGCATGACATGGCTGATTGTGGGTTGTTTTTAACACGTTTATAACTTCAGTGATTGAATTCATAGCTCGGATTTCAGCCCTTAATAAAACCAGTGTCTAATTTTTGGCAAATGATCTCCAGATTGCTGTTATTTTTCCTACCGATGCCTAAATATTTCTGAAAGATTGATAAGTAATTTTGAAAATGGTCAAACTACATCTGACTTCAGCATTCGGACATAATGATTTGACTGCAATGGATGTCATGTTTATGTCAGAATGATGCATGAGTCACACTATTCTGCCATGTTAAAAGAACACTTGTTATTTTTAGAATTTGGCTTATAAACCAGCCACATTTCCATTTGCTGCTCAAGGGTGAAAGAGTAGCTGTCATTTTACTGACAGCGCATACTGCACCATATGTCCGTCCCTGAACTCCTGCAAAGGTGGGTGAAAAAGGCAAACGCAAAGCGAAACTTTCCTTCTCTCTCTCTCTCTTTGTCTTTTCAAGCATGAGACCTTTCGGGAATTGCTTTCGTGGTTAATCTGGTCATCCCCAGAAACAAAGCCCAAAAATTCAGTTCATGAAAGGGGCTGACTTATGTGTTTACAGTGGTTTTAAAAGCAACCAGGCTTTTCAGGGATTTGTACTGTTGACCCACAGACAGCAGCATTATTTGGAATGGAAATTCTAAGATTACTTAACTGTGTCACCACTGCTGACAAATGTACAGACTTGTTGGAACTTGCGTCTGCTACGTATAGCTTTGTGCCCATAATGTCCCTCAGTTTTTTCTTCTTTTTCAAAAGGATAAAATGTGGTTTTGTATGACAGCTCCCTATCCTCTTGCTATTGTTGTTGCCTCAATGAGAAAGATTTTATAAGAAGAAATAAATTTAAATTATCCACTGCTCTTAATGAAAAGAGATTTTTTAGTATTTGGAAAGAAATTAGGATGTGAAGAATGTTGTGCTGTGCTTCAGAAAGCACAAAACATTTCTTTTGTATCCCATTTTTTTTATGCTGCTTGACTACCTTCAGATATTTTTCCATTTAATACAGCCCCTGTAGTCATTGTTTATCTAAGCTGGATATCCTGGTCTAAATTAATTCTTGATGTAACTCTGCTGGTTTCCCCCAAATTGCAGCAGGGATGACATTATCCCTGCTTTCCATTCATTTTTTACTATAATGAGGAAGTCATTGTCAAAATGCAACACTAAGAAAAACCCAGCTCCCCAGAAAATTCTTCACAGAAAATGAGACTTGATGGACCAACTGAAATAACCCAAACTCAATTCTTGACACCTGCATTAGAGGTCCAACATTAATATCAGGAGTAAACAAAAGGGGGATAAGGTATGAAAGAAACAGCCTATACAAAGGACATAATCAGGAATTTTAAAAAGAAGTAGGTATCAATTTAGGAAAGTAAGAAGTGGATGGAAATTGGCAAAAGGGAATAAAGAACACCTGGTTGCAGCAAAGACCTTGTTTCTGTTCCTCGCTTGTCTCAGTGCAGAACCAAACGTAGCTCTTAAGTTTAATTTTAAAGCTACTCTTCAAATAGAGATAATTTTTGGACTTAAGTATATATGTATTTGCAGATAAGCAGAGATCTCAGTGATTCCTCTGAAGGAGTCTCTGTCTGGTGTAAGAGAGGAACAGAAAAGTGAGTTTGGGCACATGCAAGCCTTCTGATTCTGATGTTCGAATGGCTTGTCTCAGGCTGGTTATGCTCCCAGAGCAGTATCTCTAAGCCTGAATTCCCCAGATGTGTCACATATCTGCAGGTTAATGGTGAGGCTGACGTCAGACAGAACACTTCTAGCTGTTCATGTTAAAGCTTGGGAATTTTATACACTCCTCAAAGTGTATGACCCAAATTGAGTTAGCCATATGGTTCCAATAAAGGTCAGTTTTGATAGTAATTAAATGGTGTTTCTTGTCAGATCTGAAACATTTGAAAAATATAACCATCCTTTAATAGTAATATTATTCTCTACATTGAAATCTGTCTTCATTGAGTGGAGATAATTCATAGCCACTGTCTTTGGCCAGCTGTTGCCTTAAATCCGCTTCATATTACTCAGAAAAATGTTGTACTCCTGATTTATCTGTACTTCTCTTCTACCTGCCACCATTGACAGGTCTGTGTTAGCTTTTTTTACCTACATCCCTTCTTTTGGGAA
>NW_009269798.1:0-2259 GCF_000687185.1 Egretta garzetta
ACTGGCGCGTGCTCAGTTGTTTCCTGCCAGAAGAAGCCGAGGGGGCAGCCTGATGCCCTGCCTCCACAAGGCTTGCCCCCCCGCTGTTTTTCCAACAGGCTTTCCAGACTAGCTAGGAGGGCTTGAGCCTAGGTTTGTGAGGGAATGGTGGTGACCAAAGCCTGAAGAGAAGGGGAGGCACCGGGAGCGGGAAGGAAGTGCCTGGTGAAATGGGTGTGCACACTTTTGTTGGAGAGCTGCAAGGCGGGGCGAACCAGGAGCTGGGGTTGGCCACAGCACAGGTGATGCCCTCAGTGGCCAGGGCTCCCACAGCACTGCCACTGAACAGGGAGGGCAGAGCAAGGGTGCTGATTACAGGGTCCACTGACTTTCCCAGGCAAGGCAAGGTAATGAATCTGGTCATGGTCCATGCAGAGAGTCCAGTCAGGAGAAGAAGGAGATGGGATGAGCGTGCCAGGGCCCGGAGAGCATCCCTGTTCTAGGAGTTTAGTTGTCTAAGTTAGAGTTTAGGTGGCTGAGCCCAAGTCCAGCTCCTCTGCTGGTAAGAGCTGTTGGTTAGAAAGCTAGGAGCAAGGGCTTGTCCCTCCTTTCCCTTGGGAACTGGTTTTAGGCAGAGGCCTTGCTGCTGGCTCCTGCCTATGTTACATCGCAGCTGTGTAGCAGCTCTGTCTACGGCTGATCTTGAACCTGCACAGTCTGGACCTCGACCCAGACCCACTGGTTCAGCTTCCTGGCTGACCCTGGATCAGCCTCGTCACCCTGGACTGGCTGGGGGATTGCTGGGCTGCCTGAGACCCACTGTCTTTGGCCCTCATTCTGACCTAGACTTGCCATTCTGCATCCTGGCTCCTTCTTTGGCGAGGCCACTGCTTGTGCCAGCCTTGTTACTCTGTTCCACTTCTGACTAGGCTTCCATGGTGGAGCAGCTAGCCCTCACTGCTCACTGACACAGAGGCAGGACTGCTGCCAAGACTGCAATGTAGGCCCAAGGTCCACCCAGAGGTAAGAGAGACATGTAGCAAGACTATGGCCCTGAACTTCAGGAAAGCCAGCTTTGGCTTGTTGAGGGCATCCAGTAGGCAGCATGCCATGGGAGTCACCCTGGAGGGCAAAGGGGTCCAGGACAGCTGGTCAGACTTCAAATACCAGCTCCTCAAAGTACAAGAAGGGCCCATTCTGATGTGTGGGACGTCTACCAGTCCTGGCCAAAGGCCAGCATGGAGGAACTGAGAACTCCTGACTGAGGCTGACAGCGCAAAGGGAGCACACAGGGGGCAGAAGTGAGGCCAGGCTGCTCTGGAGGAATAGAGCCATTGCCCGAGTGCAGTGGGGTGGAATCTGGAAAGCCCAAAGCTCAGCTGGAGTTGACACTCATGAGGAATGCAGGAAGCAACATGAAGGACTTCTGTGGATACATTGATGGTAGAAGGGAGCCTGAGAAAAAGTGGACCCTCTGCCAAATGGGGCAGGAGACCTAGTGACAAAGGGCACACACGGTGGCTGCCTTGCCTTGTCATTTACTTGTGTAACGTCTGCTCGTAGGCCTTAGGTCCCTGAGCTCAGTGGCAAAATCTGGCAATGATGTGGAGCATTACCCACAGTAGAGCAAGACTGCGTTGGGGACATAAAGGCAAGCTGGACAAACACAAGCCCACGGGTCCACCTGAAATGCGGCCAAAGGTGCTGAGGGAGCTGACCAAAGTCACTGCAAAGCTGCTCTCATCTCATGGTGAGCAGGGGAGGTTCCTGATGATGGAAGAGGCAAAAGGCAACACATGCACCCCTGGCCATCTCCCCTGAAAGGCAAGAAAGACCCCCCAAGAACTCCGGTCTAGTCAGCCTAATCTCCACCCCGGGAAGATCACAGAGCAAATCCTCACAAAAACTACTTCCAGTTGTAATGAAGGACAAGAAACTGTCTGGGAAAAGACAGCATAGATTTACTAAGGGCAAATTATGGCCAATCAACCAGATCACTTTCTCCAGTGAGGGAACCATTCACTTGAATGAGCGGAGAGCAGCGAGTGTTGTTCAGCTGGACTTAAGCAAGCTCTTTGCCACAGTTTCCCATAGTAACCTTGTAGTCAAACGGTTGGGGTATGGTTTGGCTAAGTGAAAGGCAAGGTGGCTGACTAACTGGCTTGTCCACTGGGCTGAAAGGGCTGTGATAGGCTGTTCCAACTAACTGGCAGCAAGTTTGCTATTTGCATTTCTTGGGGATTGATACTGGGGCCAATAATGTTTAATGTCTTTTTTTTT
>NW_009269799.1:0-2303 GCF_000687185.1 Egretta garzetta
TCAGGTAGAAACTCCATTTTTTATGTGGACATATGGGAAAGACAAAGGAAAAAAAAAAAGGTCCCTATTTTGGCTACATCATACTGTTTTCATCCCCTTTCAAGGAAGTTTTCAGAAAATTCTCATCAGTGTAATGAAAAAAGAAAAACAAGTAAAATGTTTTCTCCTTGTTATGAAGGAAATGCACTCATATCTCCCATGAAAGATGTAGCTAATGAAACAACAAATTATCATGTTAATTAGCCCAACTGGCAGAAGAATTCCCCTAAGACACAATTTATCCTCACAACTAACTCAAGAGAAACCTTGGAAACCTTTAGTTGCGAAAGACTGATTTCTCCTGCAAGGGTATTACAGAGTTCGCTGTTCGATTATAGTCAGACGCGCTTCTGAGCAAGCTGGCTTCTTCCTTTTCATCTCCTACTTGCTGGAGCTGGAGCTTCAAGACCCAAATTTTTGCCTGGGACAAGTCTAGCCCCCAGTATTTTGGAGAAGAAACTGAAATAACCGAGTCTGTATTTGTGTACCCTCAAAAGAATTTAAAAGTCGAAGTTAATAAATAGCTTTCCAAATACAGGATTTCTGTGTCCAATGCCTTGGCAGGCATAGTTAGCATAAATGGCACCTATAAAATATAGAAAACTACCAATCTCCTAAAAATCTGCCCCACTGGGATGCACACGCTGCAACTGGGAGACATGACAGAAGTCTGGTGGCATGTCTAAGCTGCTGTTTGTAGGTGTGATGCTAGAGTCACCTTGGCCACAACACAAGTGGTAAAATCCTGGTGCCAGTGTCCTTCATTTCTTCCAAGATTAGGTCTCATTGATCTTTTCAGCTGTGTCTTGACAGTGATTCAACACCCAACTGAATAAAACCAGCACAAGTCTGTCAGCATGTGCTGCAACACCAACTTGTACTGGAATACAGATATGGCCAGCATCCATGATTAGGCCAGGCCACCTGGACACTTTGGACATTTATTTGAGATTTTAAGCTGTTTGGACATCAGCTGCTTTGATCTATTAGAAATCACCCTCCTGTACTCTCTCTGAGGCATCCATCGCTAAAAATTTTGAGGCAGTTCATGAATAGTCAGACCATTCAACCAATCAACAATACTTAGTTGATGCCCAAGCAGACCTATTTCTCTTGTGTTAGTAAATAGCCAGGACATGGCTTAGCTACATGAGTTATATTCTGATTCTCTGAGGCGTACATCTGTTCCTGACCTCTCTCTGCCTGTCTGGACAAAACCTGGGTCTCCTCCCTGAGGCTGGCCAAAACAAATTCACATTTTTCTCCTTCTGTACTGCCTAAGTCATGAACTCCTTTCATAACCCACCATGGGCCACCATCTCCTTTCATAAACCACCATGGACCACCATCTCCATCCTCCCTGTTATACAGGCACCTGCCTAGAGACACCCCGATTCTTTTTTTCTGTGTCCTATCCAAGCCACTCCCTAAGTTTGAGCCACAGTAATTATAATTCCCACAGTAGCAGCCTAAGGATCCCAAGGAACTCTTCCAACCAAACCCCATTTCCCCACAACTGTACTTTTCTGCCCTCCATTTATTTATAATGTTCTGGCTGGCCTTGAGGGACAACACACAAAGAACTGACTTATTGTGACAGAATAAGGCAATCATATCTTTCCTTAAAAAGTCATCAGATAACTGCAAATGAGCCTCTCTGTTATCAGCAACAAAAATTAATTATCAGCAATAAACTGCACCCGATCCTGGGTTAATACACAGGAGTCATTTGATGGCAAAGACAGCATATTTACGTATGACATACTTGTTTGATGATAATCCTAAACACTTCTCTGCCATATCAGTCCCATCTCTGTGTGGCCATTGTACCTTGTTTCAAGCTATGAACAGTAGCCCATCTTTTGCACACTACAAGGTGCAGGTCAGGAAGACTTATCTGGTGTCTGTATCAAGAGAGTTACATTAATTTTTTCTACAGAGTTCTTTAATGTCTCTGAAGCTCCCATTCCAAAACCTCATCTGTGGCAATATGACTGACCACTGATTCATCTGTGCAAAGAGTCTCAACTTAGCGTCTGGATATTTTTCAGCCCAACAGCTCAGTATCTGTGTTCCTTACAAAAGTCATGATGTTAGCTAGAAAACATCTCTAAAGAATAAGCACATGGTTTTATACTTGAGGAATTGAATGGGAGAAATTAAGAGAGCTGAAGTGACTTGCTCAAGATCATATAGAAAAATCTGTAGTAGAGCCAGACTATCCAAGCTATTATGTTCTAGCCCAGTACTTTGATTTCTCACAT
>NW_009269800.1:0-2308 GCF_000687185.1 Egretta garzetta
CCTCAAGCTGCAAAGCAGGTACAAGTCCTGTTGTAACTACCCCTGCGGACCTTCCCGTTGGAAGTAAAGGAATTTTCTAGGCGCTTAACAATTTTTCCCCCAGTCCTTGTGTCAGGAATAATGGGAATACCATGGTAACAGCTTTCCCTTGCAAGAAGGAAGTAATATTTTCATGGTGACTGCTATACAAGATAGAAACAAAACTGATCCAAATGTTGTGATTTTGAAATGAACTTACTAAATCATAGATAAAACTTCTCTGGAATACATTACATAGTTATCTCTCCTCCGCATACTGTGTCCTTTTATAGCTTTTTATAAAAAGAATGAAAAACCAGGATACGTGGGACAAATAAAACAGGAAAAAAAGTAGTAAGCATAAAAGTCGATAATTTGCCATCTACAGAAGGACAAGATTTAAGGATTCTGGAAAAGACACCAGAGGTTGATATAAAGAAATTAAGAACCACCCAACCTTGCTGTAATCCCTAGCTATTGTAAATCTCTTACAGTTTGAGAAAATAGATGACAAAGTCTCTTCACAGATAAGAAAAGCTTATTTGAAAAGAAAAAAACCCCAGACAAATCCTGTACATTGAAGGTTTTTAATTATTCTGGTACTGACTGAAAAAATAGCTGAGAGACAAATGAAAAGAGGTTTATTTTCTGTAGAAATACTGCAGAACTGTTTTCTTTCATAATTTGAATAAAAATCCCGCAGAGGCTAGTGAAGACATGATGCGAGAAAGCAATATAGCTGTGGTTATTAATGGTTCCTCGCCGTTCTGGCACAAACTTCTCATTTTTATTCAGGGCTACTGAGCTAGTTTACCAGCCTTAATTCTTCCCACATAGCTGTGGACATAGGATTATCCACTTTGCAGTTGGAAGGACCGAAGAGCGGCGACGCGTTGACATTGGATTACGTGGTGACAGCTCTGGGAGTGTGTAAAGCCAGGCTCACAAAGCCGTGGCGTATTTTGTGACACATGGGTTCTCATCGTAATGTAGAAAAATGGAAGAGATACAGATGTTTTCATCCTCAAAATCTTTGCGAGTAAGGAAGTATTGTTAACAGAACAGTTGTTTGGGTTTTTGTGGGGTTTTTTATTTTCACACCTAGGCGCAGACAGGCTTTCGCAAAACCTGAAAGTTGGCCTGCTGTGCTAACCAATGCATCCTCTGCGGAGAAAAGGATTTTACAGGTGCTTTGTAGGAGTCAGTATTGTTAAGCATTCAATGTGAGCCACAGAGGAGTACTACAAGAGGTCACATAAGAAAGGCAACTCGGTCTGGAGTTGTTGCGGGACTCCTGATAAGCAGCGAGGAGCAACGCTTACTGAGAAGTATGAAAAAGGATGCTGGGAGTTACTAGCTGGAAAATGTCCTTTGAAATACTAAGTATGTGTCTCATTGGCAGACTAAACGAAGGAGTCTTTTATCTCCTGGACCCACTGAACTAACATAAAAGAAAGCCCGGGACCAACCCTGAGCCCTGAGGCCAAGTGCCATGGGTTGGTTTGCACCCACGTGGCTTACAGCAATCTCCCTCCAGAGCAGGCTAGGTGCATCCACCTCACATAGTACTTAACCCTGAATCTTCTCTGGGCCTCATATGGTGCTCCAGTAGCCCTGAGGTATAATTAATTTTTTAAAATATTTTCTTTTCTGTTCAGAGATTTTCACTGTCCATGGGAGGGGTGGTTTTATTTCGTGAAGATGCACAACCTGGGGCATGGCGTGAGGTCGTAAGACCCAAATTGAGCGTACAAAACCCCATTGGGGTAATGTTATAAAGCTGCATGGGGCGGAGGCAGCCATACCTCTTTGTTTTCTCCATGCTTTGGGGGAGTGCTCCCTGGAGTGCGTTATCCCCAGGAGGGTGCCGAGGCACTGGCTGAGGGAGAGCTGGCTGGAGCAAACCAAGGCAGAGCCAGATGGAGCAGATATTAAGCGCTGCAGATGATCAGGGCTTTCATGACTGACCTCACTCTAGGTGTAGCCAGCAAAAGGGGGAATAGTAATTAATTAATTGAACATCCATGATAAGGAAAGAGCAGATGTTTTCATCAGTTAATTTGCTTTTGTACTCACAGAAGGGGGAAAGAAATGCTCCTCATGAGAGGAGCTTGGGATCAGTCCGTGCTGGGCTGGAAGCATCTGATAAGAGCTAGGAGTCACCATGCTCCCACCCCAGTGCCATGCCAGCCTCTGAGCGGAGCCCCAGCTATTTCTGTAGGGGAAGAGAGGGGCTGCCGTCACCCCAGGGCTTATTGCAGCTCCCAGCTTGAGACCTGTGAAAACACCT
>NW_009269801.1:0-2282 GCF_000687185.1 Egretta garzetta
GATGATGATGATGATTATTATTACTATTATTATCTCGCCCACTTTCTGATGTCACTAGGGCTGCCAAAAAGAAGATATTTGTTGAAACTGATGATATTTAAGCCAAGGCTTACTGTTAAGCCCATAGGTAGACATTCACTAAGTCCAAGTTTAATGGTGAAAATAGAATCAATGGGGCTTTGTCTATATGGACAAATCGACCAGGCTTCAAGAATGAATAGGTCAGGCACAGCAGCACAAGCTAGCATTAACTACTCAGTAGACAGTCAATATGGGGAGTTATTCTGGAATAGCTAATGCAGAATAGACCGAGTTTGTTAGTTTTTCTATGGACTTGTGACCCAGTTAAGGACTTGTGCACCTTGTAGGAAGTCTGTGCACTTCCCCCCAAGTTTGACCTTTCCAGTAGTAATGTTTCTATGTTCTCAACACCCTCTATCTCCTCCACAGTTCAAGTGCAGAAGTTAAAATAATAATTGACATTAGTGGGAATTGGAAATGGCCATCAGGTGGAAGAAGACAGCTTCCCATACTAAGCAAGCCAAGTGTCATGGAGGTGCACGGAGAAGAGAACTGTCTGAAATGCTGAAAGCATCAGCAAAGTATGGTCACTCTCACTTTAGCTCAGCTTTCTTACATATGTCTATTAAAACTTGTTTGTAATGCCAGTGGTACATGCAGTAGAGTCACTGGGCCTCTAGAAGGTAATGCCAGTGATGTGTGACTGTCATGGTCTGCTTACAGCAGCCTGTTGCTGCTGTAAGGAAAGGAACGAAGATCAGTCTGCAGTGAGCACCCTTGGAAGGACTCCAGAAATGTTTTCAGGTACCAACAGCTTCTGCACGCTGTCTGTGTCCCAACACCTTCAAGTCCTCACACATATTTCAGAAACATTAAATTGGTTATGCCAGGAAGTCAAAATGTTGCACAGGAACAGGTCTGATTCACGTTCAGAGCTGGGTATCTCCCCTGGTACTGACACAGCTGTGCTCCAGTGGTATTTTCAGGTCACGTGTGTCTTGTCAAAGACTGGAGCACATGCTTTCTGTGGCAAAGCCCACAGTCCTGGAGTTTTGCTGGGTTTGGTCCCTGAGGTACTTTGGGTTCTTGGGTTCATCCAGACATGCAGCACCGGCACCTCCTGTACACGTAGCTCTTGGAGAGACCTGGCTGATGGCTGGGAGCAAACCTTGTTGGGCTGTATGTCAAGACCTCAGCTGACATTCATTGGTTTGTATCAGATACTGTTTTGACAGCATCTGAAAAATGTTGCATGCGTCTGTCTCCTTTAAAATTTAATTTTTGTCAGTGGTTTATGTATACTGAATTTAATCATCCTTTAAAATCTTTTAGCTCTCTGAGTTTAGTTTTCAAATCAAGTGGATTTTGGCCCAGTGGAGTTTTTAGCTTTGGGCACAGAGACCCCATTTTCTTCTGTGTTCCATAACTTTAACACAGGACTATATAGACTAAGGACTGACCTCAGTTTGGCCTTTCCTGTACTTGTTTCAAATTGACAAATGACTTACTTAATTCCCTGGAGCTGACAATCTGAAAAGTTTCACAATTTACAGATTTCATGTGCAAAATGCATTAAAGCAAGTAGGGAAAACCTGGGAATTTTTCCTGAGGATTTGTGCCTCTAAATGGTCACATGAAGTGTATTTCTAATCCTTCTTTGCAGCTAGATTATTACATTAACGCTGTTAAGCATTACAAGCTGTATTTGAATGCCTGTGTTTTAAACTACCACAAACTATATTCTTTTTATCAGCCTTACCTCAAAAATCAATCGGTGTATGTACTGGTACTATAGTAACTGTGACCAAACACATCAAAACCACAAAACAAAAGTTAAGAGTAAATGATGAAAAGTGCAGTCTGTTTGCACTTTATTGCGTATAAATTACACACAGTTTAATTTGTGGTTGGAATAATCAAGCAACTGCAATGCTTCGGTTCTTAAATGTATATTTATAGGTGTATATGTATATAAAATTATATACATATAAACACTATATTTAAAAGTATTATTATGCTTTAATATTTCTATTTCCAGTGGAAGAGTTGTGATAAATTATGATATTCTAAGCTGCTATAGCAGAGGATCTGTGTAAATATATATTATATACATGTATACAAGCATTATATTTCCAAATGAAGAACATCCACTGTGTCAACTTTTAGAGCTTACATTCATTCTTATGACTGCTTTCCTTAATGTAAAGCAATGTAAACGAGGCTTTTGTAATGTTTTCACAGAATCACAGAATGGCAAGGGT
>NW_009269802.1:0-2318 GCF_000687185.1 Egretta garzetta
TCCCCACCCTGCCACACTGGCTACAGGCATGCACTTCCAGTGGGATGAGGAAACGGGAGCCTGATAGTGTGGTGTTTTCCTCCATCAGTGCTGTCTTCTGTCCTCATCATGTGGGAATGAGACAAAGTTGGGCTCAGGTGCTAAATGGGGCCTAAGGCAACTCCAGCCACTGCTTGCTACATTTGTGCTGGCAGTCTACAGCAATGATGTAGTTCTTGAGAACAGTAAAAATTTTGCAAAATAACTAATGTGACTTATGCAGTAGGATGTACTATTAATGGCAGTATCTCATCTTGACCAGAAACTGTGAAAATATGGGAAATACGTTCTGGAACACATACATCATTTTCCAGTCTTTATAAATTAGTGTGTGTTATAGTACTTTTACATTTGTATTTTTGTGGTTTTGTCTTCTGTCACTCCCCCAAATGCAGGTCAGTGCATCTTTTTGAGTTGTTACAATAATTTTTAGATAGTAAAACTTGCAATTTTTTTAAAAGTAGGAAGTTATTCTGTGCTGAAGGCCGATGTCTGTAGAAGTTCTTTACTCATGAGAAGAGCCATTTCATTTAGCTCATCAGTCAGCTGTAACTTTCATTTTTATCTTCAGATGTAGACAACAGCTGGAAGAGGAATGTTCTGGGTTGCTTTAATTGCTGATAAATACTTCAAAAATCATTAAAGGGAAGGCTCTTTCATGGTGAGGAAAAATTCTGCTTTGTTGTCTATCCTTCCATGAAAATGTAGAAGATTTTGTGTCTCGTTAGTATTAGCGTTATCTGTTACAAATCTGCCGACTACCTCTAGCAGAATAAGCCTGCAGTTTTTAGCATTATTTTTGGCTATCATAATGCCATTTTATCCCTAATCAGCATCCCTTGCAAACAGCATCTTACACAGTGAGCTTGCAACTCAGACTCTGGGCATTAATCCAGTATTGTGGGGTGGAGGAGGGAAGAAACAGCAAGTCCTTACTGGACACTTTGCATCAAGGTCATATGCAGTAAGAAATGCAGTGAATATGAAATTCAGTTATTTGAAATTATACTCTAGAAGCTTTTTGCTTATTAAAAGGACACTTTTAAAATTTGTGGTTTGTGTCAAAACTTTGGCTGACATGAAGATTTTCTGGGCAGCTTGTAAAGAATTGTCAAGTTGCTATAGCCAGATGTCTGTTTTGCAGTGTCAAAACCTATTAAATGCCAGGTCGTACAAAGTCAAGATGCTTATGCGTAATCTGTGATTCTCTCTTTGGGTAAATACTCTCTTTGGGTAAATATCACATTTAATCAACACTAGTATTACAGAGTTTGCTTGCTTCATCAGTCGTTTTATGGAATATTTTTAGGCAAAAGTGTGCTGTGATATGCTGAAATGATAATTTATTTTTCATATTTTAAACAGTGATAGCATAGAAGAATAAGGCAATTGTTTCATTTAACACAAGGTTTAGCAGCTAGCAAAAGGGAGCTCATGGCTGGAAGTTCATAAAGCAAGTGCTTTTGTATCTTAGTCTTTATTCTAGAATGAATTATGTGATTGAGGATTAAAAAAGTCACTAGTGAGATGCATTCTGAAATATTTGTTTATATCTTAGCAGTATTATCTTCAATTTGCAAGCTGATTTCAGATATCTAGCTTTCATGAGAATGTGGTCCATCACCTTGTAACAGTTGAAGTGTCAATGATCTACAAGTTTTTCAGTGGTTTTCAATACCTGAGCCTGCAGTTATGGTGGGGGAAGGGACACAAGGATATTGGAATGTGGATACTTTGACAGCAGAGACAATGCAAGGGAATGATGCTGTATCATTTTATCTGTCTTTTATTCAGAATGTTGCCAGAATTGAGGTGTGGTTGCTTTCTAATTATGCTGTTGAATTTGCTTTTGGAATTTGTAGGAGGATTTCGAGATCATGTAATTCCTTAGATTTTGGGTGTCAAACTGTGCTGTGTAACATGAACTTGCATGAGTTGTGGTTCTCAGTGCCAGTTCTACTTAGCCATGTCTATCGTTTTTGAAAATGGTGGTCCCACACCATATTTGCTTTATAATTATTCTATTTACCAATTCTCTTTTACTACCAATAAACTTGCATATGTAAGGAAGTTATAGGCCTCATTTCAGATGGGGAGAAGAACCCCCAAACATTCCAAGAATAGAAACCATATGGAGAAGTTTTGGATACTATAGACTTTATTCATAGTATCTGTTCTGATTTTTCAAAGAGTATGCATTGTGGTGGAACCTAAGTACTCTTCTGAGAAATTTTTTCTGGTGAGATTTTGTCACTTCTGATGTCTTTTTTTTTTTTTTT
>NW_009269803.1:0-2326 GCF_000687185.1 Egretta garzetta
TCTTTGGGAACTACTTATGTTTTCAGAACAAGTCAGGCAGACCAACACCAAGCACTAAGGCTATATTATAAAAATAGGGGCTATATTTTTTAATATTTAGTAGTAGTAGTGTGCTATTACTCCATTTATTAATGTATTCTCTTTGTTACTGGGAAAAGAGCTCTACTGGGACTGGAAATTACCGAAAAATATTAGAGAAAACAAGTGTGAAAGCCTCAGTTCATTAAAGAGTCAAAATACTAACCGAGCTGTTAAAGAGCCTGTGGTAAGTGATGCGCGGCCCTTTCATGCCAGGCAACCAGCTAAATTGACTGAAGAGAAAGCCCCTTCCCCAGCTTGTGCCTACAGTTCAGCCAGTAAGTCGCACAAAAGCAGCAGCTGATGGTAAAGCCCAAGGTCTCTCAGATGCGTTGTTATATAAAACCCACAATCTACCCTGTATTACGTTACTTTTGATTGAATATAGAAAGTAAACTGTGTAAACCCAGTAATGATATAAAATAAGACCTATATTATGAGATACTACTCTGAAGAGAGACATGGGAACACAGGAACTAACCCCATTTTCATCCAGTTCTAGGTCTGATGCAGGCACCACTTTGAACAATTCACTCCCACCTCAAAACTTCTGTTTTCTTATCTGTGCAATGATATGGGCTGCTTGCCCTGCCCTCACAAGCATGTATGGGAACTGCCTTAAAAATTACAAGTGCATTTATTAGAACCTATTTAAAAGTATGAAATAAACTGAAGGTACAGACAGGATATCATACTATTGGCATTTCTAAAGTTTCAACGGCACTTCAATAATGTTCCATGGTATCACACACAAGAATCTAAGTAATTTTCAAGGCAGCATAAAGCAATAATATTTTCAGGCAGTTTAAGGCAAGTTAATACCCAACTTCCATTGAAAACACTAAGCTTGCGTGCCTAATTGCTCCAGGGGCCTTTGAAAATCCTAGCAAAAATGAACAATAAGCAGTAAATCAACCCTTTCAAAATGAAAGCAACCCCCTCCCCTCCGCTATCATAAGGTATTCCACAAAAATGTATTTCATTTACATAAACACATATTACATTGTAACGGGTCAGAGCCAGAGCTATGCAAAAGTGATTAATAGGATTAATAATACTTTTCAGAAATATTAAAATCTTTTATTACATACTGTAATATGAACAGGGAAAGGGAGGATCATTACCATATTTCCCATCTATATGCCCATATTATTAGCATGTCAGACAAAGAGGGTAGCATTCCTTAGAGTTTCCATTTCTCCACCTTGCAGAAAAAAAAAGCTCAAGGGAAGTGGGAGCGCTCCCCTCATACACTATGAAAATGCCCTGCTGCCATTATAAAAATCTAACTCTGTAGATACTGCAGCAGTTGAGACCAGATTTGATGGCATCCGTACAAAAGAATCTATTATCGTTGCAAAATTAAGTAATCAACAACAAAAAAGTATTTAGGAAGCAGAAGCTTCTAACAGATTCATTTTGCAATACTCAAATGCCTTCAGAGCTCCTTGGCAACACAGAATTACACTCAGAGTACGTCATCATATGTAACTTCCTACAGAGTAAGCAGTATTAATTACTGTATTTTTGGTACTTGCTGACATGGGCCTTATTTGACATGACAGAAAAGTAAAAATACTCCATTATCTCTTTTACTCCTTCTTCAATGCAGCCTTTCTTCTATGTTTTTTAATTTTCCAGCCTATAAATTGCCTTCTTTAGAGCAGGTGAAAACTTTGAATCAAATTAATGAAGTAACGAAAGGGAAACAATCCCAAATTTCCCTGTTCAATACAAATATCAATAACAAAGGCTACTCAAGACCATTTCCTTCCAGGACAAGGCTGCCATAAGGAAAGACACTTCTAAGAGAAAAGGAAGATATGGAAAACAGAGGGTTTCTCTACAAGAAACTCACAAGGAAAAATTGGAGAAACAGAAAGCTTACACTAAACTGAGTAATACACTACGTGGTTGCTTAGGCCAAATGAGAAAAGTAACCTACTTGATTTTTGGAAGTGCTCAGATGAACCGTGAGACAATATTATTTCATGACTGCTTTTCTTTCTGAAATTAGGTTAGTCTAACAAGCCCTGGAGGAAAGCCACATCTTTTAACACTCTAAGAAAAAAAGGTTTCATATTTAAAAACATGCTACCATTTCCTCTTTTTCCTCATTGTGGAAACAAAATTAATTTTCCATACAGGAATTCAAAGATAAAGAGTTCAAAGTTATTTGATGGAAGTAGACCTACATTTTTCAAGTGGCATGAAAAAATTTAAAGAGGCGGAGGGAAAAAGCATTAGA
>NW_009269804.1:0-2333 GCF_000687185.1 Egretta garzetta
GGAGACTCCACAACCTCTCTGGGCAGCCTGTTCCAGTACTTAGTCACAGTAAAGAAATGTGTTCAGATGCCCAGATGGAAACTCCTGTGTTTCAGTTTGTGCGCATTGCTTTTGGTCCTGGCACTGGGCACCACTGAAGAGAGCCTGGCTTCATCTTCTTTACAGCCTCCTTTAAGCTATTGGTACACATTGATAAGATCGCCCCCTGAGCTTTCTCTTTAGTCTCAGCTCTCTCAGCCTTTCCTCATCAGAGATATGCTCCAGTCTCTTAGGCATCTTAGTGGCCTTTTGCTGGGCTCTCTCCAGTAGCTCCATGTCTGTCTTGTACTGGGGAGCCCAGACTGGACACCTTTAATAATTACATTATTATAAGGGGAGTCTGCTATCATAAGATCATTTAGGGGTGGGGTTTTTTTTGTATTCCTAAAAATATTAAATCCATGACAGTACAGGTAATAGCAAAGCTTCTTTACCTAAGAGGAGGTAAATCTAATCCTCTGCAGTAGATAAGAAATGTAAAAGGGGAAGAGATATAGTGATTTTTTTAATTTAAATTTTTTTTTAAAGAGGTGGATTTTTTTTTTTTTTTTAGGGCGTAAGTGTTAATGCTTTAACAAATACTATGAAAGTAGTGTTTCCTTCTTCCCACCCAATGATATGCTGACTGTGGCAGATCCTTTCTTTATTCACATTCCAAATATTTGTTTTATGGCTGACTTCAAGGAGTTGTTGAATTTTGAATTCAGAATTTGTTTTAAATTCAGTTTTTAATACCCAGAATTTTTTTCAGAATGCTTCTCATCGGAGGTACTCGGAGTAAATGCCTGTCTGAGCAAAGGGCAAGCAAGAGTAACTGCTGACCTATGATTCGGTTTTAAGAAGTGTTTGTGAACTACTAGGAGCACATTATTTAGTTTTATCTTTGTTGCATAACTGTGGACTTAAAACAGATTTTCTTGGGAAATTCATAGTGTGGAATCAATAACCTTTTTTAAGATGGTAGAAAGGGCGGAAATGTGAATAAATGTACTCTGAATATCGGGGGGGAAATGGATCTTATATCCATATAGTGGGATGACCAATCTAATTACAGGCCCATCAGTGTGACATTCATCCTGATTTAAATAGTAGGCTTATTACTCAGTAGAAAGTCCAGGGAGGGTTATTTGCTCAATACAAATGAACACTGGTATGTGAAAAATGTGTTTGTCAGACAAGGATATATTTTTACAAGACTACAGCTTGGTTAATAAGGGTAATTGATGTTACCTACTTGGTGTTTTGAGGAGTATTTGACTTCATCAAAACCATCTGCTTAAGCTGAGATGTTACAGAATCAAGCTAATACATATTAAATCAAGCTGCAAACAAGGAGTAATTAAGCAGCTTTGTTATTAGTGGGGTGCAAGGCAGCTAGACTAGATGATCACTGTGGGTCCCTTCCAACAGAACTAGTCTATTCTGTTCTAAGGGAGATTGGTCTGGGTCGTATGTCTGCCTGTACTGCTATTTTATGGATAGATTAAAAAATAATGTGGCAGCTGACAGAAAAGGAGGAGATTTGGTAAATGAAGTGAAGGGCAATTCACTGACAAAGTTTATGAGAGAGTATTTGAAGGTCATGTCCAGTGATCAGCATGGTTTTCTAGCTCAAAGCCAAAGAGATTCAGATGATCCTTAAACATATGAAATCTATAGGGAATCTCAAGTGGAGTAGAGACATTCTGTCATCTCTATTTAGCTTTGGTGAAACTACTATAACCATCTTTACTCAGTTATTCTCACTTGATAGTAGTATTGATAAACTGGAATAGTTCAAAGAACAGTCGTGGGCTGATTAACACACTAGAACAGATGTTCTGTAATGATAGATTAAAAGAAAGCAGAGGCAAAAGAGTGACTTGATAAATTTCCAAGTTACTTGGGTGAAAACTGTTATTTGCTAAGAGAGATTTTTCTGCCTAGCAGATAAAAGGAAAACTAATACAAAAGCAAATTCAGTGCCTGAAGACAGAAATTCAGATGGTAAAGTGTGAGTATCAACTAGCGTCAATGACTAACTGTTGCAGTAGTTTACCAGCTGACTGTTGGTAAACTGTCACTGAGTATCCTAATTGACAGGTTCAAAACAAAACTAATTCAAGGAATGCCTTACAGTATTCAGTAAGTTCTTAGTAAATGATCGCATTCCTTTCTGGCTGCATAAGCTCTGAACCTATTCTACTGTTTGGAAAGTCACTGAAATGCAGAATTTGCTTCATCAAATAAAAGTCAGATGAGAGGGAAATTCAGCCTCCTTTTAATGATTTCTCATGTTAAAAAAAAAAAAAAAA
>NW_009269805.1:0-2312 GCF_000687185.1 Egretta garzetta
TTTTTTTTAATAGAACTGAACACAACTGCAAATGACCCCAAACCCTTCTGAAAAGCCTTGCAAATAGAGAAAAACCTAAAAAGTGATGTCTGTGACTATAATGAAGCTTGTCTGGGAAGAATCCTGTAAAATGGAAGTCAGTATCATAAAAATATTTGTAAGGGCCTCATTCTTTATCACCAGCTGTGCTGTTTTATTTGTATAGTATTCAGCTGTTTACACCTGGTTTATTTTAATGATAGTGCTATCTAAACTCCAAATATGTTTGAGAAGTGTCCAGGTGTGCTTCGAAGTTTACATTAAATTCATGACCGCCAGGTCTGCCATACAGGAGGATGGTCAGCTAGAGTCCTTGAATGTGGCTAGCAAGCTCTTTGTGATGATATGTTGCTCTGTAATTTATTTAATTACAGTTAACTCTAGCATTTTTAATTGAGAGCTAGGCTTTTGCACTTCCACGTGGTGGTGATTCTTATGTCTTTGGTACTGTTGATGTTCTTCTCACAACCAAGTTGTCTACTAAAAATAAGTTCAATAACATATACATGAATTTAGAAGCAATGCTGATTGGACCATAGGCCTCTGTTGTTGTTTTAAGAAAAGGTAAAAAATTCAAGAAAATAATTTCAGTTCCTTTCGAAAGTCCAGAAATAACCAAGTTGAAAAATAAGAGTTGATTATTAAATTGTATTTGCAAAAAGTACATTTACCAATGTTTGCATGACTATGAAGGTGGGAAAAAGCGTTCTTTGTTTTGTAGTTATTGTAGGTCAGCTCTTGCAAAAGCTGTAGAGGCATTTTTAAATATACAATTTGGAAGTAAGTGGAATGGTAAATTAGCTGCTGAATATAAATTTAAAGACGCGAAGACAGTTTCATAGACATTCTGTGTAAATGGAACATATATGTTCGTATTTCCTGCCAGCAGCCTTATTCTTAAAAGTGCTTCTGTGTGGGAAGAGGCATCACAGGACTGAGCCAATGTTAGTACATATATTTCACATTCCTGATGAACAGTGAGGATACAGAGATTATCAATGTTATTCAAAGTAGCAAAAGGTGATCTTATTAAAGTTTATGACATTGCTGTCTCATTTGTCTGCCTAGGTATCATTGTAGGAAAGTATGAGTAACCATTCTGAACACGTAATGGCACTATTCCTGAATTATATTTGCTCATTCTAGGTCTCTCCCTACCAGAGTCCACTTCAGGCTGAAAAGCATCAGTTTGATTTGGTAGAGACTTTAACTTCTTACATATCTTCACTGATAAGTGTCCTGGGTCATATCAGAACGCATTTGACTTCTTTCAGTTCTGACAAGTGAAGCTGGATTTAATTAAACTGGAGTTTTTTAAGCAGATTGGCCTGACCTTATAAAGACAAGAATGGCAAATATATTTGTCTGAGAGAATTAACAAGTGTGAAATCAAAATCCTAAGAGAAGGCTAAAACATTTCCTCAGGTGTTTACTACTGTTTTGTGTTTACCATTTCATTATCTCACTGACTACTCTATCAGAGTAATGTATAGCACTCAAGAAGTCCGTTTCTTCTTGTAAAAATCTGAATTTTACCACAGTTTAAATAAGATGATCTTGGACTCTTCCTTATTCCATGACCTGAAAATAAAGCATGTCTGAGGTCATGCTGCTGTCAGTAGGCAGTCCCAAATATTACCTGCTCTGACTATGCAATCTCATTTTTAAGCTTAAATTAGAGACACGATTAGTGTTTTGTTTTGTATTATATGGTAAAAGTACATGAATATTCATAACAACTTTAAGGTTTGTTGAGAGCTTTTCAATCATATGTGCATATGGGGGAAAAAAACCCCAAAGAATAATTTGTGTTAATAGAAGTTCCATAAAAATTGGTAGGAGAAGACTCATAAGAATATCTTTTTTTGAATATACAATTCGTATGTAGTGTACATAAAACACTGGAAAAAAGGAATCTTCAATCATATAGAAAAACTTGTGCAAATTTTATCACTACATCTCACTATTTAAATCTAAAGCTGAATCTTACAGATGTATTATGTATTCTGAGTTGTCATAGAACAGAGAAAAAGGATTCTGAAACATCTGCCTTAGGATAACAACAGAAGTGGATGCAAATCCAAAGACGTTTTCTTAGGAAAGAAAAAAATAACCTTTCTGGGAGAGAAAAAAACCAGTAAATCCCTTTATTTGACTCATATGAAAAAACAAGAAGATATTAGAGCTACCAAGAAGTGTTAAAATCTTTGGAGGAAGATGAATAGAGGACTGTACTGGATTTTTAGAGAGCAAGAAATGATCAGATATATGAA
>NW_009269806.1:0-2311 GCF_000687185.1 Egretta garzetta
CATCACCTCTGGCTGCTGTGACCTCTCCTGCATTACCAGCCGCTACTGTGGCAGCAGAAGGTGCCCCCCTTGCTAAAGCCACCAGTGAGAGGCCAGAGAAGATGCCCCAGGTACCCAGAAGATGCCAGACTGAATGACGGATATTGTTGTCACTGCTTTGAGAGGGGCTGAGCATGCCCCACTCCTCCTGCAAAGGGTGTCGGCCCTTTGGAAGGGGCCAGCCTGGGCTCTCTGAAGACATGGCCAATGCTTCTCATTCTCTTCCCCCACTTGTCTCCTTTCTCTACTTTTCCTGTGTTGTTTTCCGCTCCTCTGGGCCTTGGGGCCCACCAAAGCCAGCTCAGGGGGACCTGCCTGCCCCTCTGCCTCCGAGGGGCACTGACTCTTGGCTGCCCATGGTGATCCTTTCACTGTGGCTTCCCCTCAACGACATCTTGTTTCCCCCTTTAGACTCATTAAACTCTCCTGCATCCCAGCCTCTGGCTCTGTCTGGCCCTTTCCTCTCTGGATGCTCTCTAAAGCTGAAAAGAGGTGTGGTGGGAGGGAACAAATGGGTGATCAAGTGGACCCTTTCTCATTCCTAGAGGACCGGGAGGGCAGGACACATGGTCTGTGGGCCTCCTTCAGTCCCTGTCCCTTGGAGCTGAGGACAACACCTCTGGCTGCTCCACAGCCAGTGACCATCAGCCCTTCCCTTGCTGTGTGTTTGCCCAGAAATAGTCCCCTTGGCTTCAGAGCATTCCCTGCAGATGGTGATCCCAACTTGTGCTGTCTTCATGGGAGGACCCCAGGGCTGCAGGAGGTCCTGGGAAGTCAGCAGCTCCACAGGCACTCCAGGCAGTTCCTCTTGCTCTGGATGGAGTTGTGCTGGGGGAGAAGGCTCAGATAGAAGATGGCCGTGAGGATGGAAGGAGCGGGTGGTAGAAGAAATCACCCTGGATAGAGCACAGAGCCTCCTCCTTCTCACCTTCCCACCCATCTCCAGAAGGAAGGGGCCTGGCGCACACCCAAGGGCAAGGGTAGCTAAGGCTCCCCTGTTCTTCCATCACACCCATGCAGTGCCCTGTGCATCCCAGCGGCTGGTTACACAGATTTGCAGGGCTGAGGTGTCTCGCAGACAGCACATCCCCAACTCCCATCAGACCGAGCAGCTCCAGGACAAAAAGGTTATTTGCATGGGCCTGCAAGAAGACACAGGGGAGCGACTGACAGTTCCTCCCATGATAGTGTGGAGAGAGCACCAATCAGAACAGCCCATGATCTCCCTTTGCAGCTCATGGCAAGTGCAATCCCAGCCTGGGATGTGGGGGAAGAACAGTTCCATGGCAGAAGCTCTCTCACCACCTTCTCCTTTTCTCTGACACTACTAACCCCAGCCCCTCACAGAAAGAGGATCTTTGCCTGCAGATCTCTGGGTGCATACTGGAAGTAGGGGCGCCAGGGCAGAGCTGAGCCCCCTTTCCCCAGAGCTCAGCCTTGCACAGAAGGGCCTCCTGCCAGGAAAGGATAGAACCGTAATGTGCCCCTCCTCCTAGCTCCCTCCTCTCCTGAAGCCTGCAGCTCATGGGGAGCAGCCTTTGGTGCTTGAACCTCAGCAATTTGGGGCTACAAAGACAGCCACGATCTTCTGCACTGACCTATCTGTGAAACGTCGAGAGCGGATGGGCTGGAAAAGAGAGGCAATGAGGCATGGATGGTTGGGGAAAGAAAAGCTGTAAACTGGCCGCTAGTTCCCAGGAACACAGGCACAAAGGCCAGTGGACATCACTGCCCACCGTCCTCTGAGGGGAACAACAGTGTTCCTGAGGGCACTGACAGAAAGCAGAAAAAAAGCATGTAAATGACAAACACTCATGGTGCTTCTAATTACCACAGTCGTTGCAAAACCAAAAAGACCTTGCAGGGCTTCCAGACGCCCACCCAGGTGCTTGCTCTCTCCCTCTCTCTCCGCAACAGGACAGGAGGCAATAGGAAGGTGAAAAAGGCTGTGGGTCGAGATAAAGACAGAGGGATTACCTACCAGTTACTGTCACAGGCCAAACAGACTTGACCTGGGGAAGATTCACTTAGCTTATTGCCAATTAGAAGTAGAGCAAGATGGCGAGAAACAGAAAAAAACCCAAAACTAAAATACCTTTACTCCATCCAACACCTCTTTTTCAGAGCCTCCGCTTCCCTCCTTCATTCACGGCTCTTCTATTCCCTCCTCTGCTATAAGCACACCTCCCCTGCTATAAGCAGCGCAGTGGGGTGTGCAATGGGGGTGTGTGGTTAGTGCACAACAGTTCCGTTCCCCTGCTGTTTCCTCCTC
>NW_009269807.1:0-2336 GCF_000687185.1 Egretta garzetta
TTTATTATTAACACTTGAGCAAAGCAAACAGATGTACTAAGCTAAGATATTGGAGTCTTAATGTAGCTTAATGCCAAATGCTAGTTGGATTCCTGCTCTGTGATGCTGAAAGGACCTGGTGTCTTCCTAATTGTTTATCTAGCTTCATATATAGAGATATATGTTACAAACAGGAAAAGCTCTCAATCAATTCTGAAGCTTATCTGCTCATCCATGAGAACTGAGCAGTGAAAAATCCTCTTCTTTTTGAAAATATCTGTTCAAATTTTTACCTAAGAATGACTAGCTCTCTTCTGTCTTCTCTCTCAAGTCCTTAGTGCCTTCTGTGGAGCAAAACCTGTATCTGGATTTTGTAGCTGTGCCAAAACACCGCTGAGACAGAGGTCTCAGCCCAAACACAGAGCTGCTCCCTTGCCAGACAACATGATCAGTGAGGAACAAAAGGTTTTCTAAGAGGTTGAGCTGATCTATTAATTTTTTTCCCCTGTCAATATAAAATTACAGAAATACGTGCTGTATGGAGTTACCTGGGTTTTGTAAGTGCCGCTGCTGTGGTTTTTTTCTGTCAAAGCTCCCCCCCACCACCACCACAGGTGATGCAGAGCTTGCCGCAGGCAGGGGCGGCTGGGGGATCCATATAAATACCCCGCTCGGTCCCACTCCCTCAGTTTTACTATGCCTTTAATTGAAAATTAGGCAGAGGCAGAAGAAAACTCAGTGCCTTTAAAAAAATATTGGGCCAAATGCTGCTTGACCGTAAGTTCAGGCTAACTCCCACTGACCTCACTTGAAATAACAGGGCTCTGAGTTGCGGAGGGGCTTGGTCTGTGTCCAGGGGAATTTTTGGATGATTCCCTCATTCTTAGTGGATTTTTTTCTTTTTTTGTTTAAAATATTCAAGGTTCAGAGGAGGAAGAAATGCTGCACACCCACCACAGAAGAAGAGATTTTGTATTCATGTGTGTTTTCTCAACGCTTGCCAGTGCTGGCTCGGTGGCTGAGGGCGCTTTGCTGACTCCCACTGTGGCCAAGGGTTTAATTAGCTACAGCTGAGGGTGTTTTAAACAAATGTCTGGCTGTGTAGGAGTTGGGTCATAAAGGTGATGTTTTGGAGCTGCCTATAGTGTTTCCATAACTCTTTCTTTTCTGTTAGCATGTCCTTATTCGCAAGGCTCCTTTCACAGGCACCTCTGATGACTGCTAATCTCTCAGGGCAAACATTTCTCTGGGGGGCTGCGAGAGGCTGCTCAGGAATTTTCTTTTGAAGGTGTGCCAGGATCAGCTGTGTCACGCAAGTGCATGTTAATGAAAAGAAATTCAGTGACCTTAGAAGCCAGGCATCATAAAGCTGCACTAAGGGAACAGCAAATGCTGGGATCCTCACGGGCATCTTGTTAAGTTGATTAACTGTCAAACAGGTTTCCTACAGTGATGGGGAATATAGTTATATCAGGTTGTGGGCTTCACTGAGGAGGCATAATGAAGCTGACACCTTGAATGAGAACAGTGTTGTCTTTTGTTCTGTAAAAATTACTATTTGCTAAAACATCCAAAGCTGAAAGAAGATGGAAAAAAACCCTTAAGAACTATTTTTTTTTCAGTGTAATAGTAGGTGAGAACATTTTTTGGTCTTAGTAAATTTTTTGTAAATATGAAGTGTATAAACAGGAAAGAATATAGTGGTTTGGGGTTTTTTTGAAGTAAACAAGGTCTTTACACTTGGGTTTGATTCCTTTTAAAAAAGGGGGGAAATGACAAAATGCTTTTCCCTCCTATTCATTCAGTAAACTTTTAAACTCAGTGTCTATATGTAGAATAATTTCCATATAAATATAGGTAGATAAGGCTTTGTTCTTGATGTTTTTTCTATTTTTTGTCACTGCAAAACTTGCATAAACCTCTCATCCTCTCTCTATTGCTGTCCTTCACTGGTAACAACAATCAGTCTTTGTATGGTTATCCAGGCAGTTAAATTTCTCTTTCCTCTTCTTCCCAGTTGCCAAGGCAGACCAATAATCTTTTGTTTACTTGAACTTTGACTGTGTCCTTCTGGACTATGTGGAGGCAACAGTCCCGGGCCAGAGTCCAAGGCAAAAGAGTTAAATTGACCCTGTTACATGACAACTCCGTTCAGAGGTTTGCTGCATAATTAACTATTTCTGTTGCCTAAGAGCTATTGGTATGGTCCTGTATCCAAACTGGGAGGAAAAACATCCAGAGTAATGCATTCCCTGAGTCCTAAGCCAGGTCTGGAGACACCAGAGATCAGGAAGCCCAAGGGAAAGGTGAGACTGGCTTGGGGACAGTGAACTGATTTGGGCTCTCCCTGGGCAGCC
>NW_009269808.1:0-2355 GCF_000687185.1 Egretta garzetta
GACAACAGTCTCAATTCAGATGGATAATCAAGCAAGTCTCCTGGTTGTGTCCTTTTACTGAGCTTTGATTTGCATTACAAAGCAGTTTCCCAGAGTGTGAACTAGATTGATTTTGGACAAAGCTTAACTGGAAAATGTGTTCCTGGTCGTGCACCCTGGTCACAACAGAGTCAGACTACATTTAGCACAAAGGGAAACCTCATGAGATATTTTTGGTGTGGATGTCAGGTCCTCACCACCAACTACTTTGCCTGATAGGTCTTTTTCTGTTTGGCTGCTCTGCTTGCTAATGCAGACCCAGCTTGTGGTTCCCTCTGGCAATGGGGATGTTCACACAGCACATGGCATTAGTGGCTGCCCTGAGTGTGTCTCCAGCTCAGTTCAGAGGGAAAGTCAACTCCACTTTATCACTATTAACCCCTAGTCACAGTTCATTGGTTGATAAGTGCACTAACCTAGGCAGGTATATCCCTATAAAGTTACACAGTTCTAATTGTGGCATATCTCTATGCTTTTTGCATCCTGACAGAAGCTACACAACTGTTGTCCTTTTCTATGAAGTAGGCTTGGTCTTGCTGGAACAGGTTGGTTTTCTTCCCGTGATTCTAATGTAGAGTGTTTCCAGAAATTGACTCTTTGGAAATGTTCTCTCTGTTTTTACACAGCCTGTGTTGGATGAAACTTGTGTTCAAAAACCTCTTCCTTTTCTGGTCTTTGTGTGCCTTCTGTGTTTCAGCCTCAGCCATCATTTTTTGGGCTAAGTAAGCTAAGTTAATGTAATATTCCGTAGTAAAATGGGGTTTGCATTCCTCTGGTCCCTTCTCTGTTTTCCATTATGTTCTTCAGCATGGAGAAATGAGAAGAGCTCAGTGTATAGGATGAGGCCCCACAAACTCCTTTCATCACAGATCTTGAGTTAGTTCTTGTCTTTACTGATAGCATTTCATCTGCTGTACCTCATTTCACATTTTTCTTCTGTAGAGTCGCTTCACAGAGTTGGCGTGCAATCACCAGACACTGAACTCGTCTGCTAAGGTCTCTCCTTTGTCATGTTCAACTGATGATGTTTATGCTTATAGTGGAAGGTCATAGAAGAAGCTGCTAGCTTCCTGTGCTTGCGTTTGGTAGTGTTAGATCTCATTCGGTTTGTACTATTTCAGTTTTCCAGGTTATCTTTTTTATTTTTCCCCTGTGTATTTCTGCTTTCATTTGTATTCCTGTCAACTTTGTGCCACGAGCCAACTTCTTTAGTACCTTTCTACTCTTTGAGCCACAGCCATGAATGGAAATATTAAATAAGACTGTTCCCTAAACCAACTCACTAGGAACTCCAGTAGCAACACTTCTCTAGGCTGGCAATTTGCCTTTCAGCTCAGTTGACTGATGTGGCTGATGTAGCCACCTCGATCTTGTGCAGTAAATAGGGCTAGTACATGTGTCACAGAGCATCAAAAGAAATATTGCAGGGGAAAAAAAAGCGAAATCTGTTCTCTATCAAGAGATTCATTACTGATACATGCTGTCAGGGAGCAGCAGGGCCTGACTGCTCCCTAAGGCGTGGAAAGCCGAGTGTCATAGGGTGGCCAACTGGGGCCCTGGCCCTTGCCACCTGAATGAGGCAAGTGGGGCAGACCCAGAGCCCATGGCCAGGTTCAGGCAACAGTCAAGACTGCCCGGCAGGTTTGTGGTGATGAGGTGGGGTCCAGAGTAAAGCTGGGAAGTCAATCTGTGGGTCGGGGCCTTGACTTGTGGGATGTGTGGTGGAGCTAGGGGCTGCTAATCCTCTGGGACTGTTGCCTGGGGCTGAGCCCAAGTGGGGCTCTGGGGCCCATGGTAGCTGGCCCCAGAAAATATTTGGCCAGGGACATTAAAGCCTCTAAGTGTCAGGGCTCTGAAGTACGTTCAGTTGCTGATCAGGCTTCCTGGTGGTTAAAGATCTGAAAAGAAACACATTGTTTACACAATGTGAGGTCATCAGTCTGTGGAAAAGTTTCCTGAATCATGTGCCTATAGATGAGGAGAGCATCTGGGGCCATGTAGCTATAACTTTATATGGCACAAAATAATTCTTCCTAGTGCAGACTTAATCCCTGTATGCTTCTTGGATGGGGGAAGGAGTAGATAAGGAATTACAAACTGATTTATTGTTCTATTGTATATTAAGGGTTAAAGGGATCTGTTTACATCTGTTTTTTAACTTGCAGTGTAAGATTTCCTCAGTAGCTGTATGTCTAGGCTGTATGTATGTAAACTTATATGGGTAAGTTAAGCATGCCCAGGAATGTTTCTGACCACTGAAACCAACTAATTGACATGGAATAGCCTGTGCTGCTACTTTCTAAGCCTTTGAAACAA
>NW_009269809.1:0-2336 GCF_000687185.1 Egretta garzetta
AGGAGATGACTGACGACAGACCCGTTCATTCACCAAGCTTGTATTTCTACTGATATTTTGCTTACCTGTTGTGCTTCCCCAAATCTTAAAAAAAGAAAATCTTTTAAAAATGGCTGTTGCTCCTTCACTGTCAGTTTCCAACCAAAGAAGTAGTCACATGACCTCCAAGTTCATGGAAATATCTCACATGAGTCAGGAAAAGTATGTATACTTCCCGCCTCTTTCAACTGAAACTCCTCTCACACCAAAACCTCACCAAGAAGATCAAACAGGCCACAGCCTCAGAAGCAGAATGGGAAATAAAAAGAAACTTCATTTATACCAGTAGATTTGCTAATTTAAAGTGATCATGCATTTTTGTTAGCAATTCAGGTTTTTTCCCCGCTTTATGTCAGTGTTTACAAAGAAGTGCTGCTAAGACAGCAAGGAGCTTGGAGTGTGTGGCAAAGGAGGAAACAATGACAGAAGGGTATTTATTCAGACTCAAAAGAGAATAAGAAGAGGGGAAGCCAATCTTACTCCCGCCCTCAACAGAGGGGTTATATTAGAAATAGAGCCAGTTCAGAAGTATATAGCAAGAAAATAAAAAAAAACCCAAAAGATAATGGACGCTATTTGGAAGATGGGAAATTCCAACTAGACACATGGGAAAAATTCTTCACCACTGTGGCTGGTCAAGCATAGAAATAGCTTACCCAGAGAGACTGGGGATTCTCTATCCCTAGAGATTATAAAAACTTAAAATCATAGAGTCACAGAACAATTTAGGTTGGACTGAACCTTTGCACTAAGTCCTTGTCTAGCATAAACCCCTGCTCACAGCAAGGCTCAATTGAGCTTGCACAGAAACTTCTCCAGTCAAGTCCTGAACACCTCCAAAGATGGAGGTTCTGTAGCCTCTCTGGGCAACTTGTTCCAGTGTTTGACCACACCCAGGGTAAAAACCAAACCAAACCAAACAATTCGGCATCTCATCTGAATCACAAATTACCCATTTTCCAACTTCTGTCTGTCTGAAACAGCCCTCGTACCAAAGACAGGAAGTGAAAGCTGTAGAGTCCTTTTAAACCCTGAAACCCTTCGCAACAGTGCCACATGCCTCCCACCTCCTTTCTTACAAAAGACACCTCTGCAAACTTGGGCAGATTTCACCTTTTACCTCAAGATAATAGATGAATCAAAGAACATTTTACAGAGCAATTAGAATGTTCCCTTTGATCAGTTTTGAGAATTAGAATGTTTCAGAAATGTACTTTCAATCCTTATGAAACTGAAAGGAACTACAGTAAAAAGGAAATGAGAGCACAGAAATCAAGAACATACATTCCGTCAACACTACTGTAGAGGAAGAATATAGCAGTTTGATGAAGACAAATACATTCCCTGAAAGCCATGCAGTTGCACTGGTTTGGTCTGCTCGCAGCAGAGACACGGCATCAACACAGCTAAATCAGCATGAGTTTTATGGACTCAACAGGACCTCTATCTCAACTTTGGTATCAAATGCTTAGAAGCATCCTACGAAGCTTGTGCCACAATCATGAAAATAGAGAACAGAGTAAGACTAAAAGATTCCCCACGCTTTCAGGACTCTTCCTTCCAGAACAAACTTAACGCAAAGGAGGAGGAAGACAATTCAGTGCTGCTAAGGTCGTGTTCTTCATTTTTGGCCAGCACTCATTACCATCCTTTCTAAAAAGCATGCAGTTTAATAAAACACCAAGCTAACGCCAGGAAAGCTGGAGCATTCACCTGGCACAATGCGACGGGCAGGACAACCAAGTCAGTGCAGCACCACACAGCTGCAGCTGCGTTGCTTCCATTGCTGCAGCTCGTGCAGTCCGTGGCAAGCTTTCTCTAGCTGTGCTGCGCCGTGTGGCTTTGCACTGAACGTGGCACCATTCCCAAAAAAGGACCTCCAGAACCAGTCACTGGGAAGTAGATGCAGCAAGAAAAGCTACTGGACTTCAGGAATACCTTACATTCAAAACAGACATGAAGTGCAATGAAATCCTGTCTCCACTGAAGAAACTTGCCTGAAAATATTTTCCACTGCTTGCCATCACTGACAAAGATTCAGGTTTGATTTAAAGTGGTTCCACAGCATAAGCAGAAACTTACTGGCTTGATGCAAAACACTGCAGTAAGGATTTCTGGGGGTTTTCTGCCTGAATGACGAATGTCCTGGTAGTACAGAAACCTGCCTTAGGTATTGTGTCTTTTTAGTAACCAGGGGATCAATTGAAATATTGGAGGCAAACGTTACCTCACAAAAGGGCAGACTGCAAGCATTACTCCGCTCCCCCCTCCCTTTTAAAAAAAAAAAAAAAAAAAAA
>NW_009269810.1:0-2359 GCF_000687185.1 Egretta garzetta
TTTCCAACCCTTGCCATTCTGTGAGTCTGTGGAAGGAGAAATATTTTAGAAGTGGTATTGCCCAGAAATAATATCTACACAGAAATTCATGTGGGAAATTTACTAAGTGACCTAACTGATTATCTGGAACGTATCCTGGGATCAATCCTGTTTTTTCAAATCCCAAGGAACAGGAACTTAAACCAAACCTGTAAAATACAGACAAGTTATTTTAAAAGATGCATACAGTGAGTAAGATCAAATGGGTGAATAAACTTGCCACAGAATTAGAAGGAAAGAACAAATGCTATGTAAAATGTGCAGACCTTATAAAAATACAGGAAAAATATATCACAGAACACTGGAAAATATATCTGCCAAAATGCTGAACTGCTACAGAACTTCTACAGTGTCCTATTTGTTTTGTTCTTTGTTCTTTGAATGGCAACAGATAAGCAGCAGAGTGAAATGACTGTTTTATCATACAGCTCACCACTGTTGGCATGAGGTTAACATAAGGGTTCACATATGTCTCACTCTGAAAGTTATTTCAAAAGACAATCATACTGGCACAGTAAACAGGGAGTGGTTTAGCCCACGGTGTTTTAAAAGAACATTTCAGTTATTGCAGTCTCCGAAAAAATTTCCTTCGTGCCACTTGTTCCATAACGACCAAAAAAATGCAGCACCAATTCTTCCTTAGGTTTCACAGACTAAATTGTAATGAAAGAAACAACCAAACAACTTACATTTTCATGAACCTGAAACACTGAAATTTTTTAGTAATGTATGATGGATGGATAGGACTGTTTACTGAAGAAGTGGCTGATGATTATTATTTACCCTTAATGCACTGCAGTTTTGTCCACTGAAATTTTAAGACCACTTTCAAAGATCTCTCCTTACCGCTGCTTCCTTGGGTGACTTATAAGTACATTCCAGTATATGGTCCTTACTTATATCATGGACTGCAACCGTAATGTTCAGTTAGTTCAAAGTGCAGTTTAAATTCAGGAAGGAAGAGGCTACAGTAGAACACAGTATTACTGTTCTGAGATGTCAGGTTTGATATAGCAGAGTTTGTGTTCACAAAATGGTAAAACACAAGAAAAGAATCTGAAAGGAGAAACAAAAGAGTACGAAAACTGAAGGATATATGTTAACTAATGCTGTTAAAATGTTTGTCAGTATGTAAATCAGAGGAAAACAAAATAATCCCAAACCTCAAGTAGCATAATTCACAAAGCTATGAATGAATTATTATAAGCTAATTTTATGCATCTTTTATTTGTTTTGTATTACAAAGGCTTGTAAAAAGTTCATAAATTTCAGCAGCCAATATAGATAATACGTTTGTTATAAATGTGAAATCCCTAGCTGTTCATTTTCTAGGAACTGACTACACACCATATCGGGACATATCTTGTAAAACAAAGAAATAATGTCAGAATGTAAAAAAAGACATCACATAAACATAACAAACATCATTTTAACCAACAAGTCAGCTGACCAACTAACTGACTGGTAATTCTGTGCTGAAAAATAACCACGTAGGAATCAGTTTTTAGTGAAGGAATAAGCTCCTAGAAAGACTTAATAATTGTGATTTATCTCCTTTTTTCACCATCTTGAAAAGACACTCAGGGATCAAAACGACTGTTCCTTCTGCATACTGAAGCCCAGTACTCACTGTTTTCTCCAGAGTCTTTGTAACAGCAAGTAAAGGAGAAGGGTTGCTTTACAGGGATATCTTCTACATCCACACAGGCCACTGAGCTTCAGTGAATGGTGGCTGTGACCAGAAAAGGAGCACTGATTTCATCACAGAAGTTTGTTTTGTGTTTCTCCTACTAGCTTCATAAATCTGAAGGCTGCAAGAAACTATAGCAGAAATTCCCCAGAAGTCATCATTAAGTCATCCTGATATCAAAGCAGGATAAAAGTATCTAACTGGGCTTCAGTCTTCTCTCAGGTTAGAACAGAAAACAGGACATGGCTAGTAATGTCAGACTGAATTGATCAATGAGATATACCTTCTGCTATCTCAACGTAGCTCAGCTGTATAATGTGCTGAGCTTTCCCTAAGGCACCAGGACCTTCAGTTTCTAAGATTTCTTGCACTGTCAAAGTAAACAGACTGTCTCCCTTATTACATTCTCTCTTATTACATTTGGAATTAATTTCTTTATTGCATTCTAAATGTATAAATTTATTTCATTAATTTATTTTTGGTAGAATAAACAGAAAGCATGCTCATTTCTTCCTAATTCTTAACTTGTGCAAACTCTCTAAACTTGCACATAGGAATTCAGTGTTACCAGCTGCCAGCAAAAAGGGGTCAGCTCCTCTTACCCACTCACAAGAACATACCAGAACTGGT
>NW_009269811.1:0-2356 GCF_000687185.1 Egretta garzetta
CCAAACCTTTTCAATATCTCAGGTCTGAACGATATATCAGAACTGAAAATTGCAAGCCTTAAGCTGAAGTCTAAAATATAGCACGTTAAAAATTGCAGGATATACATATAATTTAAAATGACCGTAGCTTTCATTTAACAACCTTAGTTTTCCAGAACTGAAAATTCCTGATTGCATTCATCATTGCTGACTTACCTTGCATGGTTTTGTTTCTGGTCCAGCTTTTGTAATTTTAAAAATCTGTGATTCTCGTTATCATCATTGGTTCACTCACCCCCTAATATAGGAGGTACATTTTATTCACATCTCCTTTACTTGCTACTTTTACTTTTATGACTTTCATTTGGGTTTTTAAAAATTATTTTCTCTGACATTATTTCATCTTACCCTGGTTAAAATGATGTTTGTTCTTTGGTGCTGAAATCACCTCTGTAAATCTAATAGAAGTTTAAAGTAACTTGAATGTACTTTGACAGACTTTTTTTCTGTAGCTGTAAGAAAATGTATTGTTGCGTCAGAGGCACATTTGATTGCCAATGTTGGGACTAGCTATGTCCAAAAATAATTGTAGTTAAGTCTGGAATTATTATTGTTTCACACAAGGAAGGAACAGACTGAACTGAGTGGTTTCTATGCACTTGCATGCCATTGGTTTTGGGAGAATGGGATGGAAATTTTGCACACTTCCAGTATTTAAAATATTTTGAAGGGAAAAAGCCTAATGAAGCAAGACCTAGTCCAATAACCGTGTGGTAGATTGTACAGTAAGATATCACTCAGAAGCAGTCAGGGCACATCTGTCGCTGCTTTTCCCCTCTGCGTTAGATGAGGTGAATTAGCCTTATCTGTTTTAGAAAGACATCGGGCTCCAGACTAATGGCAGGGTTTGACTTTCAAACTTCACCTTGAACTTTAACACGCAGGAAAGTGCTCAGCACAAAAGCATCAGAGGCCACCTCATCTGCCGATCTTTTTCTTAATAGCTTGTCACTTTTTGGCTTCTTGCTCAATGTCCACATTAAAGAGAAATCCTCGTTAACCAGCCTAGGGATTTAAGTCTCAACCCATGCACCCGCTGCCCAGACACCTGGCACTGCTGTGCTCAGTAGTGTGGCATCTATGTCATCTTTTCAGCTCGCAGTCTGCATTTTGACTTCACTGTCTGTCTGTGATTGATGGGAAAACTGGGGCTGCCAGAACACAGTATGACTCTGGGAAAAAGGAGCAGGATATTCTCCAAAATGTGCTCCAGAGTGCAGGATTCTTTGTCGCTTCAGTATGACACTAATCTTTGAACTAAATGTGTTTAAAAATCTCAATGTTGTCTGAACACAGAATCATCATGGAAACCTTTCTTCTAGAGATGAATGAGACAATTCTGCTCTGGGAATAAAGCAAACATAGTTAACTCTACAAAATGGCATATTAGGATAAGAGGTTATTTTTTATGTGATACTGAACACAGGCTAAAACCACCTTTGAAATGTATTGCAAATAAAGATACAGCTTCAGATTCACCAGGCAGTGGTACCCTTAAATAAGCAAATGACTGAGAGTGCTGGTGTTACTTGCTGTCTTATTTTTCTCAATGCAAAAAGAGAGACAGGAGGCACTTCCTCACGCTATTGTTCTCTTTATGAGAAATGCCTTTGACACCACCAAATTGTTCATCTCAGGAAGGAAAATCTATTCGTGAAGGAAAAAAAAGAAAAAAAGATGGATTTATTTCAGCTTGCACAGACCTTGTTCTGCTTAAATCCTTCAGTGACATCTTCAGTAATCAGAACAATTTGTCATAGGAGAGCTGGAAATCATGTCCTCCCCTCCCACCACCACCTTAATAGAAATGCTACAGGCACAGCAGAACCTCACCACACTCAAATCTGCAAATACCCATGAGTGAGCCAGAAATTTCATCTGCTCCTTACGTCCCTGCAAGAATTTTTATGTGTTGTGCACAGAAGTCATTCATTTTTTGGTTTTGTCTTCCACAAAATTATGAATTCTCAGTGACAAAAATCAATACTATAGCTGAAGAACATAGGCTTACATATTGCAGTGGTGTGTACAGAGCCTCAGTGCAACACATCACCAAGCCATAAGAACCATAAGTGTTCAGATCAGTGAGTCTAATGCAGCTGTGCACTGTAACACGGGCCCAAAAGGATGGTACTGTAGATGTGAACCACAGCACATGTAGGTGATAGCTTTTAGCTGGATAAAGGATAGCTCTCTCGAGCTCCCACAGTGGGATGTTCGTGCCAGTCGAACGTGGCAGAGGGCTGCGGTCTGAGGCCAGTGCCGACGTCCTCACCTGCTCTTCACCCAGACAGTACGGCAAACAGCTAGAGTGCAG
>NW_009269812.1:0-2355 GCF_000687185.1 Egretta garzetta
GTGCACATTTAACTCCCTGGCAGGAAGAAGGCTGCACCTTTGTGTCGTGTGCTACGGGAACATTTAAGAGCCTGTCTGCATAAACTGATGCCTGGAACGGACAGGAAACATTACAGCACGGAGAGCAGAGTTTCCTCAGGCCTGAGGATAACAAAACACCATATGCAATACAGTGTGTTGGATGAAGGAAGCCTCCTCGGCACAGCCTCATTTCTCAGGCCTGGCTGCAGCAGTCGCAGCCGGTCACAAGCCTGGCTTGTCCCAGACACGGTCACCTCTGGCCATGGCAGCTCATCGCCACATCACCGCTCCCTGTGCTGGGAACAATCAAGTTCCCCCCAGCATCCCTGAGGAGACTGCAAGGAGCGCAGGGGCTTGTAGGGCTGCATTTGCATGTTGGCCTCTTTGCTGATCGGTTACAAACATGGAGAGCGCCTGGGCCTTTGGCAATTGGGGCTGTTCCGTGTGGTTTGCTCTGCTCCTCAGGCACAGCCTTTGCCCTTGGACTGGCTGAACACCGGCAGATAACCTGATGGCTTGACTCAAACCTGGTTCAATGTTTTAAAGTCTTGCAAGAGAGCAAACAACCCCACAAATGTCAGTGAAAAAGTGCTCTGGGGCCCTCAGTCATCAGCTAGCAGGGCATCCTGCTTCCCAGTAGGCTCTGCCCTACTGTGCCAGCCGTGGAAGGGCAGAAAAACAGAGCACCAGCATCCGAGTCAACCAGTCAGGGTCAGCCATCTCCACAGCCACTGACACCGGCCCCTTTCACAGAGAGGATCTTGCCCTGCAGATCCCTGGGTGCCCAGGGGAAGCAGCGCCTCCAGGGGAGAGCTGAGGGCCCCTTCCCCCAAGCTCAGCCTTGCACAGACACATCCCCTCCCTCCCCTGCCTTCTTGCACAGCCAAGGAAGCTCCCTGCACCAGGGTGTCTTGCACGGCACAGAGGTACAAGGCGCTGTCAGAGACCTCGGCTTGCTCCAGCTGCAGGAGGCTGTATTTCCCTGTGGTGTTCAGCAGCGTGGTGAGACGGCCGTCGCGCCTGGGGCCAGCTACTGCCTGATGGGAGACCAGCTGGGGAGCTTGGCCTGTCCTCCACTGGTACCAAAGCAGGGCATAAAAGCTGGAGGTCTGGTATGCGCAGGCTGTTTGGAAGGTGTCTCTCTGCTTCACGGTGACTTGTCCTTCTTGCTGGGTGACTGTGGTCTGCCCCACGGTGCCTGGAAGAAAGTGAAGGTCAGCAGCTCTGCTGCGGGAAAGGCTCCAAGGAAGCAAACCAGGAGTGGATGCAAAACCCTGGTGGAGAAGGCTCCCTGCCCCTTGTCCTGCAGGGATATCCTGGGGCCGCGGGACAGCCGGAGGAGAGTGATTTTGGGCAGGAGCTCGGAGCCCTCAGCCCAGCGTGGACCCGGAGCAGAGCTGTGCTGTGTCCCTGCTCCCCCTCCCTGCTCCTGCTGCCCAGAGCACCGGGGAACAGCGTGTCACGCCTGAGCTTGGTGTGCTGGGACCAGCACCCCTCCAGCAGGCTGAGGGATCCATGGAACTATGGCCAAAAGGTTCATCCTGCCTTTTCATCGCTGTCACCTCCAAGGGCTCCCTGAGTAGATACAGTGCTGAGCTTGGAAAGAGGGAGCCCTGGCTGTGTTGCCAAGCAGGAGAAAGCTGGAAGCCACGGCAGGTACGTGCCAGCCAGGAGGCAGAATGGTGCCATGAGAGCTTTAAGGTGCCTGGGGCAGCTTTGACAAGATCTGCTAATTTGCATTGGGAAGGGAGAAATGTGGGAGTGCAGGGGCAGCTGAGATCTCCTGTGGTGACCCCAGGGGGATGGGAAGAGAGAGGCAGAGGGAAATGGATCACAGGGCAGAGCAAAGCCGGAGAAGGGCTCTCAGGTCTCTCTCCACTCTCGAGCAGGGAGAGTGTCTTGAGAGCACGCCTGCAAAACCACAAGGGCCAGGCGACATTTCCCAGCTTCACCCCATAAGGCCAGAGTAGTTCTCTGCCTGATCCTGATAAGGGTTTCCTGGGGGGGAGAAGAAGTGTGCGTTTGTAGAAAGCCAGGACTTACCCAGCAGTTGCCCCAGGAAGGCGGTGAGGACAAGATATCCGAGGGCCATGCTGAGAGCAGCCTGCCGGTTTGTGGGGTGGGAGAGGCAGAAAGCCACCTCCCAGAACGAGAGAACAGAGATGCCGGAAACGACTCTGCTGGGGAAGCAAAGGGAGAAGCGGGGCAGAGAAATGAGCAGTTCTTCCTGGGCCTGAAATGCTCCTTCAGGGCTTCTCCCTCCTCCAGCAGCAGCACCTGTGGCTCCTCAGCCAACGGCATTCTCAACAGTTCCACAGGGGGGGGCCCTGGGGC
>NW_009269813.1:0-2387 GCF_000687185.1 Egretta garzetta
ATAAAACAAACAAAAGAAGTAAAGATTAATCAGCAAGGCAAAAAGAAGCAATCTATTACTAATGGAAAAAAATCATTTTCTTACCTTCCCTGGTTCAATTGCAAGTTGATTCTTTCAGAAGTACTTCCATATATCTTTCAGAACAGAATACAATCATACACCTGGCCCCCTCTAAATCACCTGGGAATAAACCATCAGACCAAACACAGACTATAAAATCAGAGCACTCAAAACTCATTTAGCTGTGGTTGGAAAGCTCAAACTTATTTTGAAGAAGACTTGACATTTAAAAATTTATCTGCTCTGAATCAACCTAAAAACCCAATTGTATTATTTTCTCCATGTGATTCCACAACAAGTTCCACTGCAAAATCTCAAAATTACTATATTCTACTGTCATATTTTGATAGCTTCAAAGCATCTCCATTGTGTAATATGTAACACAGTTTAATGCATAATAATGTTAAATAGTTATCATTGTGCAGTACACACAGATAAAATATTAATATTTCCTTGGCAATATTAGAAAATACATATAAATACATTAAAGTTATCTGGATGTTTATAGATGCATAATATATGTACATATAAAATGTACATACTTTGATAAATATATTTCCATATATATCCATATAACTCCATAAGAATATGTTAATTTTGGCAACATGGCACTTTTTGATTAAAAGCTTTCAATTTTTTTTTTTTTAAGCAGTCCTTTTTTATAATTTTGTGGTTCAGATATTCATGCCTCCCTGAGTGCCTCCCCACTGTCCACTCAGCCTGCATCAATATTTTTCTCTCCCTCTACTCTAACGATAAGATTATTTCTCTAAAGGCCTATAGTAGTTAGGGTCTCTTTATATCACCATTAAAACAGATAACTGGTTTTGCCCTTAAGAGTCTCTTAGCCTTCTGTTCTGTTGCGCAGAAGTGATTATGGCCCAGTTCCTAACAGGGACTCCACTCTGACAGAGCCCTAGAGAAGTATTTGGGGTGCCGCACATGCAATCTTGCCAAAAATGCTTTGAAGTAGAAAATTGGGTGAACAAAGTCCTTCAATGGAATTTAATTTAAGGTATAACCTTGAATTAAAACCATACTGATGAAGTAAATTAAGAAGAAATCTTAGCTTAAATTATGTCGACCTGAAAGCTCAGTAGAGACATATTCACATTTGTAGCTAGACAAATCAGAGCTGAAAGGCTTTTAGTAGAAAGCAGTACTGATTAAGTAAGAAAGAACTCTTCTAAGAAAGAAATTTCTCTAACCTAGAAAACTTTGAAAACCAGTGGTGGAGCAAACTAAAACACATTTTATATTAATAAACATCAACCAGTAAAAGCTCACTCTTTAACAGAAATGGTTTCCTAAAGGTGATTCTCTACCGTTTCTTCACCTCTTCCTCTTTCTTCTGTTTCTCCCTTTCCAAGCACTTTTTCATCACCCTCACTTCCCCCCTCCCCTTTTCTTTCTCATTTCCTGTTTTCTATCTGCTCTGTAATTCTCCTCCTACATCAAGACTTTCTTATGTTAATCAACTCAGTGTTATTAGCTTTCTTGCTGTAACTACACAGATAGAGGATATCCATTTAAGGGCTACAATATAACCACAAACATGACACACATCGCTAATTAAAAACCCTTATTCTCTGAGAACATTTATGTCAGAGATGCTCATGCTTAGATTCAAACCCATGAACTCGAACTACAGGAACATGACTGAATGCAGGAATGTTTTCCACTGGTGATCTCTCAACTCGTTTTTGCTTCTTTACCTGTCTTTGTTTTTGGCAAAGCCTCGGTTCCTTTTACGTAAGGACCTCCTATTTAGCTCCAGCACTCTCAAAAATTAAATTAATCAAATTTTGGAGTTAAGCTCTTGAAATTTTTCTATAAAAATAATTGCAAGGACAAATAAGTTTTAGTGCCTCATCAGAACATCACTGGGGTGGTTTTTTAAACACAATCAATGTGTAAACTACAAGGAAACTATTATTCTATACAATTCAGACATAGACTGAAAGTATGATTTTATACAGATACTAAAAGTATGTTATGAGTGGTTTTTGTTGTTGCTGTTATGAGATTACAGAATAAGCAAAAATTTTGGATATTTACATTTCAAATACAGCTTTAATAAAAGTTACATACCTCTTCAGTACAGATTAAGGAAGCTACTGTCTAACATGCAATAGACTTCACCAAAGAGGTTCTCCACCACAGGAGAGAGAATAAAGGAGGTTTCATTAAATTGCAAACCAGTTACTAAGTACATGATGTGCAAAGGGTATGACTTCTAGTCCTCTAAAACTTGAGCATTAAAATAGCACTACATAAGTTAATGTGATTAAACCAAGATATAAAGAACATCAGAGTGAAAAAAAAAA
>NW_009269814.1:0-2365 GCF_000687185.1 Egretta garzetta
TTTTTTTTTTTTACTTTGAAATTTAAAATACCTACTGAACATAGTTTTTGATCTTCCATCCATCTTACAGGCATTTACATTCAAATTATTTTATTTTTATTTCAGTGAAAAAAATGTAACATTTAGGCTAAACTTATTTTTAAATTTCTCTAAACTTATTCTAATTTCTTCTTCTATTTAAAATGTAAATTCAGATTCTATGGGTTTCTAAACAAGGGCGGGAGGCACAAAGGGTAGCCAGATCAGCTATGAATTTAATCTAGGGAAGAATATGGATTTTGCTTTTTTTCTCTAACCTGAAAGCTCTTTTAAAGATCTGTCTATATGAACTCTCTTGTCTTCCTCTTGTATAACAGTATGAAAGAACTACTCAAGCAGTTTATGAAGTAGAAAATTCTATAGACACGTTGCTAGACCTACTGCAAATGTACAGAGGGAAAGCTGGGGACAAAATTTCAGAGAAAGGAGGAAGCATTTTCACAAAGACATGTTGTTTGTTGGCCATCCTTTCAAAGGACTCCAAAAGAGCTTTGGTAAGATTTAAACGGTTTGGGTTTAATAATTTGATTTAACATGCTTTTCTTTCATGTTTTGGTGGGGTTTGTAATTTTTTTTTCTCTCCCTCTCTACCATACCTGTTATGACTATAATATTAATTATGACTAAACTCTAATTTAAAAAAATGCTTTTCCAAGATGGTGAAAACACTCATTTTTTTGCTCTGTATGGCCTGGTCACCCAGAGCTATTCAGTAAGACATTGAGGTTCTGATCCTGCAATCCTTGCAAGATTATGATATCGCAATCCCTACTTTTCACAGGGTTTTGATGACTTTCTATCGATTGCTTAGCATTGGATATAATTTAGTTGCCACTTAATTGGCTTTTATTCCATTTCTGAAAGTTTGCTGTTGCTTTTCAGATAAAGTTAGGATCTTTATTGTCAGTAAGAACTGGCAATATAATTTGTCCGTGACTTTGTGTTGACATACTCTATGGTAACAGAGACATAACCTGTTTCTGAAAGAAATTTCCTTTTGTTCATGCCTATTGCTAGAATCTCTAATAAGGTTATTATGGTAGTCTGGGTTCTGTGCTATAAACTTGCCAGCTGCTTATCCATCAGATACAAGCTCTTAAATTATCCAGTCACCTCTGACTACTGCATTATTCTTTCATTGCTATGAACACAGATACAAACACGCTTGTCTCTCTGTACCAATCATTGAAGGCATATGCCAATGACATATGTAAAAATTTATTTTAATGAGAAATTAGTAAAATTTGTCTTGCATTTTCTGACATCTCAAGTTGCATACCAGTTGTTAAGTATTTTGAAAGCATTAGACCACTGACTTGTTGTAGGTGTGCTGGCTTTAAAATGGTTTCACTGAACTTGTGGGTAGAAGTTCAACCTGAATGACAAACATTCAGTTTTTGCTGAAGAAAACAGATTTCTCGATTTGTTAAGTTGCTTTCAAACTTGTAGTACTAACTGCACTCTTTTCACCTTTTCTCAGGAAATCCGAAGCATACCAAGAGCTGTTACTTGCATTCAAAGCCTATATAAACTTACAGCTCGTAAACACAAAATGGATGCAGAGAGAATACTTGTGAAGCAGAAAACAAACACTTTCCTAAGTGGAACTTCCTTTGTTCCAGTAACTCCTCTAAGAATAAAAACAGTTTTGAGGTAAGAGCTTAAAAATTAGTCTGCTGTTTTTGCTGTGGCAGTATAATATTTTAATGGCAAGCCACTAATATTTTCACAGAATTAAACCAGACTGGGTTTTGAGGAAAGATAACATGCAAGAAGTTGTGGATCCTCTGCAAGCAATTCTGATGGTGGTGGATACACTTGGTATTGCCTGCTACTGAAATGTAAATGATGTATATGAAAATCTATTTGTACACTATGTATTTAGGAGACAGCTAAATGATTTTGAAAGAAAGCAAATAAGTGTCAAGCCCTGAAAATGTTTATTAAATTGCAATTAACATTTCTGTAACTTTTTTGTGTTGTATACAGCTTTTGAAATCCTGTTTTGTACTACTACCAAAACCAATTGTACAATAAAATAATTAGCCCTGGAAATTTCACTAGCGTGGTAATGTATTATTATTACACAACTTTGAATCTTACAAATAGAATGGTATTCCTCTCTCTGATTAAATGTTGTAGAATGCAATTAAAAACGGTTGTTTGTGTGGGACAGTTATGCTGCCTTGTCTGATCTGGAGAGGTATAGGTAGGGAAGGGAGGCATAGTCTGTAGATTTCAAAAGTGGCTACTGGTTTTGGGGTGCTTGGGTTTACTTCTGGTAAGGTTTTGAAGGGATTATGTGTGACTGTAGGAAATTTTTTTT
>NW_009269815.1:0-2396 GCF_000687185.1 Egretta garzetta
GGAAGAATCCCATGGGATACAGCCCTGAAGAGAAGAGGGGTGTAGACTGCTGTTTGATTGTCAGGGGTCTCCTCTTCCAGCTTCCAGTGTGGCTCACCCTGACATGCAGGAAGTCATGCAAAGGTGGCAGTAGTCTTGCATGGATGAGAAAGGAGCTCCGGACTAAAATGAAGCATGAAGAGGAAGCACAGAAAAGGTAGAAGCTGGTTGCGAAGCTGCCGTGAAGCAGCTACCAGGAGGTGACAGTAAGGACAAAGGAGAAATTTTTATATATTTACTTAATTTGTTTTAGGAAGGTAAAGCTCCAGCAAAGGTCAAGCTGTCACTGGCAGAGGTCCCACAACGTCAGTGTGCACTTGTGCCTGTAAGCCTTCAGTACGTTGTTGCTGGACTGGGGCTTTCACTCCAGTGTAATCTGCATTGGTCATGGCACAAGGAAGATGGTTCCTACACCAGTAATCTACATCCTTCTTCATCTTAGGCCACCACTCACTGTCCTTCACTCTGCTCAGAGTGTTTGCCTCAGCTCATGGTGAGCTTAATTAGATCTCCTCGAGTATTCTGAGGCACAATCCAATGCTTGTTGCCTGCTGCATCTACAGCATAATAAATATTACTATGTCTTACTGTGCAGATTGACCTGATGGGTCTTTTCACATTACTCCCGTTTAATTTCCCTCGTTGGAAAGTGACATTTTCCCACACTGGCTCAAGATGATGGCCTGTGTCACAGCCACTTGAAGTGACTTGCTCTTGAGTTATTCAGCCCGAGTTTACCATGGATGACCCAAGAGTACTCATGGATGCTCATGTGTCTATTAATAATAAGCCCAAGTTTCTTGGGCTCCCAATGGCCACTTCACCTGTGGGTCATCCCCAAGAATCTGCTGGCAAGGGTACCGGGATCCATGGTGCCAGCCCACAGGTACCTGGGCCTTCCCAGCAGAACCTATGGATCTTGTCCAAGACTTACTCTTGAGTTCCCAGACTGCAGTGATTGCTTTGCCTTGATTGTGACTTAATGTTAGTGATTATATGTTGCTCTGCTAGAAACGGAGTTACTGTTCCAGCTTTCTCTAGCTCATTTCTAAAACTTTTGGTTCTGTTCCTAAGTCTTGTACTTGTTCAGTTTCTGACTCCAGCTGGTTCTTCCTCTCTTTTGATTGAGACGGTTCTCTTAATTTGGCAAATTCCTCTTCCTTCAATTTCAGGAGGTCTTTTTGCGTGCTTCTCACCTGTTTCTCTCAGCAGATCCCGTGAATCCTATCAGGCACAGGCTTCCTTTCTTACCGCCTCTTTAAGTTTTCCTGTTTGCAATGACTAACTTATGCTTCACAGGCTGAAGAGGTAGAATCTGCTACTTTAAAACAATGGAACCTCCAAGAGTGTTTCCCTTGTTTCATCACTCACTTATGGAGTTTTGTAACATCCTTCTCCTCCTTGATGTATTTTTTTAGCTCAAGCTGCATGGTCTATTTGATTCCATGCACTTCCCATACTGCCTTTACACAAACAAACACTAACAAGAATTTTGCTGCTCCAACTAGCTAACAAGGAGTTTTAAATGTGTTTTCTGTGAGCAGCAATTGCAGCTTTACTTTCCCTCAGAGCTCATTTGGTTCTGAGCATTCAGCAAGCCAGATCAAAAGATACATTGTGAGTCATTTCAGATAACACCCTCACCCATGAACCTTCCACTTCTACCACAGGGCTTGTCTCTCGGTTTACAGAGCACAGAATGAGGTTGGGATGAGGCTGTTCCTTAGGACAGCTTCCCAGACAAAATGCTGTTTGAGTCCAGCCAAGGGTATGTCAGGGACAATTCCTGAAATCAGCCAACCAAATATTAAATGAAAAAAAATATTTATCTGTTGAAGGAATTCTGTGTGCAGATGCAAGGACTGCCTTCAGTCCAGAAGTGCAGTTCTTTTACACTATAGGGGTAGGGCACCTTAACAGGGGAATTCCACATTGCTGATTTGCTGCAATCCATCTGGGAGCTGAAAAACAAGCAATAACTCAGACCCTTGCCCTGGGATTTCCAAAGGCCACCCAATGCACTTTTGAGTGGGTGCTGAGGACACCAGATGGGGAAGGGTTAAGACAAATAATCAAACCCACAGACCTAGAACAGCAACTGCCAGTTTTTCTGGTGCATACATATTGTTTGAGACCTATATCCAAAACTCTGGCCAACCCTGATCAATCTAGACAACATATAAAAACCCCCACCCTTGTCTATCTGTCAAGCAAGTGGCAGTATGAAAAGTCTCAGTGAAAGAAAAGAGGAGTTTGAATCCAGCACTGCTATACGGTACACAGGTGCAGTGGTTGACCCCACCCAGCAGCTAAGAATCCATCCCATTGTAACCAGGGTGATGGAATCAGCCAACCAT
>NW_009269816.1:0-2424 GCF_000687185.1 Egretta garzetta
CTACTGAATTAAAAAACCTTTCTTTTCTTTCTCTAGAGGGAAATCCATTTGTCCAAGCAATACTTTAACTTCTGTGCTAGATAAAGAAATGCAGAGCAGGCCTCCACCTCCTGTTCCTCATTACAAACAAACAGATAAGTAAGGAATTTGTTTTTAAAACAGCATTCTTCAGTTTTATGCTGAGTTACCTGAGGAGAGTGTTCCTGAGCTTCAACTTTACACTCTGTTTCTTTGTTTTCCCAACCCGCACGCAGCTTTGGAGCTTGCAGCCTGCGCTAAGATTTTTCTTTCCACTGAAGTAAATCTGAAACAAAATGCTAAGAAAATCCAGGATTGACTGTGTGGTATAGGAGTAATAAAATAACAAATATTGTGGACTTTTTAAAATAAAGATTAGTTGGGAAGAGATGGCTGGTTTGGGGGGGGTTGGGGACGTTTTTTACCCTTAACTGTTCTGTGTAAAAGAGTAATGTCTTCCTGGCCTAAAATGATTTATTTGAACACATGTGGTAAATATATTTTTTTCTTGTGTAGATATCGCTACACAGCTGGCTACATGTGAACTACCGTTTTTCTCAGATAGTGAAAACTACTGAAGATAGGCTATATAAGGCTTCTTGGTGAAGAGTCTAATAGAAGAGTCTTTACTTTGTATGACCTGCCGGCTTCAGGAACCTGTAGTCATCTCATAGTTATGAATTTTTTAATGGATGGCTTGTTCTTTGTTCAGGTTTACCTTTCAGAACTTTTTTCTCCCCCCGCCTCCCACCCCCAAGTTAGTTCCAGATTAGCATTTGAAATCATGTTGGTACTGTGAAGTACCATTTGCAGAAAGGGACAACTTAATTTTGCAGTAGCTATTGCAGTAGTTATTGGGTGTTTAAGGTGCTGCTGGAATACAAAGTAGGCTGTTCTGAGAAAACTTAACTTGTTTCAGAACTAAGAAAAACACATCTCTAAGATGACTGTAACTCAATGTGAATTTTAAAAAGGTTGTTACTCTTTATTTCCGCTTACTTTTGTGGGATTCCTGTCCTCGGTGACCCTAATGAAAGGGGGCTCTTTGGCAAAATTAAATTAAAAAAGGGACTTAGCCAGCCATTTATTTTTAATTACTAGAAGTGAAATTTCTTTAGAAGTGCTTAATTGTACACAATCTTCTGGAAGATCTCTTACTGTCTTACGGAAAAAATCTTTACAGCATTTAGATTTGGTATTATCCTATATTTTTTGTTACTCTTCCTTTTAAAAGAGAGCAGATTTGATCATCCACTCACTTCAGCAGTATTTCTCTTGCCCTTTCTTATAAAAAGGCATGTTGAACATGTAGTCTTCACTACAGTATTGGTTTTGTAATAAATATTACCAGTAAATGGTATTTTCTGGTAAAACTCCAAAACAATCAATTCAGCCACACATTGATGTACATTAATAGAATCATAGAATCGTATAAAGTATGTTTTTTCCAAAGATCAGTTAACAAAGGCTTTCTGGAGCATTAAGGTACTTCCATGAAAACGTAATTTAGAAATGCATGTCATTTACCAATGCAGTGTGCATGTGCATACTGAGACCTTATGGGAGTTTGTGATTTCAGTTTTCTTTGTATCTTGTTTTTCATGCAGGAGAGTAACATCTAGTATTCTTACAATTTCAGGAGCAGTGGAAACAGTGGTTTATCCAAACCATTAAAAGAAGAGCCTGTAATTGACTACTTTGATGTCCAGGACTGAAGCGATTGATGTAGAATTATGATACAGAAGCTTAGCGGTGAAGATACTAAGTTACTGTGTGAGGCGCTTTTTGGTTATCATCTGTCAAAGGATCAGTTGTTCAACATATTCACGATTTAACATCTAAAGTTAGCTTGATTTGATGCTCTAAGAAGTTATGTACTTTTACAGTTTACATAACTGCATAATACCTAACAGTAGTATAGCTTTTCAAACCTGGGTTTGGTGCAATTTTTTTATCTAATGTGCTGTCAGAATGATGTAGCCTTCCGTTGATGCCTTTGAAGTAAGAGAACTGCTAATCAAATATATTTTTGGAGGTAGTAAGTGCGACGATAAATCTCAAAGATTTATTTTGACATATATCTCACACACTTAAAATGGACCAGAAATCATCTGTGTTAAAAACACTGATGGGAATATTCTTAGTATTTTCATAGTTTATTAATTCACTTCCGTGTTAATGTGGTAAACTTGGGAATTTGAGTTACTCCTCTACATGGAAGGAAATACAAAACTTAGTCTACTTAAAATGAATAATGAATAATAATAATGAATGCCCATTAAGAGCACAGACTTCCTTTGGCACCTGAAGAACCAGGATCTGGGGAAGGTGGGGAATTAAGACTTACTTTGCTTTATCTCAAATCTGATGTGTGAAGAAGAAAAGAAAAAAAATCAAAACCCCTCC
>NW_009269817.1:0-2384 GCF_000687185.1 Egretta garzetta
CTTAAAGGTCTTTTCCAACCTAAACGATTCTGTTCTGTGAAAGACACTCCATCATACTGGGATCCTTTGCTTAAAACTTTATATATCTGTTGCTGAGCTAGTTGCGTAAGGTTCCCATCATTGTGTTAATCTGCCTGTCCTCTTATTCCCATTTAGACATCTAACACTGGCCACATGAATCTGCCAAAGCACTGAGCTTTGATTCTAAGGGAAGACTTGACCACTGACTCAGGTGTACATATACGCAGTATAAATATCTACTTTATTCATATGCAGCCAGTCCTTCGAACTGGAAATCTGTTTTAGAAATTGCCTTAGTCCTTAACCCAAGGGGCTGTATGTTAAGATAGTTCTTCAAAGAATTGAGTCCTGACTACCAGTCAATTTTTAATTTTTTTCTTTCTTTTATATCCATTAGTTATGGTTTTATTTAAACACTAGTAATGTGTTGTTTGGTTTTTTTGCTTTAACACTAGTAAAAATTAATTTTTATCTACTATTTTTTTAACCCCAGAAACTACCTCTTCAGGTTGCAGCTGGAGGATCTCTCTCTAATCCAGGTACGTTTTATGTTTGTTTTCTTAGTTCCTCTGCATGATGTGGGTAAGCAGATATTTTAAAGCAGATAATCAAGATATTCGTAAGCTTCATAACTATGGATAAGTATGCATCTGATTTTGTCCTCTTTGTGGCCCCATATTATATAAGTCATATTATCCATTTTAATTCCAGATTAGCCTTTGTCCCAGGCCATACAGACCTAATGTTACCTTACTTTGCTGTGATTTTATCAGAGTAGATCTATAAGAAATGGAGGCTGGGAAAGAGGATCAAGTTCCCTTAGAAAAATATTCCAACTTATTATTGTGCAGCTTCTATATTCAGAATTTGTTGTTATTGTTGAGAGAAGATTACTTTTAAATAATGATAAATAAAAAGTTTCATTCATATTTGGTAAAGTTAAATTAGGCAAACAGTGAAACGAAACAGCAAATTTTCAAGGAAGAAATACAGTGTGAACACAGGTATCGGGATCTCAGTTTTGTATATAAGGTAGCTATCTGTTGTTTAAAACTTGTTACGAGTTTGGAAGGTTAAACAAAGCCTTTTAGATGCAGTTAGGCTTCATAGAAAGGTAAGTGAGAATCCCTGATCAATTTGTTTTACTCTGAATGTCATCTGACTTCCATATACCAGCAACTTCATCTTCCCTCAGTTTTCTGAGTGGTGTTCCTTGCTTACATTTTGTTGGTTTTCTCTTTCATTTTTTTTAACCTTGGCATCAATTCTAACCTTCATCATTCCTGTGTTCCTGATTCTAAGAGTTGTTTTAGTAAATTTAATTGAGTTGGCTAGCTTGCTAAGGTGTGGAAATAGAAAATGGCAATGAAATAGAAATGTATGGTTTTTCACAATCTTTTCATTTATGCGATCTGAAATTAACTAGCTTTAGATTCAGTACTATGCCTATTATTTCACAAAGTAATACTATACAGTTCAATTTGGAAAAGTAAAGTGCATTCAGGTAAGGCTGTCCTTGTGATTTGTAGAACACCTTGTGTATGCTTTAATTAGGCTTACAGCCTTCCTTTACCTTCCCAGACAACTAGAAAGAAGATATGAAGTTGGCTTATAATTAACCAAAATCACAGTATTGATAAATATTCAATTTTGTTGCTAGTGCTTAAGGCTGTGACACACTAAGCATTTTTAATATCTAAAATTCAGACTGTCTACTTTCACTTTATGTGACATACTCAATATCTTGGCAAATAATTTGGGTTAAGTGCTCACGATTCTTGTTGAGAGGCTGCACTCAGAGGTCTCTGGTGGTGCTGTTGTAGTTTATTCTGCTAATTCATAGATTGAAGTTCACAGCTTTCCTCTGTTAGGGTAAGTATCAGTAAGCTGAATTCACTAATGGGGGATAAATCTGTAGATTACAGAGGTTTATAATTGTGCTTACTGACTCAAACAAACACCCTTCCACCCCAGTTAGCAAAAAATATAAAATAAGGACAGAAATAATACTGTTGATGTTATACTAGGTCACTAGTTTTTGGTCTCATGAACATGCAGAAGCCTTTAAACAGTCTTCTCAAGTTGACTTTTGGTAAAGTTTCTTATTCCATCTTCAGTGCTGTAGCACCGCTGGTTGGTTTGCCTCTGTATCTTCAAACCTTTTTCCACAACCCTAGATTTTATTTCTAGATCAAACCAAAAGTGTATATTTTTTTTTCTTTCACCAGCATATCTTTACTACCCTTACTCCAAGTATTAAAATTCTTTCCCTTATTTTCAAGTCTACCATTATGACTCCTTCATATTTGTCCTTCATAGATCTTCTCTTCCTTTTCTTCCCCTCTGCTTCCCTTCTGGTTCTG
>NW_009269818.1:0-2405 GCF_000687185.1 Egretta garzetta
ATTTAGGCATGATTTTCAAAACCGCAGGCATGGACGGGGGGGATAAGTATCAAAGTTGTGTAGATGCTGCCCAAAATGGATGTAAACAGCAAAGAGAAGGAAGATGCAGTCTCCTCTCGCTGTCCCTAAGGGCTTTTGAGACCAGGCAGAGGTACAGCTGCCCTGGGACAGCAGCAGCCTTGGAGGCAGCGCTGCTGCAAGTGGGAGGCTGGATTAGACCCCTCCAGAGGCACCTCCAGCTTCAACTTCTACAATTCTCCAACCTGGTGCAACTTGCAGCCCAGCGGCCATATTCGTTGCTGTAGATCCACCGGCACAAGGCTCACAAGCCCTTTGGATCCCACCTTAAGGTGGTGCGTAGTCTGGGGGGTTTCAAAACTGTGAGGACCATCCCAAGGTGCTAGGCAAAATTCAAATCCATGAGTTTCAAAGAAGGTTTCAAAGGCATGGAGGGACAGGTTGGTGCCTTCCTCCAACTGCCCTTCCAGCACAGCGAGTATCTGAACCAATGCTGGGACCCTCTCACCAGAGAGTAGGTGTCTAAACGTGACGTAGAAGCTAGGGAATGAGAAACTACCCTGCAGGTAGAGGGATCTTGGCCAATAGAGAGGGGTTTGGACCTACAGATGGTTCATTGGCCATCTGGAGGGGACCCGTCCCACCCCATGGGCCATTAATGCTGCTTGCCACAGTGCCTGTGAACTTGCTTTGTAGGTGGTGGGCTTAAAATCATCATTGCCTGAACATCTGCAATCTCCTCTCCACCCTTGGCTTTAGGTTACCATTCTGGAAATGAGCAGTCAGGTCGGTGGGCGGATCAGGACCTATCGACCAGAGGGACAGGACTGGTACGTGGAGTTGGGAGCCATGCGCCTGCCAAGCAAGCACAGGTAAGACAGCGTCCTACTTCATGGCCGCGATCAGAGGAGGAACCAGCCTGCTTTGAGGAGCAAGGCGGTGGTTTGAGATGGGGCTGAGGACTTAGACGTGGGCGTAGCACAGCAGGAAGAAGGAGCTGTCTGCTCCATCTCTCCCCAGAGCTTAGCATCTGCATAAAAAGGACAAAAAGCCCATGGCCACCTGCATTTGAGTTGGGAGAGTGAAGGAAGATGTCTCATCTCAGTATTGTGTCCATAGCATGGTCAGACCTCTATTTTGGAAGTCAACAATGCCATAAGAAGGTGAATTTCCATCAGCTCTGATGGAGGGGGCATCCAACCTGGGCTATGTGAGGGGTGGAGTCAAACAAGGTGTTTTGCTCGTGGGGTTTTGGGGTTTGGTTGATTGCAAGCACCCGTCCGCATGTGCTCTCCTCTTTTCTAGGCTCGTCCGTGAATTCATTAGGCAGTTTGGCCTGAAGCTAAACCCATTCCTCCAGGCAGACAACAAGACCTGGTACTTTTTGAACGGCACTCGGACAAGAGCCGAGGAAGTGAATAAAAACCCTGACATCCTAAACTACCCAGTGAAGCCTTCAGAGAGAGGCAAGAGCGCCAGAGAGCTTTTTAGGGAAACGCTACACAAGGTACGTGCCCACAGGGAAGGGATGCTACCTTCCAGTAGTGTTGCTCATCCACACTGTGGCTATGTCCTCTGAGCTGTGGTGGACCTTCACCTGCACAGTGGGCCGAGGAAGAGTAAGGTCCTTTCAGAGTGAGAAGCAGAAGGGCTGATTTGAAAATGAGGGCAGCCGATCGCCAGCCCCTCTTTATGCACAAGACCTCCTTTCTCTGGAGCAGACTCACCCAGACTCAGATGAAACACAGAATGCCACACCAAGACGCAACTTCCCAGAACTCAAAGCCCAAGCAGCAGGATCCACAAGTAGCTCAGCTCCAGGAGTTACCAAACCCCAAGGCTGAACACCCCAGATGAATCTGAACAGAATTTGGGGCAACGCCTTGGGAAACGCACTTTTTCTCATGAATCTATCCCTGTTTCCTCTCCAGGCTTTCAAGACATTCCAGACTGCAGACTGCGAGAAGTATCTAGCTAAATACGACTCCTTCTCCACCAAGGTAAAGGGCTGGGGCTTGAGAGTGAATTTAATGCCCCTCCCAATGAGAAACCTGCATCCTGACTTTGAGAAAGGGTCTGAGTCCCTGTAGTCTCTTCCTCCGTTGACACTTTCGGATGCCTTTTCCCTCATCAGTGTTGCCTTCTACTTAAAATGCTGAGAAAGGGGCAAGCACGACTGTTAGAGCAGTCTCATCATCTGGGAATAGAGAAACAACAGTGACTGGAAATGCTCTGGAAAGTCGTGGAATCATAGAACTGTTGAGGTTGAATAAGCCCTTGAAGCTTCCCAAGCCCAACCCTTCCCCTATCCCTGCCATCCCACCCCCAAGCCCCATCCCTGGGGTGATTTAACAGCTGGGCAGAGGTGGTGCTGAGGGATGGGGACT
>NW_009269819.1:0-2432 GCF_000687185.1 Egretta garzetta
AAATATTCTCAGCCACTGTCTGAGACGTGTCATCTGTGAGACAGAACAGAAAACAAATTTTTTTTTCCTGACATTGGGAAGGTAGCAAATCCCTGAAACAGCTCCAAGGAGACAAGATACAGCCTCTGGGAGTGGCAGCATGTCTGCAGAAATGCTGAAGTCCAGGAGAGAATTGCTGTTTCTTGCCCTTCTTTCAAGTCTGAGAAAAAAGGAAAAGTATCTCGAGAACAAAAAAAGCAGCCATGCCCTTTATGAAAACCCTTGAGTACCTTTCTTGTAGCTACGGTTAGTACTGCATTATCCGTCTTTCCTTGAGTGTTCCCCTCCTAGGCAAAGTGATGCCTGAGAAGTAGCTGTGGCTTAATTGCAGAGCTAATTACATGATATTCACAGGTAAGCAAATTTAGCAAAAATGTGAATAACAGCATTACTCTACCGTAACGTTAAGTACTGGGCTGACAAATTTGACACCGCTGTCAGTCAAGTAGGTCTGGTCCACTGCAAGCTGAACTGTCCATTTAACTCTGCCACTTCATCCTCTTCTCCCATGATGCCATGGAAGGTCAAGTAATAGGATGTGGATCTGTGGCTGAGGAGTTAATTGTTAAAAATGGAGTCACTGACGCTGTTGAGTTCCACTTCCTCTGTTCACAGCAATGCTGGCCTTGGCCTTAGAAGGCTGAAGCAAGGGAGCAGGAAGTCCATTATCAGAGTGCCTTGGGAAATTGATATCCAAACGGAAACCTTCACCTGTGACCTTCCCTAGTTTTGTTTTTGCTGATGGTTGGGAGATTATTGTATGTTCAGCAAAAGAACTCTAGAATTTCTCTACTGGAGCATCCAAAGTCTTTCTTCCAGTGACCAGAGGTGAGCAATTGCTTTTCAACCTGTTCCCAGTCAGCCTGTTAACATTCCAGCCCTTGACACTGATGGAACTAGTATCAAAATGTCTAATTAAGGTCTAATTGATGGTGAAATCTCCTTCTGTGTTTTTCCTGTGGCTGTCTGAAAAAGTCATGTCTGGAGTAAATGAGGAAACCAGGACTTCACCGAGTTTTGCTGTGCCAATGTCTCCAGGGATCCCAGGTCTCATTTATGGCTTTAAGCCTGAGGCCACCATCTGCTGGACTGGTGCTGGAGACACCGTATCCATTAGTGTAATGGCATAACAAATGCCGAGCAGTGCTAAGACCTAACAAGAAATCTCTCCTGGCAAGGTCTGTCTGTGTTGGTCTAGTTCTACAGACTGGAGAGAAAACTCCAAGGTCCCCAACCACATTGTTAAAGGCAGCTTGCCTGTGGCAAAAGAGCAGCTAGATGTGATTAAGCAAATCCTGAAATCGTCCTTAAAGTCTGCCAGCTCAACATCAACAATGGGAAAGAGGCTTTTGGTGAAGCATCTGGAGATGAACCTGTTACAATGCTGCCACAGATTTTGGAATAAAATACCTATTCCAGCTGCAGGTCAGGAGGAAGGAAATGAAACATAAAATAATATGCAACCATCTTTCAGACACCAGATTTGACCTGTTCAACTTGCAGACTTTTATCGGTCCACATTTTGTAACCCAGGCCAATGGACATGCAGTGAGAAATGAACAGCTATGCTACATGGCATAAACAGTCTCCACAGTGGTTATTGCAGACATGGCTGCAAATCATCCATCTTGTTCGTTCACTTTTAAGTCTGACACTATTAGGCTACACATGTGTAAAGTGGGAAAAGTGACACTATGTCCTTTTGGAAGTGCTTTGATATCTGTACAGGGAATTACACTGAATGGAAGTTCTGGCTATTGCTGAAGTCTTTGAAGAGAAAATTAATCCAGAGAAGAAGCTGCCTCTGGCCTTTCAGTCTATTTATACAAAGTCCTTACTCAGAATTTCTAAAATTATGAACAGTGTTGATCCCACTAATCCATCATTTAACCAGACTACAAAAGAGCATGGAGAAGGAAGAATCCTGTCTCTGCAGCACTGTAAAGCAAGCAGCAGAGCTTGAGCACTGCCATGGCAGCAACTGTTTGTTAGCCATAATTGAAGTCCTGTTGCCAGAAGCTTTTACGGAATGCCTCCAAGCAAAACATGTAATTTTCTGCCAAGGCCATTCTGGTAGGGGGTACCATTCTGGCAGAGAGACTTTGCTCGTTTCTGCAGTTGTGAAGTTGCTCTTGTAACTGATGTGAAAATCAGCCATGGAAAAAAGATTCCTGTTTACTGACCCCTCCTGTGCTCTCAGTCTGGCTGGACAATTTTTTGACACTAGTCACCTCTGTGTGAGGCCTTCATCAGTTCAGCTAGCAAGATCGTGTTTTACTGTGGAAATCCCCGCCACATATAAGGATAGGAAGAAAAAGGAAACAAGGGAATATACCAGTATGGTATTGTTGCAGATGGAATGAGAGGGGAGGCAAAAATAATATGGTTTATTG
>NW_009269820.1:0-2460 GCF_000687185.1 Egretta garzetta
TTTTTTTTTCTTAATGCTCTTGACATCTAAAATGGGAATATTATCTCTCTTTGGTCACTTCTATTAGTGTTAGATTAATTGAATTCTTTCATAGGTGTACATGTGTGCAGCAGATGGTTTGTATGAGGTCATAGCACAAATGTTTCTGAAGGCTAGGATGAGCAGCTTGATGATTGGAAATGCTGCCATACTCCAAGGATCAATTGATTTCAGGTCCAGTAAATTGTGAATGGCAATTAACTGGAAGATCCCACATCTTAAGGCACCAGGCAAAACCACTTTCTTCCTTAGGAGAATAAACACAGGGAAGAAACTGTAAAAGGCCATGTGCTAGCAAGCTAGTGTGTTTCAGAAATGCCATTATTATTTTTTTCCCCCCCCTCTGTCAAATGTCATCTGTCCGGTAGCCTACTGGACGTTTCATAATCACAGCCCTAGGTGGTGTTCTTGGGTTTCAAGGAAGGATTTCTTTAATGTTGAAGAGAAATCCCTGTTAAGTTTATGGGGCAGGTTGTGGGGAAAATGGGAGTTTGGGACTAGTTATCAGGAAAGCTAAAAACTTGAAACTAGCGTGATTGAGAGGGACAATCATGCTGGGAAAACAACTGTAGTGTTACCAACTGTTGAGACTGTTAAACTGCACCGGTGCCTCGGGTTTCTCTGCATTCCTCAGTTTTATTGGCTGCTTTGGGACGTTTTTGAGTCTGTGGTCTTGAATTAATTATATTTTTTTTCTTTTTGTCTCCTGGCTGGCAGTGCTCTAGGGCAGAAATGAGAATCTCTGCTAACTGCTCTTTATAGGCTGACAAATTTGGATTTCTCAGTTTGACCATCTGGAAATGAAGAGCTTTGTAATTCTTACTTTGGGAATAAAAAAAGCTTCCCTAATCTTTATGTACTTCAACTGTTGAGGTTCATAAAATAACTTCTTATGTAGTCGAGTCTCTTGTAGGTGAAAAGATTTGTTATTGAAAGTAATGGGATAAGAGGAAAAAGTACAAATCTTTCTAGGGTGACCTTTCCAATGGATTTCAATGAGCTTCAGATTTTAAAAAAATCTATTCTAGGTGGCAAATGAGAGAATCTGACAAACTATCTTAAAGATTACGTGCTTTCAAGCAGCCTGTAGAAATGCATACTTACAACTTCTAATATGCATTCTGGTGACACAATACTATAAAGAAAAGGAGACTATGTTATTTTTTCATGGAGAACAGGCTGGATTTATATTTAAAAATTAGAACTTGGCACAAGGTTGTGCCCTGAGTGTGGGAAACTTCTGGCACTCATGTATGTCCAAATAATTTTATTGCATTAGTAACTTCTTCGTTCTGCCAGTCAATCAGTTACCTAACATTCAGTGGGAGTTGGATGTACCCATCTGAAAGTAAAATTTGTGTTTCATTTTAATATTAGTTTTCTATTTTTATTATAGTTAAATTGTTTTCTCAGCTGTAGTGGCCTATATATATATAATTGATCAAAACATTTGAATGTTTTACTTCTGTAAATAAAGTAGGAAAACAGGATGGCAAGGAAGCAGATGCAAACATTGTTAAAATGGCATTGTCAGTATGATTATCACATTGTGTCTGTTCCTCAGTGTGCATCACGCTATCCTTCAAGTGTAACTGAAATTGGAATGACTTGAAGTAGTGAAAGGGTAAACCTGCTTTAAGTTGTTTCATTACATTAAACATCGACTGTAACGTGCAGTGCAGTCAGATTTCTTGCATTAATATACATTATTATTTACAGTAATGTGTGGCCTCAGGAAAGTCCCAGCCGTTCTTTATTTTCATACATTTTTGTTCAGACTTAGTTTCTGTTCATTTTGTTTAGCTCAAAACCAGGTTCCCAGGTTTGCTCTTTAAGAATGAAATACAGAAACCCTTAAAAATAGATCTGGGAAGAAAGGAGAGAGAGGAGTGTCTCATGGCTAATAGGTTTCCTAACGTAGGGGTTATAACGTCAGCCTTCAAGCAATCATAAATGTAAATGTGGTCTTTGTACTATTATTCAGTTGTCTGGGGAAGAGTGTAAGGACAGCAGTCGAATCTGTCATGGAGGTAGATGGGGTTTTGTCTCTGGGTTGACATGATCTTTGTTCTTGCAGTACGTTTGGAGAGAGGTGGAAGAGTGGAGGCTTTCTGCAGTGCTCTGGAGGCTTTGGGTGATTGCAGGGGGCTGTATCGGTAACAGTGCCCTTCCTTCTGGTATTTGGGAAGGAAATGGGGGAGGACTGTGCTGGCATTTGCAGGGAGTGTTTTTTCACATGGAGGTGGTAGGTAGGGTTGTAACAATGCAGATGGTTTTAAACACCTGCTGCCAAAGCCCAATTCAGCATCCAAGGATGATGTTGTGACAAGAATCTAGTAGCTTTCTTATTTCATAGAATCATTGGGTTGGAAGGGACCTTGAACATGATCTAGTTCCAACCTCCCTGCCATGGGCAGGGAC
>NW_009269821.1:0-2446 GCF_000687185.1 Egretta garzetta
AAAAAAAAAGTATTTATATTAAATTGGTAAATTATTTCAATACTTCCTTATTTACATAGCTTACAGTGGATTTTTCAGCCAGATGGGAGATAATAAGCAATATATTGTTTACCCCACTGTGAAATTTTGTTGTCTCTCTGAGGCCATAAAGACATGACCAATTACATTCTTCTTCATTGACTTGAGTGGGATGAAGGCTTCCACCACGGTTATTCATCTATTTATATCACTTTTCCTCCAAGCAATAATCAGTGCGCAGGAGTTCATTAAAGGCTGTTTATTTTAATGAGTGTTTAAGGACAAGTAAGAGGCTTCATTCATCTATTCTGTGTTTAAACAGTGAGTAATGGGGTGATTTATTAAATGACCCCAGAGGTTAACCAGCTAACAAATTTCTGTTACCTCTCCGTTGTATTTCTAATGCATTTCCAGTTTCAGCCTATTTCTTGTACCCATAGTCAAATATGGGCTAACCCAAAGCCTCTTGACATAACTAGGAAGGCATTCATCTAGGCCTTTCTCTTTCTGGGGAAATCCCAGCAGTGGTGACCAGAGACTTTTCTGGAGTACGCTGCTAGAACCATGCTCAGCACATGCACTTTATCCTGGAAAATGATTTAAAGTGACTAGTCCCAGTGGGGAATGTTCTAATGGGTGTTGTAAATGGCTTGTAGAATGGTGTTCATACCATCATGGAACGGTTGTAATTAGGCAAGGAACTGCACGCCAGACGTGGTTCTCCTGGGTCTTGGAAGAAGTAATGGGACGTAATGAATCGTTAAGCAAGAGCTGACATCCCCAGCTCTGTAATTACGGTAAGCCAGGCAGTTCTGGAGGGTCAATGTTTGGATGTGAATTAACGTTAGCAATATTGCCCTGGATGTATTGTTTGCATTCTTCACGGTTTATGAACTAACCTACTTTTACTGTGATTATTTGGATTTTCATGCAATAAAGGGCGGGGGGGAGCAATCTCTCATGACTAAAACTATTTTCTTGGCTTCATGAGAAAGAGTCAGTCATCTAGCCTAAATGTTTAGTGGCATTTCTTTAATACAGATAGTTTCGACTGCAGGCTGTGCATTCATTCAAGGACTTGTCATTTTGAACACGCTTTTAATGCTAATCCTTATTTGCATAGAGAGGTGGTTTTAACGCAGATAGACATGTGATGCGTGGAATACAAATGCTTCCACAAATTGGTTTTCTTTATTAGACCGTTTGTGTTTCAACAGCTCAAGATAACTGCTGGTACAGGGAATGCCAACTCAGCAAAATTCTGGCACAGATAAATAGAAAATGGAGGATGGGAGAGGGAGGGATTTCATGACTACTCTGAGTGATTCACAGGTAGCAGCTGCATTTCAAAAGCGATTCAGTTAAGTTCCCGAATCACTGACCTTCTGAGAGCTGGAGGCTTCTTAGGGAATGGTGTCTTCTTGCATTTTAAATGCTGGTGACGTCTCCTTGTTCACTCTTCTTATATGCCGTAGAGCAGGAAAACACCTGAGCTTTCTTCCTAAACCCCCTTTATTTTGTAGAAGTATACGAGCAACTGTAATTTCAACCGGAGAGACAGCTAGCCCAAGAATCATTAAGAAGGTGCACCATTTAGGTGGAAAAAGACCAGGCTCTTAGAGCAGGTTGCGGACTTGGCTGCCGAGTCAGCAGCATCGCTCCAGCACATTTTAACTGGAAGGTAAGAACCTATTCATCTGGAGGCCTCAGCTGAGCGAGCATGTCCCTTATAGTACTTAAAGGAAGATGTGGAACAACTTCAGAGAGTCCATGACCGTGTCTGGAGGAAAGACCAAAAGAGTAGGGTTTGTTTAATCAACAAAACGATAGCCTGGGCAAGGCATGAAAACATTCAAATACTTGAAAAGCTGCTAAAAAGATGAATGAAATAGGTTGTTCTTGGTGTCCTACATGAACAATAGGAAGGAGTAAGTCCAAAGAAGCAAGGGAGATTTCAGGTACTTAGGACTTGAAGAGCGGGGAGAGTTAAAAAGGGTTGTAACTGTGGACAGAGCAGGATCTGCAAGTGCTGAGGGTTCAAAAGGAAAGGTCAGCAAATAACTGTGCTTTTTCCTTCCTTACTGTTTTCTGCTTGCCCATAGATGAAACAAATATTATTCTTTTGTGAAACGCAAAGAACTGTTAAATCAGCTGGGAAATAGCTGAACCCTGGCTGAATCTGCTGGTCCTAATTTTGTACCTTTATATTCTGCCCTTACTTTTTTCCTCTTGTCACTTCTTGCACCAGGGATAGTAGGAGGAAGGTCTTGACCCCAGAATCAGAGCTGCTGACTGTCAGCTTCACTCCGCATCCCCAGGCTTGTTTGGCACTGGGCTGTGTGTCCTCAGGCGAGGTCAGGGAGCTGTAGAGCATTGGTACCACAGGCGAGTGTGGAAGGAGGCAAGTGGAAATGGCCATTGAAGGGCT
>NW_009269822.1:0-2457 GCF_000687185.1 Egretta garzetta
AAAAAATCAGAGAAACTAGCATGCAGTTGAGAGCTTCAGGTCTCAGAAAGGCATAATTCATCCAGAAAGACTCGTACGTTGTAGTAATATCAACCTCACCAGTACTTGGAGAGGTGCAAGATGCATCCTACTAGCCAGGCTCCTGGTGCTGCAGCGTGTGCGGCTGGGGCACGTGCAGAACAACCCAGCCGGGTGCTTGGGAGCCATCCCATGCTGACAGATGCTGCAAATGCCTGCAAGAGGGAACATGCTGTCTCCCATTCTCAGCTGTGAATTTGTGGTCTCACTGGTGCAAGAGACACCACGCAGGCCACTGGAGTGCTGCTGTTTGTGGTGTTTGCTTGGGGGCGCAGCAGAGAAGAAAACAAGGAACAGGAAGATTAGAGTGGAAGGATGAAATACCTTTATTAACATGCTTAAACTGACCTTGATTCAGTACTGCTTTGGGATTACACACATTATTTCTGCTTGCTCCTAAACACTTACAGCACTCACTAACAGAGACATAGATTTTTCTATTTAAAATATACTACTAAGGTTGTAGAATAAGCACAAACCTCTGCCAGCAAACTCCACCTTTCCTCCTCCTACCTGTCCAGCACAGCCCTCTGCAGCCACCCATCTAAGGGTGAGGGAGTCAACTGCTTTGGAAATATTACGGTGCTGTTTCTATAGACCCCAAAAATTGATTACAAAGACATTCATTGCAATATGCATTAAGACAGTGGATTGTTCCAGTTTGGATGCTTACAAGAGCTTACCTGCAGATAGGAAAAATCATGAGAGAACTCAGAGAACGCAGTTTGGAAACAAAAGCTGTTGTAAAAAATACTTTTGAAACAGACCCCCCAAAAAAGCCTGGCAATGCTAGAGTGTTGGGGGAAGGAATATTTTTAAGCCGTAAGATATTAACTATCCCTTAAGAATTATTTATAAAAAAATACGTTTTGCAACAACATCACTTTTACAGTTGAAAATGTGATCAGCCATTTTACAGATTTTTTTAATTTTTCCTTGTAAACATTCTGTGACTTCTAAAATATAGATAAATTATGGAAAAAAAAAATTAACAGTAAAAGCTGTTACCCATTTCACTGGCATTAGTATCATCCGTCTAGAGACACGTCTCGAGAATGAAACTAATCCCCAGGATTATTTTTCAAGAAACAGTGATCTTGGCTGATTTTCTTAACGTGAAGGGACAGAACATACACAGCAAGACACCTCATCTCTGGGAGACGATCTTGCCATGCCACTTCAGGTATTACTGAGATACTGTGATAAAAAACAATGCAAGAAAAAGAAAATGTGATTTCTTTGTACACTGCCTTCTTTCTTACACTTGGTAGTTTTATTAGTAGCTTGCATGTATGAAAATGCATTTCTGGTTACAAACATCTTGTGTTCCTAATTTAATTCTACTCCACAGTAATACAGCACATAACTGTACACATAACAAAGTTAAGTTGACCTTGGATTTAAATATATGTGTATATGCTTTTTATGATTTTAAGCGTCATAATATTTATTTACTTCTGCTGTACTAGTCTTTCTGTTTGCACATGAAAAATAATTTTCTGTTATATAAATTGTACCAGAGACAGAAATCTGCTTTGTTATTTTATTTGATTTACCAAAATCATTCAGTCCATATAATTAACTCCCAACAGAAACAATATTCCAGATGCAGGAGGACTCTGCTCTGGGCAACCAAACTGAGTTAAGCAGTTCCACTTTGGCAACTTATCTCATAATTCAAACCGGGGGTGGGCATAGAAACCATGCAAGACACCAAAGTCTTCTTTCATTGCACTTATGCCGTACATCATCGAGACGCTCCGCCATTTTATGTCCTTCCTTTCCATCTGCCCTCCTTTCATTTCTGCTCACTCCACACACCACAGGCCCATCCTCCTTCGTTCCTCCCCTCCCTAAAAGTGTGCTCTGATCCAGCCCATTGCATTTTGGCTCTCCCCCCCCTGTCATGCCCTTCCTCCATCTCCCTTGAGAGTGGACAGAGTGAGCCAGCTCTGAGCAGGTCACCACAGATGCAAGCAAGACATCAGAAAACTCTTTCTAACAAAGTACACTAGAAAAGTGGAACACCTTGCTCAGGATATATGCAACCATGGAGATAAGGACGTTAAACAGAAGTGTATTAGGAATGATGTATAGTTCATCCTGTCGTGAAGGCTAGACCAGAACAACTCCCATCTTCTTTCCAGACCTGTATTTGCTACTGTTACCTATGGTATGTTTTACATGGTTAAGTTTATGTAGGCAGGCTTCTCTTAGAATAGAGTGTATATATAGTATATATGCATGCATTGTGCATGAAGAGAGATGGAATATCACCTTTTGGGATATTCATTTTTCAAATTTTAGCCTAATTCAATTATCAAAAACCATTATAAACTGAAATACAATCAACTCAAAAAAAAAAAAAAAAAAAAAAAA
>NW_009269823.1:0-2465 GCF_000687185.1 Egretta garzetta
AAAAAATATATTTTTAGCCCCTTATTTTTGTCTTTTTTTTATTATTTTTCAAGAAAAAGAAAAAGAGTAAGTGATACAACAACACTTAAAATAATGACTAGTTTCAGGTGGGTATGCAGTCTGAAATATGTGACAACATGGAAAGTATTTGAAGTCATAAAATAGGCTCAGCTTCATAATCATTCAGATGTAGACATTTTATACAGCACTTTATTTAATGTAACGACTATTTCAACATATACAGACATATAAATTCTAAGTATCTCAGGAGTGTGATATTTTAAAGCTAAGTCAGTGCCAATGAAAGCCATTAAACTGACAGCACTGGAGGCCAATAGCCTAAATTTACCTGGAGGTCTGGTGTAGTTTGGAGGAAGACCATGGGAAGTGCATTGTCAAAGGAATTTGAACCTGAGAAGATCTGAGATCTCAGGAGTCACTGCCAGAAACACAAGAAGCTAAAATAGTGTCCAAACTAAATAACTTCAGACCTACTTTCTCTTCCTTCCTGCAGTTTCACCCTCTTCCCTTTTGGGAAGCACCTGACAAACAGTGGCAATTTCTTTGAAGAAGATCACATTGATAACTTTCTCCAGCGCTCCTGTGCTTTTTGAGGTAAAAGAGGCTTTTTCAGCACAGGTCTAGCCTTTGCCCCTCCAGGAAGCCTTAATAGAATGTGATGTATTATACAGATTTCCTTCATTCTCCCTTAGCTATGAAAAACAGTAGCCTTCCCAGGGGCAAATCCCGACTCTTTACATCAGCCTACGTCAGCCATGACAGCAACCATCCAAAGTGTCCAGCCTTGCTTTTTTTTCTTCCTAAGAGTGTTATTCAACAGGATAAAATTTCTTGCAGAAATTCCACCTTTTTGTCATCAACACTGATGATTCCAGCCCCTCTAAGGAGGAGCCTGTTCATCCACCTGTGTTTATGTCTCTAAAGCCCAAAGACCAGGACACCGGGGGGAGGGGAGTGTGTTTTGCCTTTTCTTTCACAGACTGAGGAATTGATTCTTCCTATCTTTTGTCTCTGTGGCATACAGCATCTGGAGTAGACATGACAGACCACTGGCCTAGGCAGAAGGGATCTGGCCATATCCAAGTATCTCTCCTTTGGTGCTCTGTGACAATGTAATGTTGCTTCCTTATCTTTGGCAGGTGCATCCACTTAGCCTATAACTAATGAATGGAGGTTTCCTAAATAGACTGGCCCAGAGAAGATAGGTCATCTTGAGGCACTCACCCATACTGTGGAAGAAGCCTCACCAGAACATCTGAATGTGAAACACATCTTCCCTCAAAACTAGAAGTTGTGAGATGCCAACAGAAAGTTGAAAATCGTGGCTTTTGAAAGTTGGTGTGGTTTCAAGGGCAGACTGAACACTGTTCATGGTCCAGGGGACAGGAGGGTTTACCATAGAGTGACTGCATCTGACCCAGGAACAACCTGAGCTGAAAGTAGCTGATGCCTAGGAGGCTGCTGTGGGAAATACCGTTTGCTCCTGCACTCTTACTTAGCCCACCACTGAAAGATACCAGAGTAGACGGACTCTCAGGCTGATGTATTCCAGCCACTTACGCACTGCTGTCTTGTGGTGTCTCATGGAATTGAAAATGAGACTGGGTAAGATGTAGGAAAGATGGAAGTTTACATCAAAGAAGGGAGAACCAGTCCAAACAAGGCACATGTACTTTAAAAACTAAATACAGTGTTCACATTTTCTTTGCTGAATTGTTTCAGCTTCCAATATTAATTCTCTTTAACATCCAGGTGGCTTCTCTTTTGACCAGTAAAGTTAACTGTTTCTTGATATTTTCAGCTATGTACTGGTATCCAGATATGTACATGTTTCTAGGTAAGAAAGATATGGGCCAGTACTGTGGAGCACCTTGAGGCCCAGCAGACTGGCAAGTGCATGGTGTGCTGCTTTCCATGAAAGCACAACACAGATCAAGGTCTTTCCCTCTGATGTGTCTTGTGCATTTTGCAGGAAAAAATAACTTGTGATGAAGATAATAATGACAGCCAGTTTCATAGAGCAGGAGGAAAAAAATAATAGATTAATATAATAAAACATACCTGAAATCCAAGCTGGGCAAACACCAATACCGAGAGAAGAAAAGCTTTCATAGGAGGCCATCACCAATGATGGGTATAGAAGTATGGAAATATATAAACCAGCAGAGGCTAAGCTCCATATTTTCCCTTCGCTTCCTTCTGAGTTCTGTTGAGTTCCTTTTATTGCCTGAACAGAAGAATTGGGTCTTGACATCTTTTGGACAGCCTGATCCAAGCAGTCTCATAGTCTCACCAACCCAAGGGCTCAGAATCAACCTGCCTAACTTTAGCCAGTTCTGAAAGGCTGTATCCTAACAAAGGACAGATGATCTAGTCTTCCAGGGCATATTCCACACACCTTGTACTTCTGCTGAACACATGAAAAAGGGATGCACAAAGAGAAC
>NW_009269824.1:0-2464 GCF_000687185.1 Egretta garzetta
CTCTTATGCTGTATTCAATCTTGTCAAAGTTTTATGTATTTTCTTTTTGAGCTGGAATTTAAAACTTTTTCCAGGAGTACAGTATTAAGTAGAGACTATAAACTTTTTTTGTAAGAAATGAGTTAAAAGCTGGTATCTCTGCTTCATAAAAACAGACGGACATCATGAGGACCAGTTTCACATAAATGAAGGGTCAAGCCATCTTTGCAAACACTGTTATTTAAATTTAGGTAAATGTGTTTGTAATATTTGGCCCAAGGCTTTTTTTTAAAGCTGTTTACAGCAGTGGTAGGCATAATCATCCCATTGACTGAAATTCAATTGCCTCCATCATTCCGCTTGACTGGGCCTTCCTGCACAGAAGAAATGTGGAGACGATTTGGATGAGGATCCATGGCTATTGCTAGCACAAGACCTTGGTTAAAATTAAGGGTTCAGTTTACGTTTTGGAGAAAGGCAATTCTTGTTACCCACTGTAGTTAAAAGCATGTGCTAGAGTGGTTGCCAGAAATGGCTAACACATATGGCCATAGACAAAAGGACACTATTGATTTCTCTTTTTTGCTGGAGTCACTGTCTAACAGAGCAGTTTGGGATAAAGGTGGAAAATTGGGAAATCATTCAGCACAGAACAAATTAGTCAATAATGTCTGCAGTGCAGAGGTTAAGATTAAGATTACATTTTAATCTGGAAGTCACTGATGATCTTTCATGAAGAATAAGAGTTACAATAGCAGTTAGACTACAGTAAAACTCAGGATAATGTGGATCAGCCAGCTGTTAAGTGTTGGTGTTCTGCCCTGCTCCTTCTTTCAGCTTTCATGAAATCTGTTGCAAATTGCTGTTTAGTTTTGGAATAAATTCTCCAGTACAAATGGAAGATTTTCACACGAGATGATACTGCCGGGTGGGTGAAATCCCCCACGAGTACGCAGGCATGTGATATAAGCTGCGTGTATCAATTATGCTAAGCCTAAGGAGAGGATCTTTTTGCTGTTTTCTGTTTGTGCAGACAGAGTTATTTTTTTCCCTTTATGCATAATAACCTGAGATGAATTTTCACTCCCCTTTACTCTCACATTTTAGCTCTCAGCCTGGGAAAAAAGAAAAAAAGTCTCCAGTATTCTTTCAGAAAAAGCTTGCTGTTTATTTCACATGAGAAGATAAACTTGTCTGTTTCAGTGACCTTATTCTAGTAGAATATTATGTAGACCTGCATGCAATAAATGGACAGAGTCACAGAAATCTGTGAAAAGGTTTGTTTCAGGCTCACTTGTCTGTAAACCAAGATATCTGCAGTGGTATTTCAGGAATCCATTTTAGTTCAAATTAGTTTGTGTCATATAGAGCAGACCTAGGGGTTTGGGGCTTTTTTTCCCCAAATATTACTTCTGTATTAGTAAAGGTTCTGAAATATCTGACTGTTCAGAAATGCCTAAAAGTGAGTGGATCCCCACGGGCAGCAGTGTTCTTACTGTGCATTCAGGCCTGTGGGATTTGTGTTACAGCAAAGGAAGGAGAGAGCTGTTGCCGAGTTCTCTTTTCCAGTGGTTTCCCATGGCTTGTGTTAACACTTGTGCACTGCTGACCATTTGCCCATGGGAATAAAAGCAGATGATCCTTCCCACTCACTGTGCTGGGAGTTGGGCTTAGCTTTGTGTCAGAGGACCATGCAGGAATTGGTCCTGTTCATGATTTTTCCCTGGAACTTCTGCCATAAGCGTGTGAAAGCAGCAGGAGAAACATCATTTTCCTAATGTGCGAATTTTCCAGCTGGTGCAGCAAATAACTGAATTCCAAGCTGGTGAAAGAGGACTGAACTCTGTAGCTGATTCAAGTCCAGACCAAAGTGGTTTGGCCCCTCAGACTTCTCTCATTACAGATAATGAGAGAAGCTGGAGAAGGCTTAGTAACAGTAGCAGGGGCGAGAATGGCGCAGAATGGTCTACTGTGAGTGCAGACCTGGACCCAGGGGTCTACAGGACCAGTGCAGGGAGGCACAGCACTTGCTTTGTCATCTCAAAGAGGTGACTCAGTAATATGAAAGTTGCTGCTTTACCAGGACTGTTGGTGTCACACAGCTTGGGCACAGAACATGTCACATTTCTCATCACACTGCCCATGGGTGCCCGTAGTCACGGGGACAGGAAAAAGCTGTAAAAGCTTCTCTCGGTTTTGGAGTTCTATTCAGTGTCTTTTAACCACATTCCCTTTTTCCCACTGTGTTGTGATCTACAGCCTCTCAAAGGCAACTTGCTGAGCTAATTCTAAGAGAATGCTCAGAAGTTTCAGCTGACAAAGTAATGCCTTTTAATTCATCTCATCATCCTTCTGTTCCTTCAGTTTATGACTTCTTCTAGTTGGCTTTTAGCATTTATAGATTCATATTCAGTGGCTGCAATAAAATAAAATGATGCTCTGACAATTCACATTGTGAACTATTACAGTGTTAATGATGGGTAAA
>NW_009269825.1:0-2440 GCF_000687185.1 Egretta garzetta
AGCAGAGACAAGAGGTAAAGCCTCAGCACGGCTCAGGCACAGAGGATGCAGGAGGACGGGGAGGTTGCCTCTAAGGGCCCCTGCCCAGTCTGGGAGTCAGGGCATCGCTCTGGACCTCAGCTGACGGGAGGGATCCTGCTCTGTGCTGCTCTTGTGCCTCGGGCCTCTAGGGACTCACGGCAAGCTCTGGGATGCAGCTACAGCGGGAGGTGCATTCGTGCAAGAGGCACATCTCCCGTCATCTGCTCAACGTGGCCCAGGCGCCTCGAACCCAAACCACTTTCAGCTTTGGCTTCTGGCTGACGTGATGTGCAAGAGCGGGCACGGGGGGAAGAGCCTGCTGACACCCGGCGATCCCGATGGGTGACACCGGCTGACCAGGGGAGAGCGATTACCTGGCGTGCCCATGCCTTGCCTCGTCTCTGTTTCTGGAGCAGAGCCTGGCAGTGAGCCCCTGCTTCCTTCCGGAAACGCCTGCTTCTGCACAGCTTCTCGGTCCGTCTCTTGAGAAAGGAAGTGGGACAGTGGGATCAGATGGAACCGTTCCCCATCGGGGAGATGGCGTCTTCCATCCTCAGGAGGCAATGCTTCTCAAAGGCATGGATAAGGTTTGGAAAGAAGGCCTGGGCTTTCGGGGCTGTGCCTGGTCGCTACTCCACGCACCAGCCACGCCTGAGCTGCTGGGAGACCAGGGAATTGCAGGCGATCTTCTGGCTTGCATGGCACGGAGTGCATTTGGGGCAACCTGTAAGGCGATGCTGAACGCCTTCCCTCGAGGAGGATGGGAAGAGGCTGCAGCCAGGCCCGGTGGGGAAAGAGCCCTCGTGAGAAGGGCTCCTCCGTAAGGTCCCCATGCCCTTCCCTGGCAGCACCAGCAACGGTCACATTTGCCCCATCCCAGTCTGCAGATGGAAAATGGAGCACAACCCAAAAAGCCTGCCGAGTGAGCATCTCCACCCGACTGCCAGCACTAGGCAAGGGCAGCCGGCGTTGCTTGGGACCTTGCTCCTGCCTGCAAGTGGCCCAGTGGCAAGCAGTGCTGTGCGTGAGCGGAACACAAGTTTGGTGCACGCCAGGCTCTTGAACCTGCCTGCCGACGTCTGCACAAGCCACCTCTGAGCCGTACTGGTAAAACTGGGGCGGCAGCAGCTGCCCCTGGCACTCAGCCTGAAGCACGACTGGCAGCAGAGGCTCTGCACCGCCTCTGTGGCTTGCTGGCAACCACAAGGTGTGAAACCCAGCATCGCATGTACCTAAAATCTCCGTTTGCCGAGTCTCACGGCTAAGGCAGAGGGAAATACACCCACCGTGTCCTCTCCCCGGTTCCCCCAGCATTTGCCTTAAGACTTGAGATGGCTGCGGGGACTTTCTTCCTCCTTCGGCTGGGTACTTTGCTCTTGGAGGACCTTAAGAGAACATATTTGGTTCAAGTGCAGGCGGATAAATTACGGAAAACCACGGCACGGCCTGCGAGGTCAGCAGGGAAAGACTCCTCACCCCTGCGGTGCCAGCCTGGCTGTAGCGCAGCATCCAGCCGCGGAGCTGCAAAAGTCCGTCCTGCGGGCACATCTGTAAGCAAACACCCGGAGAAGCTTCCGTCATCTGCTGTGATCGACATGGGCAGAACCGACTGGCAGAAGCGGTGAGGGGCTCACGCAAGGAGAGGGCACAGAGCTCGAGGCGCCTGGCTGGCTGACCCTTGGGCTTTGGGCTGCGTTTCGCACGGCAAGAAGATTAAAAGGTAAATGCCCCTGCCCGCCACTGCCTTACCTGGGGGATTGCTCTCGGGCTCGACGACGGGAACAGGCCAAGAAGTCAGGAAGGCGTTGACCTTGAGAGGATCTTAAGGAAAATTGCACACAAATAAGCGCTTGCCACACCATCAATGTTTATTCCTGCAAGGAAAGGGATGTTGAGCACTTACCTCTGGGACGCCCCAAGGGTTCCAAGCCAGCACCCAGCTGAGAAGCTGGATAATCCTTGCCACCACCCTCGTCTAGAAGCAAGCGGAGATGAGAAACGTTTCCGTTGCACACTGGGATCCACTTCTGCCTTAGTGAAGTGCAGGCAGTGGAAGGGGGTCGGGTAAGAAGGTGTGAGCCAGACGTAGGCGGAGATCGCCAAAGCTGCAGAGGGGCCTGGTGACCTCTGGGCTGGCCCCAGGCTGCTTTCCTAGGGCTCTTCCCAGGCCCTGTGCAACACCCCTGGAGGAGCGGATGGGCCAACAGACGGCCCCTGGGGGCTCTCTTGCCAGGAAGGCTCTCACGCCCAGAGGGGAAGCCCCCACCAAAGCATGGGAGGGGAAAGACCATCACCCACGCTTCTTGGGGAGAAGAGCCCGCTGGCCTGTCAAAGGCTGCACCAGCGCTGCCCGCTTACCTGCTCCCCGTGCTTGCCACGGAGCAGCCCAGGCAGCCCTGGCATGCAGGGCCACCAGGAG
>NW_009269826.1:0-2464 GCF_000687185.1 Egretta garzetta
ATAAAAGAGCACATATGTACAATTATAGGAAAATATTATCTGGATAACAAATAAACTAAAAGAAATTGCTGCTCTGAACAGGTGGCAAACAGTATCTGTGTGGAAGATAAAACATACAAATCGGCTATTAGTTTTAGTGGGTGCCAATGTATTGTGTTGCACATGTAACATTTCTAACTAATATGCACTGTGCACATAATTTTAAACATTAAAATAGTACAATTCTGTCTGTTGCCTCTTTGCAGGTTGCAGCTATGGAAGTGGTCTCGACATCAGTTGGCAAGTTTTCAGTTGATTTTTTCAACAAGATGAATGAGACCAACAAGGGGAAAAACATTTTCTTTTCTCCTTGGAGCATATCATCTGCTCTGGCTCTAATGTACCTGGGTGCAAAAGGCAATACAGCAACAGAGATGGCAGAGGTAGGTGGCTCTATGAAGCATACAACCCCATACAATACCTGGCTCCCATACTGGCTGCAAAATGTAGCGTTAGATACAAAAACTTGCCACCACAATGACAAGGAACTAAGGTAGTCCAGAGAATGTAACAACTGAATGACAAACTTTATTAATTTCATAGCAGGTCCCCCACTTCTCCTCTAAGGGAAAGTGTCCTGTGAGTATCACATAATGAGCATGGTAGTTCTCTGAACATCACTTCTTCTAAAGTATTCTACACCTTCTAATTTATCCTGTGATTCTATGATTCTGTCACAGGTGAGATATTCCCTTTGAGAAGCAAACAGCTGATGCCAGTAGCTCCTAATTGGCTGGAGGTTTCCAGATCCCAGCACCCTCCCTCTCTCTCCTGGCCAGGATGCATCTTTCTATCTTGATTTATGCTTTCCTAAACAACTCCCTGACAATCCAGCAGGAAAACAGGAAGGGATTCGGTATCTCCACAACCCCCAACCCAATCCTTCCTAACGCCACATGGGCACATTGCTGGCTCAAAGGGAGCAGTGGTGCTCAGCACTCTCCTTTGTGTCACTGCACTCCTGTTCAGATGCCTTTGTACTATTATCGTGGGGAGAACATTTGGGTTTGCACAAACACATTGCTATTGCTGAGAGCAACAGCTGTGGAAGGGAGTTCAGCCTTGCAGCATGCAGACAGAAACACTGCCTCGATGCTCTAGGAGGGGGACAGTGCTACTCATTGTTACTCTACGGGATTTACGTACACTACAGCTTCAGCATCCCTTTCATTAGTCACCTAAGCAGCACATAGCACAGTGAGTTATTATATGGAGCAAAGAAAGACAACCATTTGATCCCCATTTGGCTTTAAGTCACCCCAGTTCCATTAAGCTTATTTCTTACCTTTGGAAACTCTGCTTGCAGGTTCTTCATTTCACTCAAGCAGCAGGAGCTGAAGGCTCTTCTTCTGTGGCCAGACCTTCTCGGGGAAGACCAAAGAGAAGAAAAATGGTATCTATAGAAGTGAAATCCCAAGATAAGGAATCTCCAGAATCAAAATGTCCAGATACAGCTTTAGGAGTCCAGTATTTCTTGTCTGCACCCCTCTTCGAAGTATAAAACCCAACATACTTCATCATAGGTTCAAGTTCAGTTCCTTTCACTCACTCAGACTCTGAGAAGCATGGAAGGAAAAGTCACTGGGATAGTCTGGAAGGTTTGCTATATGGCAAATCAGCTAATCCTGAGCCCTGCAAATTGCAGTGATGGCAAACTTGGAAAAATAGAAGAGAGAGGAACCCAAATCCCCCTCCCACATACATAACTTAGCATGTTTTGAAAACTTCATGCAAAAATGCAATTGCTGAATGTATGGTCTCTCTTTCCAAGGATCCTGAGCACAAGCAAGCTGAAAATATCCATTCTGGCTTCAAAGAGCTCATGACTGCCATCAACAAACCCAAAAGCACCTACTCGCTGAGAACTGCCAACCGCATTTACGTGGAAAAAACCTTCCCATTGTTGCCCGTAAGTTGAATCTCAAAGAGGAGTAAGAAAAGGTGCAAAAAATATTTCTCATTTTAATTACTTGTCATTAATAGAACAGGTTTGGAGCTGACCCTGAACATGGCAAATGAAGAGCCCTGTATTCCAGTGATAAACTTAACTGCAAAATACCAGTTGGTCTGCTCACAATATTTAAGGATGCATTGCCCTTTGACTGTAGTGTAGGGATTCCTTTTCATGCAATACAGCTTTATTTTTGGAACCCCCAATATATATAATTGTAAATGAGACATTAAAATAAGCACATCCATGGGATGTGCATAGCCTTCCTCACTTCTCCAAATAAAAGTGGGAACAAAAGAAGGGAATTTTCTGTCCTTTGGTTATTTCTTAACTGTTAACTCACAGCCCAACGGAGAGTAAGAAGCAAGATCCTGCAGTTCTCTAGGCTCAAGAAGCTATCAAAAAGTCCAAGAGCTAACAACTTCCCTTTGGGACTGAAAAATCCTGTATAGTATAGAACTTTTTTTTTTTTTT
>NW_009269827.1:0-2503 GCF_000687185.1 Egretta garzetta
AGCTCTATCTTGCTCTTGTTTCACTGCATAACAAAATCCCCATCACAGATGGTAGCCAGGCCAGAGACAAAGCCTACAATGAATTGATGTTAATATTTTTTTTAACATGTAGAGTTAGATTTTTGTAAACATTTCTTTGTTCGTACCGTCTCCTATATAGAATATCCCCACATCCTCTGCACGCATGTGGAAAATCTGCCACTGCTGCTAGAGAGGTGTGACCTAGATTTTAAAACAAAAACTGAACCCAAGAGGTTTTCAGCTGTAGGCTTACATTTTCACTGGAACTGAACTTTCCCAAAAGTACATTGGCCTTGATCAAGATCTGGAACGGGTGAGCCGAGAAGGGAATTCTTGCAACTCAACCCTGACTTTCAAATCCAGCTAGCATAATTATAGTTTAGCTACTGGCCAGTAGTACTGCTCTGGATAGCATCAAAGCATTCTTGTAAAACATTTTGAACTACTCCCAGTGACCACTTCTGTGGTCGGTATATAGTAACTTCCGAGCACATATTCAACTCAGTCTTGTCCAAAGAGTTATGCAGTTTCTATATACAGACACCAGCACAGATCCGTGTGAATTGCCCGTCTACCAAAAAGCTGTGTTGTAAAGACCGGATAATTTGACTACGTGGGCATTGTGGCATCCATTGCATAACTGTACTTCAAACGCTGTCTGGAGTCCATGGCAGCTTCCCAGGCGGGATCTGTCATATCAGCTAATGCATCCAGAAAGGGCTGTATCAAAAGCTTTAGCAAATCAATGCCTACAGAAATGTAATTTGACTTTAATCAATTTTATTGTTAGAGTAAAAGAGGAAAACGTAGATAAAAGCTTGAAGAGTACAGAAAGGAAAAATTTAATTTGTAGGAAGCTAATTAATTTGTTTTTGAGATGAGTTTTTTTCAGTCCTTTGGTGGAGTGCAGCTTGTTTAAAGAAACTGACTTGCTGGAAGGAAAAGACAGTGTCAATAGCAGTGTTGTTTCTCTATGCAGGGGCTAGTGTAATTTATTTGTGTTTATTTTCTTCTTTCTCTAAGGACCCCAAATACACCAAGGTTATTCAAAAGAAAATAAAAAGAAGGAAAAAGGGAATTGGGTGGAACTGTAGAAAATAAGGAAACAGGAAATGGGAAAAGCATCAGAGAGTGACTGCGTCTAACAAAGTGTGTGTGTATGAATGAAAGTATGTGTGTAAAACCAGCAAGTGCTCCAACAGCACTGACTGGAAGCTAATCAAAAGTCACAAATCACCCTTGAAAACTCACGTTCTATTTTATCCCACAACAGCCATAACATCTGTATTTAGTAGACATTTATTCATCAGTGAATTATGTGAAGTGATCTTTTGTATGGCGTTCAAGTTATGGTTTGCTTTATGTTGTAGTTGTGATGCACATGTTCTATGGGATGTGTTTAAAGATTAATAACTGTTGGGAGGAACTGTTGAATTAGTTGTGTTTCAGAGTTCGTTAAATATTCACCCAGGACGCAATTTCACTAATAGGCTTGTTTCTGTGAGGTGGGGTACAGTTCAGTTTCTGTTGAACCAAGGTAAGTTTGGAGTTATTTTCCTGCAGGTGATAATCATCCCGGGTCTCTATCAGTGTGAAAGACGTCGGTATATGATTCTAGCCTCTATAGCAGGCTGCTTAGTAAATTAGATAATCCTCTTCTATTGCTGTTTGATTTGAGGGATATCTATTCTGGAAAAGACAAATACAGGTAAATTTGCCTACCCATTTAGATGATATCTGAAGAATGTCTGTGAAATTAAGAGGCCAAATATTTACATTTAACTGTAGTCATTGCATATTAATTCCTGTTCATGTTTATAATACTATGTGCAATGGAAGAAATTAAATAATGAATTTCCTATAGATGTATGTAAGATTATCATAGCTGCCAGTCAGCCTATTCTGATAATGCTTTGAATCTGAGCATTAATTTTCAAATGCTCTCCTTTTCCTGATTTTCTGTCAGCTTGCTGCTGCTATTCTTAACTCCTGAGCAGTCAGCTTTTTGGTTGGAGGAAGATGAAAAGTAGGTATTTCATGTCTGTGTTTCTTATTGAGGACAGCTTAAAAGCTGGAGAGGTACATCTGAACATTTGTGGGAAAAACTGAATACAAATCAGAACTAAGCACTATGAATTTCCTATTTATTGTTTTTAAAACAGCTGAGATTTTTATAATGTAATTAGGAAATACTGTAATGCTACATAGAAAATATCTTTATTTTTTATTTCCAGCTTTCAGAATTGGCCCAATTTCTACAAGTGCAGGGTAATGACAGATGCTGTCTTTTACATTGGGCTCTGAGGTTATGGCACGTTTCTGAGAACCAAGCCATTTGCTGCTACTTCTGAAGGTATTCAGGAGTATAAAAAGTTATTATGATTCCTGGATATTGTGAATTATTTGCAAAAAACCTTGTATTTTCAGGAAAAATATTGCAATTCTTACAGCACCACTGAAGAGCAACAGACCTGGGAAAAAA
>NW_009269828.1:0-2494 GCF_000687185.1 Egretta garzetta
GAATCACGTGCCTGTTTTGCCACCTCAGGTGGCGCTCCCTCTGCTCCGGGCACCCCAAGCCCTGATCACCTCAGCCAGGGCCACTCCATCCTGGAGACCACCAATCTGGTCTGCAGTGGCTGGCATTGCGTAGACCTGGACTCCTCGTATATTGGTGGCGCCAAAAGGGAGGGCTCAAAGCTGTGTCCCGCTAATACGGTCTTCTGAGGTTCTTTCAGCACTGACCAGAACATCTCAGGCCTTGATTTTAGTAATTGTGCCGTCTCAGGGCTTGGTGGCTGTGGAATGAAGACCTTGTAGGTGGGCTCCTCAGGCATCCTGGCCTCAGAGCTCCCAAGTTGCGGTAATTTGCTTCCGACGGGAACCTGGCTTCCGACAGGAACTTTCTTTTCTCCTTGTCTTTCTCCCCTGTAGCTCCGAGGTTTTGTTGCCTGCGCTCGGCTCTGCTTTGATACTTGGCCTTTGGGCACGGGTTTGCCCTTGGGTTGGCCAGTCACGGGCTGCTTTTTTCCAGAGGAGGCCCCCGGGATCGCTGGCAGCTGCCTGGAAGGGCACAACGGGAGGGGTCTGCCTGAGGGCGCGATGGGTTTGGGGCCGCATCCTGCCCCCGTGAGCCAGCCCGATGGCGGCGCTCAGCTCAGGAGAGGAAACGCCCTGAGCCGGGACCCTCGGCTGACACAGGGCTGTCCCCTCTGCACAGCTCGTGAGGCCACGCTGGCGCTCTCCTGAAGGGAAGGAGAGGAGCCAGCCCTGTGAAACGGGGGGCTCCCGGCAGGCCCATCCCACCCCTCCAGTTGTGCAGTCGTGAACAGCGGGAGTGTTTGGGGCTGGGGATTGGGCTCTTGCTGGGTCAGAAAATGACCCCACGCAGACGCCAGCCGTGAACCTCCAGACTCACCCGACCCAAGAGCTGGTCCTCATCTCCGTCACCTTCTTCTCCCAGGGCTGCTCAGACTCCTTATTAGTCAAGCTGGAACGGACAGGCAAGGGCAGTTTGCAAAATCTCACTGGGAACAGGAAGGAGAGACCTCGTCAGAAGAGCATCGCTGTGACACTGCCGGCCCCGGTGACACGCAGCGGCGCTCAGGCCTCGTCCCAAAGCATCCAAGGGGGCTGTGCTGCTCCCCTTGCAGCCTGCAATCTCCAGAGGCCTGGCACCCTCCCCAACGCTGGTGCTTGCTGGGCTCCTCTGCAAACGCATTCATGGCGCCAGGTTTTGGAAAGAGGAGCTGGGTAATGCCGGTAAAGTGACAGAGTCTCCTTCGGAGAGGTAATTTCCCGGCGTGAGGACGGGCCCTTGGATCCTCACCCTCCTGCAGTACCCAGGGACAGGCATCGTGGGCACAGCCCACCCCAGGTCTCGGTTCTCATGAAGCCAACGAGTCGTCAGGAGAAGAGGCTGTGCCGAGCTGGCATGAAGCTTTGCCGCAAGTCAGAGCCTTTTGGTGATCATCACCGGGGATTTTCCCGTCAGATCACAGAAGCTGGTTGCCCACGCTATAGAAAGGAGCCGGGAGCAGCTTTACCTTCCTTGCCTTGCCCGAGAGGTGGCAAACCATCTTTTTTCTTCCACGTGTCCTCACCAGGGACATTTCTCAAGGCCTTGAGAGGGTCCCTGGGCGGTGGCTTGGGCACAAACTCCAGTTTAAACCTGGAGACAAAGAGACAACACCATCATGACCCAGGGCACCGCCAGCCCTTGCCACTTGCTGCAGTCACCTGCTCACAGGCAGAGTTTGGCACGTCCGTAGAGGCCATTGATTTCCCAAGTCAACTATGCCCCATCCCCAAGGACTGTCCTGGGAAATGGGGTCACGCGGAAAAGAAGTCCGGGCCACGACGGGAACAAAGTGTTGCCTAAAGTCCTCCACCTGGCCCATCAGATCTGCTCACAGGAGTGACTACAGGGCAGACACAAACGAGAGTCGCTGCTCGGCGTCCCTGCAGCAGGGCACCTGTGGTCACACGGAGCAAAGGTACCAAACTGCAGCTGAGCAGCTGCGTCAGCCAGAGGCTATGGCCACCGAGGTACTTACTCGGGAAAGACGATGACACGGCCGGTGAAAGTCAGGGAAGCAATGGGTACCACCCGGGACACCACCACGTCCATCAGCTGGGGAACCTGTGATGGAGGAGCGTGGAGATGGCAGGACCTCCTCAGCGTGGCCAAGGCACTCAGTGGTGGAGGAGTTCAGGGCAGCAAGAGGTGGCTGGGACCGTGCTCTCGCCTGGCCTGAGCAGCTGTCCATGCCCTGGGCAGGCCTCACGCAAGCGGTGCTGGGGAACCACTGCCCAGGTGGTGGGGAAACCAAAAGGCTCACCTTGAATGCAGCCCCTTCCTGGATCCTCTTCCCATTCATCCTCTCCAGAAAGTCAGAGTAGAATTTCATTTGCACCCTCCTGTCTTCGATGAGGAGCACCCCCGTGTCCCTCAGGACAAGGGCGACGTTCTCCCCCTTCGCCAGGCAGTGAGAGAGGAGGGACGTGGTGCCTT
>NW_009269829.1:0-2503 GCF_000687185.1 Egretta garzetta
TTCCAACCAAAGTGATTTTATGATTCTATGATTGGTGAGTACCTGTTCTCAAGAAATTCTCACTTTTTTTTATGTGTATGTGTTTGATTTTAGAACATAACACTGTTCTTCAGAATTATGTGATTTGTAGATTTGTGAAGAGACTTATACCTCATCTCCACCACGTTGTTAGGTGACCAACTCAGGTTTTACTTAGAACGCATTTTTACGGACAACCATGATTTCCCTTTTACTGTGAGTCAGCTTTGCAGGTTTGCATAGAGAATTCCTCTAGAAGTGGATGAGAAAGGAATTCCAGAGCAATATTAAAAAAAGATCAGTAGAAATTGTAATTCTTCATCCCCTCACTCATACACTCAAAATATTGATTATATTTCATAATGTAAAGCTGCGTGGGTTTTATTTTTCCCCTTTAGCTGTGCTTCTGCATTGTACAGGGGAGTATTTTCAAATGTCCTGTGGTTAAACGCATAACATTGTAGAGATTACCTTTTGGAGCACTTGCAACTAATTTTGTCAGAATTTACAAAGATCTTATTGCAATGTACTTGTGACTTGCCCAGGATTATGTAGCATAGCAAAAGCAAACAGTAGAAATTTATGGGGACTGCCTTTTTCAGTCCTACTTGTCTTGACTCAGGCCAAGGTTTAAACCAATTTTCATCTAGACTGGAGAACTGATACCTGCCCAGACCGAAAACTTTCTCAAAATCTGTTTTATTGTTGCTAACCATATATCTTAATTTATTATTAGCTCAGACATATGCATAAAAAGTGCAAAGTCAAGCCACGGATTTCACTCCTGAGTTCTTACTGGAGGCACGTGGCAGAATAAACCATCGAATTCCACAATAAAACTGTAACCTATTTGCAGAAGGCGCTCTGCCCTAAAACCTCATGTACCTAGTCACATGCAACATTTTTCTTTTCTCTTTTTTTTTTTTTTTAATGAATTTGGGTTAGTTGGATAAGGTCTGTGTGAGATGTAAAATTACAAAGCATATTGGACTCATCTGATCCATTATTTAGCAAAATGCTCTTCCAAAATCCTTGAGAGTAACACTTCCAAGTGGCCTGAGAGATAAACTCAATGTTAATTGCAATTACTTGAGTCTTTTTAACTGCTAATACTTGAACAGCTGAGAAGACAGTAAGCATGAGATGTTCACAAAACCAGCTATTGCAGTTTTAGATTTGATCACTGTGTCAGGTGTTGGGAATCTCAGAATTTCCCCCAACTCAGAAGAGCACTTTTAAAAAGCAAGGTATTTGGCTGGATGCTTACTGCTTTATAACTGTTGGCCTGAGTGTATATATGTAATATGATAAATGTGTGTTTTGTTCTGCTTGTATTGATTTCCATTTTCATGTGAAAAGTAGTTTTTAAACTTCATTGACTGCTGTCTTGTCTCAGGTTAACAGCTTATGGTTTCCTGAAGAGAGCTTAGCCCATATTTCTTCCATGCTCAGATTTCCTCGAGAGATATTCATGTTAAGCAAGTCTTAGGAAAATGTCACATCCCTTTGTCCTTTGTTCTCAGAGGAATTAAGATGTTAAGAAAACACTTTTCAGCTTAAATTGAGAGTCTATCTGAGACATATATATATAAAAAAAGAAAGAGACTGAAATTGAATGTACTACATCTCATTGCCCACTGAGCCGTGCTTGAAAAAAATGATTTCACCATTTCTGAAACTTTTTCAGAAATGCCTTCACTTACACAGAGTCCAGTCCCATGAATCCATGGGGACTCTGTGCGGTTTCTGCAGTTCACTTCAGGTGTCACACCCCAAGTCATGGTATGTGACTATGAGAAAACACCTGATGTTCCAACATCTTCAGAACAAGGCCATACCATTGGACTTAAGACTGGACAGATAATCTAATTTCCAGCAGTGACAACAATGGAATTGGAAAAATAAGAATATTAGCCAAGATATCTAGAAATTTAAAAAAATAAGCACCTCTTCAAAAAGAGACACTTGTAGGTTTCTCAGGTTTTGGCGGATAGCATCTGGCACAGAAAGACATAACCCCCCTTTATTAGCATTTAGTATTTTTATCCTCACGCTTCCCAGTTTGCAGACAGATTTTCAGTAAAAGTCAGCAAGTGACCAGCTGAGCATTTAGGTATTTAAAATCTGACCCTCAGCCTTTCTAGGTGTGTAAGGTACCTACTTATTTTTTGGAAGTGCAGCCCACATTAAAGAATACAACAGCGCACTTAATAGAAACCCTTCTATTGGTAAGTTTTTCCTCTCAGAACATTGACAGCTTTTTCATTGCAATTTGCAAGTGATTTCTGAATGTTTGGGTTTGCTTCTTCAAAGAATTCTTAATTTCTGAAATTCTGCTTTCTGGTGAGAAATGAGCTCCAGAGAAATCTGACTGTGGTAGTCTGACACTTTAAATTTTTCGCATTAGTTTAGCATGCATAATGTTGCTTTTAAACAGAAAATTGATATCAAAATCCTCTTTTTCTGTTTGTTTGTTTGTTTGTTT
>NW_009269830.1:0-2482 GCF_000687185.1 Egretta garzetta
CGGGAGTGGCTGATTGGAAAATGGCCTGGGCAAGACGGACAGAGCGTCTCCTTCTCAGCTGCCTTCCTTTTCTCTTGACAGGCATCTCGCTGTGATCGAGAAGCGGATTGAAAGACTGGAGGCTCTTGAGAAAGAGCAACGCCGCCTCCAGCAGGCCGAGTGCCAACAGCAGGAGCCGCTGGGAAAGAGGAGACAGCCAGACACCCAGAGCAGCTCCGAAAAGTCCGCTCTCGAAGGGAGACCGGTGAGTAGGAGCCGGGCGGATGCTGGGGGCCGCCTCCGCTGTGCGGTAGCGCGTTGGTACCCGGTCCAGGGGAGGGGGTGCTGCCACACACGCAGCCGCTCGGGGCCGAACCTGGCAGTGCTGGTGCTTGGCCATTTGTGGGTTGGTTTCCTCTTCAAGGAGGTCTTCGATTAGCTTAGCTTAGTGGAGAGCCTGCTGTTGCCCAGTTCTCGGTGGGGGGGGTGGTGAGCGTTAAAACATTGCCCGGCTCCATCCCCTGCAACTTCCTCTTGGGAAGCATTTCCGGATAGCGTGCGGTGGTATCTATGCTAGGGCTGAAGGCTTAAGCTCCTTCTGCCGTGGCGGTCAGGCTGTCAAGCTGCAACAGAGCAGTTGATGGGAGAGGACAATTTCAGGCTGCTGCCCGTCTCTGTTCTTGACTCGCGACTTCCGCCCCGCTTTGCACGAGGCTGGCAGCCTGCGGTGGACTGTCAGACTGCCTCCTGTCCCAAGGACATCTCCTTGGGCTGGCAGACAACAGCCAGGTGCCGCAAGAAAAAGGACCGTTTCCTTTTGTGCTCTCAAAACGACGATTCTGGGCATTTGGCCTCGAAAAGGGGCAAACGGGCCACCCTGACACGGGGCAGCGGCTGGGACCCCTGGTGGCAGAAGAGACTGGAGCAAAGAGCCTGGCCCAGTGCCTTCCACGGCTTTCCCTCCGCTATCCAACTCTGCCCAGCGCCTCCCGTGGCTGGAGCCAATGAGGCCTGTTGGAAGTACCGGCCCCCTCTGTGCCCTGGGGCCTGTCCTCCGTCCACGATCAGCGGTAGCCAGGCAGCCACTAGCTTCCAGTTCAGGGCCCGCGGCACCTGGTTCACCGTGCTGAGGTCCAGGGGGGCTACAGCGCCCTTTGCTCTAAGCAAAACGGCACCTGCTTGATTCTGAGAAGCGCCCACAACGCTTGGCTCCTGGCCGCGGGAGACGAGAAACCTCCGTCTGCCCGGTGGCCTAGAGAGAAACCAGAGTTTTTCAAGCTTGACTGTTAGGGACTCGTCTGGGCGGGGGTCTCGCGAGGAGGAAGAGGACAGCAAACCGAGGTGAAGGAACACATTCGCTCATCAACTGCTCCTCATTTTAGTCTCCACAGCGTGCCGGAGAAGCAGCGCCCGACAGCACGCAGCCTACGCTGCGGTGGGCTACGCTGGCAGAAGAGCAGGAGCTTAAAGGCGTGGCGGAGACCGTGGTCCGGGAAGTGCTGGAGCGGGTAAAGGCGCTGGATCAGTCCGTCCGCGTCTTAAGGAGGGCTCCCCGTGAGGTCAGCGGGAGGTTGTTTGCCAGTGCCAGAGGGGCAGAGCCTTTGGACACTTCTTCTGCGGATCGCCGGGATGAAATCAGACTGGTGGCTCGAGAGGTTGTGGAGACCGTGTTGGGGAGCTTTGGGGAGCACTTGGCATCCAGCACGTCTGATGCAGCAGAGCCAGGGCCGGCAGCCAGGCAGAAGCCGTCAGAGCTCGTTGCCGGAAGAGCCACGCGAGCGGGCGGATCCGGAGAAGAGAGAGGGAGGGAGGCGGAACTGGCAGCTTCCGACAGAGCCTCTTCTTCGCAGTCTTCTGTTGAGAAAATGACCAAAGAGGCTGTTGAAAGCGTTAGCTCCACCTTGTCATCCTTTGTGGCTTCTCAGTTTGAACGGGACTTCCAGTGTCAGTTTTCTGAGATCCTGAAGCTGCAGGGCGTGACAGAAGGACAGGGATCACCCAGAGCATTGCAACGGCAGATCCCAGAAGGAAGCAAGAGAGCAAAGTTGCCCGTGTTGCAACCACGTCCAAACGCTGCTGACGTCTCCCGAGTGAGTTGCGAGATTGCCAAGGAGAGCATCCAAAACGCCGTCTCCAGAGTCGAGCAGCTGGATGCAGAATTGATCGGGTATGCCAGAACCATTGTCCTCGAAGTTCTGGAAACGGTGAAGAAGTTGGAGGAAGCAAGGAAGTCCAAGCAAAAAGCAGAGAAGCTTCAACCGAGGAAGGGCTTGCCACCTCTCAGCCTCCCTGCAATAGTCACTCCTTCAAAGGAAGCGGGACAATTCAAAGAGGAGAGCTCACGTACTCTCCTCCCATCCCTCCTCCGAGGCGCTGAGGAGGATGCTCGGCGGCCAGCAGAAGGCCTTCAGAAGCCCCAGGATTACACCTCCAGAGCCACAGCGAGATCTTCCGTGCCCGCGTGGGAAACTCTGCGTATAGTCGGGCCAGGGAGCACCGCGGG
>NW_009269831.1:0-2508 GCF_000687185.1 Egretta garzetta
ACTCCCTGCCTTTTACCTATATTCCTCTCACATTCAGCTGCTGCTGTCAAACCTCACCTCGTGTTGAGTTGTACAATCTATAAAGCGTTATTTCAAGCAAAGGGTTTCTGGGGACAAAATATGAGCGTGCGAGAACAAAAGCATAGGCAAGGAGAGAGAACTGCCTATGGAAAAGGAAGCCCAAATGAGAAGTGAATATTCCCTGAAAAATAAGATTTCTTCTGGGACACATCTGCCCTGGGGCAGCTACTCAAACAAAATAAAAGGATGTAAAGATTGAGCTACATGCCATTGAAGCTAACATAACTAACGAGAAATAAAATTGCACGCTGGTTCTGGTTTGCACGTGTGTTAGCCCTGTGCCTCCTCTTCCTTCTTATTCCACTTCCCGAAAAAAGCCATTTCAACTTGCTTCTGCCCAGGAGAGGAGTCATAGTTTTGAAGATGTTAACACCAAGCACACGACCAAAGTTCAGAAGCTCAGATCAGGAGGACGTCTGCTGTCAGATTTACAAAGCGCTTCTGACTAGGACCGTTGGCACTGTCACAGAGAGGCCTGTGCCGAATCCCTAGCTGGAGATCTGTTCACCCACAGGAACCCTCAGGAGACAGAGGGAGTAACAGCCCAAGGGACTGAAACTCTCGCAAAGCACAGTCACATTCTCCCCCGGCCTCTGCCTCAGCAGTACAAGTTAAACTGGAGGCAGCAACAGGAAGGGGACAAAAATAAATTGGACTGAAAGTAAAAGCTCTTTCTGAAACCTTTACGGCAAACTTCACGCTTCAAAAACTTCATCAAGGGAAGTGCAAAGATTCCATTAAACCACAACTCTTTTCCATCAAGATCCTGTTAAAGATACAAGGCATAAACTACCACTGTTACCCCGGCCACCCTGCGTTTATATATATACTTGCACAAGTCTCTTACAAGTGACATGGTGCTCGAACCGTTCCGAATTGCTTTGAAATTCTCCTGAGACGTTCTCCCAAATGCCCCTCCCAGAGATACTGATCTTCAAGTCCCAGACTGAATACCTTCCGTGCGGTTTCACAGCAGAGCAGCAAAGCTTTATGGAAGCAGCCAGGCTGTTTCTGGGCAGTCTCTCCTTCTCCTCCAAGGTCTTCCACACCAACGTGGCAGCACCTCCAGAAGCCACTTTCCTGTTTGTTCCTGATGGTTCTAAACCTCCATAGCAGAACTTCAACACCATCCTCCCCACTGCAGCAGCCCTGCTACTGCCATGGACAGCAATGCGAAGACGTTCAAAGAAAACAGTCAGACATGCTTGGCAGCTAAAGGCCGCAACACACAGGAACAGAAAACACCGTGTACGTAAGACTGTTGGAAACTTCTTCCCCGTGCAAAGGGAGAACCTCCAGCTACCTGCAGGAGAGGGTAACCTGAGGCTAAAAGGTCTGAATCTGTATAAATAAAGCAGTCGTATTGGTGCCAGGACTTTTAAATTTTTGTTTAAACAAGACAGACGCCAAGCAGCCCATTTCCATAGGTCACAGTATCGGCAGATGTTATCCTACAAGAGGTCTGGATTCCCCCCGCTCCTCACAGGCAGGCAGGCTGAAAGCCACAACGATACACTGAGGCTGACAATTACCCTTTTTTGCAAATTACTGCAGCGGACATAAAAATGGGGAGGAGGAGGAATGAACTCTACTGGGAGGGAACTGACTGTTGCCATGGGAAATACAAGACAGGATCACAGGAAAGGAGTGGAGAAAGCAACGGAGAGGGAGAGTGAGCAGGGTAAAAAGCACCTCAATGCAATAAACAATGGTGACCCAATGTACACGCCCATGAAAATAAGCTGCATGCAAAACCAAAGCACTAAGCCAACAAAACCAAACCAACAACCCAAAAAGAGAAAGGTTGTTACAACTTTGTCCTGGGATTTGAAAGGGATACGGATGTCAGGTGCCAGTCCTCCCTGACACTTGCCAGCAATCATACACGCCCTCCCCTGGAAGGTCGGAGTGCCCCAAGCTCACATGCTACATCGCACCTTTGGTGCCAACCGATGCCTGATGTTCCCTGCAGACCTGATGAGAATGGAGATGGGCAAAATTCCAAGTGCCTAGCAACAGCCCCCCAAAATTTCTCCTGTGACAACCCACCCTTGGACCCTTGCTGCCTCCAGCATTCCCCTTTGAATCTTTCCTGCTCATCACACTTTGTGACAGAGAGTCCCGCAACGGTTCGGTACCCATGGTCACACTCAAATCACAACGCCTGGCTTCCTGAGTAAAAAGTTTACTTTCCAGAAATAAAGACTGTCGTCTGCAGGAAGAGAGCGCACAAGGATGTAAAAGAACCAGAGACTGGATTTAAAACAAAAAATGAAATGGCCTGGGCCTGACTTCTAGAAGGTACTTGGGTAGGTAATTTGCACGGCCCAGTGTTGTGGGTTTGGTAACCCTTCAAATGGCAGGGTCATTACACCTGCATTACTACCTGGTGTCTCTTGTACTACATTTTCATACACCAGTTGCAAA
>NW_009269832.1:0-2533 GCF_000687185.1 Egretta garzetta
AACAGGGAGTCAGAATCCAATAATAGCACAGTTTTTCCAGGAATTGAAGTAGGTCTCTAGCTACAGAAGGATACTCAAAATAATAGCATAGTACTGACACCTAAGAGTAGGCCCATGTTCATAGCTTAGTATTTTACAAAGACTATACAATTCGGTGAAGCAGGAAAAAAAAAGCCAGCAGTTCTGTAAGTCAAACACAGTTTCTTAGGATGTTTGGAGATTTTTCCCAAGTTTCTGTATGATCTAAGACTAAGTCCAAATCAGGAAAGTAGCCCATGGGAAAACACATAAATCAGTCCCAACCATAGTTTCCCATAGTGCCAGGATAAAAAAAAATATAGAGGCTATTAAATAACTTGAGGATTTTCTTCCTTGGGAACTTCTTGCTTAAATTAAGCCCAGTATTTTATAAGTGTAGAGTTGATTGGGAACTTTTCAAAATGAAAACGCAACCAAACGACAACGTCCAAACCCAAGAGCAGAGGTGGAAATATTTCAGCTTGCCACTGGGAGATGAAATATTTAGTCTGGGGCTGGGTTACACAGCACTGGTATGGTTAAGTTTCATCAGTTGAGTTAAAATAGAGTGGAGACACAAAGACCAGCTCTTCAGGAGTCAGTGCAGCAGCTCGAAATCCAGAGTAAACTGGAGGAAGATGAAACTAAAGGCTTCAGTTAAGCTCACAGTGAACCCAGTGTCTGGAAATGTCAAGAGGTGTTGTTTGGCTTAGAATGACAAAACAAAACAAAACAAAAGAATGGGATGCTGTGAAATTTTGCTGCCATATAAAGTATTTCTTTTGTCTGACACAGCACAAATTTTGTAACCCTGGCATTTGCACAGGATGTAAGTATTAATTTGCAGCCAGTTCTGATAAATTCAAACACTGCATACTGTTAAGCAAAGGATGTGTGTGCCATGGTGTGAGAGAAGAGCCAGGTAAAGCTCTGAGATGCATGTCTTGACCCTTGCCTTGGGGTGGAGACCAGAAGATAAAAAGCTCTTTCAACACAAAACCAGATTTTATTAAAATATAAACTGAAAAAATTAACCTTTTAAAGAGAGAAAACTTAGAGTGACTAAATAAGACAGAGTAGAAATAAAACTGTATATAACCAAACCTCCTCCATCCATCATATACCTACAGGCAAGTTCCTGCTTCTCTGCATGGTTACTGTGATCACAGTAGGTGTTGATTTGCAGCCAGCTCCCTCTGATCCCTAAAAAGTTTCTCTCTGCTACTGGGGGGGTTGAGTTATGGGTGCATCAGGTCCCTGCTCCTTTCAGTACTATCTCCATGGGCTACAGCTCCTGTCTTCTTGCCATGACTGTCTCACCCACAGACACTTCAGACACTTTTTCCTCCCCTCGGGCCAGTGACCATCGCCCAGCCCTCTGGAGGCACCACCTGAGCCCACCACTCTCTGCTGAAAGGCACATCACGTTACAGGCAATCTGAGAACAAACTGTCCGGCACATGTGCCACAATCTGTTTTCATTTAGTTTTAGAATCTGGTATTTGGACCACAGAGCTATACTGTTTGGCAAGATGACAGCTTTCTGATTTAGTGAGTAGAAAAGTATCATTTATTTGACTATATGAGAGGAATGTTGTTTCCTCTTTGTGTATCCATTGCCAATATTAATTAGCTTTTTCTCTGTATGAGGTTTTTTTTCCTCTCTCTAAGAAACTCTTCTGATAAAGTCTTTCAGAAGTTTAAAGACTTTATTTAAGCTGTGTTCAAAGTATTTAACAGCTTTTACATCAGCATGAAGAATTTTAACTTTCTAGTTGGTACCATTTTTATAGCAGCAAATTAAGGAAAAAGTTTAAGAGCTGTCACCTCCAAAGGAGAAACAATTTCAATTTTATTCAAAATAGCATGAAGAAAATTGCCTGAACCAAGACAAATAATGTAGATGTATACTGAAGATCATATAGGCAGCTTGGAGGTGATGAGAGCAATGACAAGCACCGATATTCTGCTTGTAGCAGGAGAACAAAAGACTCAAAGACAGAGAGGTTTCCTGAAGCATGGACTCACCACAGGTGACATCGAGGAAGATGTATTGAACCAAATGCGATCTAGGCTCAGTACAGGCCATTTAACTAGAAATAGTTAATTACAATACAAGCTGTAATTTTTGCTGAAGAAATTGGTTACAGATATTAAAAATATTTTCTTGTTACTGTAGATTACTTCAGCAATTATCCGAAACTCTTGTTCAGTACACAGACTAGAGCCAACGCCATTATGGATAGACAACCTTAGTGAGATGTTGTGCATGCAGTATGTTTAAATTTACAAAAGAAAAAAAAAGTTTCTATGACATTATTCACATAATTATACATCTGAGTGAAAAATATAGTCCCAAATTGGGGACATATTTGTGCAGCCACCAAAATTACTTGCAAAATCAAGTGTTCATTCACACAGATTTCCATTATAAAGGAAAATTATGGTATTTCTATATAGAAACAAGCTCACTTAAGTTTGCCATCTGATGATGAGATTTGCATTTCTAAAAGCA